>NW_027207271.1:600000-940000 GCF_963455315.2 Globicephala melas
GGGGAGCGTACGTGTGAGGGCGCGGGTTAGTGTCAGCGTACGGGTTAGGATTAGGGGACGGCTGAGGGTCAGGCTTCGGGGAAGGGTTAGGGTTAGGCTTCGGGCTAGGGTTAGGGTTAGGGGACGGGGACGGTTTAGGGTCCAGGTGAGGGTACGACAACGCTCTAGGGGGAGCGTACGTGTGAGGGCGCGGGTTAGTGTCAGCGTACGGGTTAGGATTAGGGGACGGCTGAGGGTCAGGCTTCGGGGAAGGGTTAGGGTTAGGGTTCGGGCTAGGGTTAGGGTTAGGGGACGGGGACGGTTTAGGGTCCAGGTGAGGGTACGACAACGCTCTAGGGGGAGCGTACGTGTGAGGGCGCGGGTTAGTGTCAGCGTACGGGTTAGGATTATGGGACGGCTGAGGGTCAGGCTTCGGGGAAGGGTTAGGGTTAGGCTTCGGGCTAGGGTTAGGGTTAGGGGACGGGACGGTTTAGGGTCCAGGTGAGGGTACGACAACGCTCTAGGGGGAGCGTACGTGTGAGGGCGCGGGTTAGTGTCAGCGTACGGGTTAGGATTAGGGGACGGCTGAGGGTCAGGCTTCGGGGAAGGGTTAGAGTTAGGGTTCGGGCTAGGGTTAGGGTTAGGGGACGGGGACGGTTTAGGGTCCAGGTGAGGGTACGACAACGCTCTAGGGGGAGCGTACGTGTGAGGGCGCGGGTTAGTGTCAGCGTACGGGTTAGGATTAGGGGACGGCTGAGGGTCAGGCTTCGGGGAAGGGTTAGGGTTAGGGTTCGGGCTAGGGTTAGGGTTAGGGGACGGGGACGGTTCAGGGTCCAGGTGAGGGTACGACAACGCTCTAGGGGGAGCGTACGTGTGAGGGCGCGGGTTAGTGTCAGCATACGGGTTAGGATTAGGGGACGGCTGAGGGTCAGCCTTCGGGGAAGGGTTAGGGTTAGGGTTCGGGCTAGGGTTAGGGTTAGGGGACGGGGACGGTTCAGGGTCCAGGTGAGGGTACGACAACGCTCTAGGGGGAGCGTACGTGTGAGGGCGCGGGTTAGTGTCAGCGTACGGGTTAGGATTAGGGGACGGCTGAGTGTCAGGCTTCGGGGAAGGGTTAGGGTTAGGGTTCGGGCTAGGGTTAGGGTTAGGGGACGGGGACGGTTTAGGGTCCAGGTGAGGGTACGACAACGCTCTAGGGGGAGCGAACGTGTGAGGACGCGGGTTAGTGTCAGCGTACGGGTTAGGATTAGGGGACGGCTGAGGGTCAGGCTTCGGGGAAGGGTTAGGGTTAGGGTTCGGGCTAGGGTTAGGGTTAGGGGACGGGGACGGTTTAGGGTCCAGGTGAGGGTACGACAACGCTCTAGGGGGAGAGTACGTGTGAGGGCGTGGGTTAGTGTCAGCGTACGGGTTATGATTAGGGGACGGCTGAGGGTCAGGCTTCGGGGAAGGGTTAGGGTTAGGGTTCGGGCTAGGGTTAGGGTTAGGGGACGGGGACGGTTTAGGGTCCAGGTGAGGGTACGACAACGCTCTAGGGGGAGTGTACGTGTGAGGGCGCGGGTTAGTGTCAGCGTACGGGTTAGGATTAAGGGACGGCTGAGGGTCAGGCTTCGGGGAAGGGTTAGGGTTAGGGTTCGGGCTACGGTTAGGGTTAGGGGACGGGGACGGTTTAGTGTTCAGGTGAGGGTACGACAGCGCTCTAGGGGGAGTGTACGTGTGAGGGCGCGGGTTAGTGTCAGCGTACGGGTTAGGATTAGGGGATGGCTGAGGGTCAGGCTTCGGGGAAGAGTTAGGGTTAGGGTTCGGGCTAGGGTTAGGGTTAGGGGACGGGGACAGTTTAGGGTCCAGGTGAGGGTACGACAACGCTCTAGGGGGAGCGTACGTGTGAGGGCGCGGGTTAGTGTCAGCGTACGGGTTAGGATTAGGGGACGGCTGAGGGTCAGGCTTCGGGGAAGGGTTAGGGTTAGGGTTCGGGCTAGGGTTAGTGTTAGGGGACGGGGACGGTTTAGGGTCCAGGTGAGGGTACGACAACGCTCTAGGGGGAGCGTACGTGTGAGGGCACGGGTTAGTGTCAGCGTACGGGTTAGGATTAGGGGACGGCTGAGGTTCAGGCTTCGGGGAAGGGTTAGGGTTAGGGTTCGGGCTAGGGTTAGGGTTAGGGGACGGGGACGGTTTAGGGTCCAGGTGAGGGTACGACAACGCTCTAGGGGGAGCGTACGTGTGAGGGCGCGGGTTAGTGTCAGCGTACGGGTTAGGATTAGGGGACGGCTGAGGGTCAGGCTTCGGGGAAGGGTTAGGGTTAGGGTTCGGGCTAGGGTTAGGTTTAGGGGACGGGGACGGTTTAGGGTCCAGGTGAGGGTACGACAACGCTCTAGGGGGAGCGTACGTGTGAGGGCGCGGGTTAGTGTCAGCGTACGGGTTAGGATTAGGGGACGGCTGAGGGTCAGGCTTCGGGGAAGGGTTAGAGTTAGGGTTCGGGCTAGGGTTAGGGTTAGGGGACGGGGACGGTTTAGGGTCCAGGTGAGGGTACGACAACGCTCTAGGGGGAGCGTACGTGTGAGGGCGCGGGTTAGTGTCAGCGTACGGGTTAGGATTAGGGGACGGCTGAGGGTCAGCCTTCGGGGAAGGGTTAGGGTTAGGGTTCGGGCTAGGGTTAGGGTTAGGGGACGGGGACGATTCAGGGTCCAGGTGAGGGTACGACAACGCTCTAGGGGGAGCGTACGTGTGAGGGCGCGGGTTAGTGTCAGCGTACGGGTTAGGATTAGGGGACGGCTGAGTGTCAGGCTTCGGGGAAGGGTTAGGGTTAGGGTTCGGGCTAGGGTTAGGGTTAGGGGACGGGGACGGTTTAGGGTCCAGGTGAGGGTACGACAACGCTCTAGGAGGAGCGAACGTGTGAGGACGCGGGTTAGTGTCAGCGTACGGGTTAGGATTAGGGGACGGCTGAGGGTCAGGCTTCGGGGAAGGGTTAGGGTTAGGGTTCGGGCTAGGGTTAGGGTTAGGGGACGGGGACGGTTTAGGGTCCAGGTGAGGGTACGACAACGCTCTAGGGGGAGAGTACGTGTGAGGGCGTGGGTTAGTGTCAGCGTACGGGTTATGATTAGGGGACGGCTGAGGGTCAGGCTTCGGGGAAGGGTTAGGGTTAGGGTTCGGGCTAGGGTTAGGGTTAGGGGACGGGGACGGTTTAGGGTCCAGGTGAGGGTACGACAACGCTCTAGGGGGAGTGTACGTGTGAGGGCGCGGGTTAGTGTCAGCGTACGGGTTAGGATTAAGGGACGGCTGAGGGTCAGGCTTCGGGGAAGGGTTAGGGTTAGGGTTCGGGCTAGGGTTAGGGTTAGGGGACGGGGACGGTTTAGTGTTCAGGTGAGGGTACGACAGCGCTCTAGGGGGAGTGTACGTGTGAGGGCGCGGGTTAGTGTCAGCGTACGGGTTAGGATTAGGGGACGGCTGAGGGTCAGGCTTCGGGGAAGAGTTAGGGTTAGGGTTCGGGCTAGGGTTAGGGTTAGGGGACGGGGACAGTTTAGGGTCCAGGTGAGGGTACGACAACGCTCTAGGGGGAGCGTACGTGTGAGGGCGCGGGTTAGTGTCAGCGTACGGGTTAGGATTAGGGGACGGCTGAGGGTCAGGCTTCGGGGAAGGGTTAGGGTTAGGGTTCGGGCTAGGGTTAGTGTTAGGGGACGGGGACGGTTTAGGGTCCAGGTGAGGGTACGACAACGCTCTAGGGGGAGCGTACGTGTGAGGGCACGGGTTAGTGTCAGCGTACGGGTTAGGATTAGGGGACGGCTGAGGTTCAGGCTTCGGGGAAGGGTTAGGGTTAGGGTTCGGGCTAGGGTTAGGGTTAGGGGACGGGGACGGTTTAGGGTCCAGGTGAGGGTACGACAACGCTCTAGGGGGAGCGTACGTGTGAGGGCGCGGGTTAGTGTCAGCGTACGGGTTAGGATTAGGGGACGGCTGAGGGTCAGGCTTCGGGGAAGGGTTAGGGTTAGGGTTCGGGCTAGGGTTAGGGTTAGGGGACGGGGACGGTTTAGGGTCCAGGTGAGGGTACGACAACGCTCTAGGGGGAGCGTACGTGTGAGGGCGCGGGTTAGTGTCAGCGTACGGGTTAGGATTAGGGGACGGCTGAGGGTCAGGCTTCGGGGAAGGGTTAGGGTTAGGGTTCGGGCTAGGGTTAGGGTTAGGGGACGGGGACGGTTTAGGGTCCAGGTGAGGGTACGACAACGCTCTAGGGGGAGCGTACGTGTGAGGGCGCGGGTTAGTGTCAGCGTACGGGTTAGGATTAGGGGACGGCTGAGGGTCAGGCTTCGGGGAAGGGTTAGGGTTAGGGTTCGGGCTAGGGTTAGGGTTAGGGGACGGGGACGGTTTAGGGTCCAGGTGAGGGTACGACAACGCTCTAGGGGGAGCGTACGTGTGAGGGCGCGGGTTAGTGTCAGCGTACGGGTTAGGATTAGGGGACGGCTGAGGGTCAGGCTTCGGGGAAGGGTTAGGGTTAGGGTTCGGGCTAGGGTTAGGGTTAGGGGACGGGGACGGTTTAGGGTCCAGGTGAGGGTACGACAACGCTCTAGGGGGAGCGTACGTGTGAGGGCGCGGGTTAGTGTCAGCGTACGGGTTAGGATTAGGGGACGGCTGAGGGTCAGGCTTCGGGGAAGGGTTAGGGTTAGGCTTCGGGCTAGGGTTAGGGTTAGGGGACGGGGACGGTTTAGGGTCCAGGTGAGGGTACGACAACGCTCTAGGGGGAGCGTACGTGTGAGGGCGCGGGTTAGTGTCAGCGTACGGGTTAGGATTAGGGGACGGCTGAGGGTCAGGCTTCGGGGAAGGGTTAGGGTTAGGGTTCGGGCTAGGGTTAGGGTTAGGGGACGGGGACGGTTTAGGGTCCAGGTGAGGGTACGACAACGCTCTAGGGGGAGCGTACGTGTGAGGGCTCGGGTTAGTGTCAGCGTACGGGTTAGGATTAGGGGACGGCTGAGGGTCAGGCTTCGGGGAAGGTTTAGGGTTAGGCTTCGGCCTAGGGTTAGGGTTAGGGGACGGGGACGGTTCAGGGTCCAGGTGAGGGTACGACAACGCTCTAGGGGGAGCGTACGTGTGAGGGCGCGGGTTAGTGTCAGCGTACGGGTTAGGATTAGGGGACGGCTGAGGGTCAGGCTTCGGGGAAGGGTTAGGGTTAGGGTTCGGGCTAGGGTTAGGGTTAGGGGACGGGGACGGTTTAGGGTCCAGGTGAGGGTACGACAACGCTCTAGGGGGAGCGTACGTGTGAGGGCGCGGGTTAGTGTCAGCGTACGGGTTAGGATTAGGGGACGGCTGAGGGTCAGGCTTCGGGGAAGGGTTAGGGTTAGGGTTCGGGCTAGGGTTAGGGTTAGGGGAAGGGGACGGTTTAGGGTCCAGGTGAGGGTACGACAACGCTCTAGGGGGAGCGTACGTGTGAGGGCGCGGGTTAGTGTCAGCGTACGGGTTAGGATTAGGGGACGGCTGAGGTTCAGGCTTCGGGGAAGGGTTAGGGTTAGGGTTCGGGCTAGGGTTAGGGTTAGGGAACGGGGACGGTTTAGGGTCCAGGTGAGGGTACGACAACGCTCTAGGGGGAGCGTACGTGTGAGGGCGCGGGTTAGTGTCAGCGTACGGGTTAGGATTAGGGGACGGCTGAGGGTCAGGCTTTGGGGAAGGGTTAGGGTTAGGGTTCGGGCTAGGGTTAGGGTTAGGGGACGGGGACGGTTTAGGGTCCAGGTGAGGGTACGACAACGCTCTAGGGGGAGCGTACGTGTGAGGGCGCGGGTTAGTGTCAGCGTACGGGTTAGGATTAGGGGACGGCTGAGGGTCCGGCTTCGGGGAAGGGTTAGGGTTAGGCTTCGGGCTAGGGTTAGGGTTAGGGGACGGGGACGGTTCAGGGTCCAGGTGAGGGTACGACAACGCTCTAGGGGGAGCGTACGTGTGAGGGCGCGGGTTAGTGTCAGCGTACGGGTTAGGATTAGGGGACGGCTGAGGGTCAGGCTTCGGGGAAGGGTTAGGGTTAGGCTTCGGCCTAGGGTTAGAGTTAGGGGACGGGGACGGTTCAGGGTCCAGGTGAGGGTACGACAACGCTCTAGGGGGAGCGTACGTGTGAGGGCGCGGGTTAGTGTCAGCGTACGGGTTAGGATTAGGGGACGGCTTAGGGTCAGGCTTCGGGGAAGGGTTAGGATTAGGCTTCGGCCTAGGGTTAGGGTTAGGGGACGGGGACGGTTCAGGGTCCAGGTGAGGGTACGACAACGCTCTAGGGGGAGCGTACGTGTGAGGGCGCGGGTTAGTGTCAGCGTACGGGTTAGGATTAGGGGACGGCTGAGGGTCAGGCTTCGGGGAAGTGTTAGGGTTAGGGTTCGGGCTAGGGTTAGGGTTAGGGGAAGGGGACGATTTAGGGTCCAGGTCAGGGTACGACAACGCTCTAGGGGGAGAGTACGTGTGAGGGCGCGGGTTAGTGTCAGCGTACGGGTTAGGATTAGGGGACGGCTGAGGGTCAGGCTTCGGGGAAGGGTTAGGGTTAGGGTTCGGGCTAGGGTTAGGGTTAGGGGACGGGGACGGTTTAGGGTCCAGGTGAGGGTACGACAACGCTCTAGGGGGAGAGTACGTGTGAGGGCGCGGGTTAGTGTCAGCGTACGGGTTAGGATTAGGGGACGGCTGAGGGTCAGGCTTCGGGGAAGGGTTAGGGTTAGGGTTCGGGCTAGGGTTAGGGTTAGGGGACGGGGACGGTTTAGGGTCCAGGTGAGGGTACGACAACGCTCTAGGGGGAGCGTACGTGTGAGGGCGCGGGTTAGTGTCAGCGTACGGGTTAGGATTAGGGGACGGCTGAGGGTCAGGCTTCGGGGAAGGGTTAGGGTTAGGGTTCGGGCTAGGGTTAGGGTTAGGGGACGGGGACGGTTTAGGGTCCAGGTGAGGGTACGACAACGCTCTAGGGGGAGTGTACGTGTGAGGGCGCGGGTTAGTGTCAGCGTACGGGTTAGGATTAGGGGACGGCTGAGGGTCAGGCTTCGGGGAAGGGTTAGGGTTAGGGTTCGGGCTAGGGTTAGGGTTAGGGGAAGGGGACGGTTTAGGGTCCAGGTGAGGGTACGACAACGCTCTAGGGGGAGAGTACGTGTGAGGGCGCGGGTTAGTGTCAGCGTACGGGTTAGGATTAGGGGACGGCTGAGGGTCAGGCTTCGGGGAAGGGTTAGGGTTAGGGTTCGGGCTAGGGTTAGGGTTAGGGGACGGGGACGGTTTAGGGTCCAGGTGAGGGTAGGACAACGCTCTAGGGGGAGCGTACGTGTGAGGGCGCGGGTTAGTGTCAGCGTACGGGTTAGGATTAGGGGACGGCTGAGGGTCAGGCTTCGGGGAAGGGTTAGGGTTAGGGTTCGGGCTAGGGTTAGGGTTAGGGGACGGGGACGGTTTAGGGTCCAGGTGAGGGTACAACAACGCTCTAGGGGGAGCGTACGTGTGAGGGCGCGGGTTAGTGTCAGCGTACGGGTTAGGATTAGGGGACGGCTGAGGGTCAGGCTTCGGGGAAGGGTTAGGGTTAGGCTTCGGGCTAGGGTTAGGGTTAGGGGACGGGGACGGTTTAGGGTCCAGGTGAGGGTACGACAACGCTCTAGGGGGAGCGTACGTGTGAGGGCGCGGGTTAGTGTCAGCGTACGGGTTAGGATTAGGGGACGGCTGAGTGTCAGGCTTCGGGGAAGGGTTAGGGTTAGGCTTCGGGCTAGGGTTAGGGTTATGGGACGGGGACGGTTCAGGGTCCAGGTGAGGGTACGACAACGTTCTAGGGGGAGCGTACGTGTGAGGGCGCGGGTTAGTGTCAGCGTACGGGTTAGGATTAGGGGACGGCTGAGGGTCAGGCTTCAGGGAAGGGTTAGGGTTAGGCTTCGGCCTAGGTTTAGGGTTAGGGGACGGGGACGGTTCAGGGTCCAGGTGAGGGTACGACAACGCTCTAGGGGGAGCGTACGTGTGAGGGCGCGGGTTAGTGTCAGCGTACGGGTTAGGATTAGGGGACGGCTGAGGGTCAGGCTTCGGGGAAGGGTTAGGATTAGGCTTCGGCCTAGGGTTAGGGTTAGGGGACGGGGACGGTTCAGGGTCCAGGTGAGGGTACGACAACGCTCTAGGGGGAGAGTACGTGTGAGGGCGCGGGTTAGTGTCAGCGTACGGGTTAGGATTAGGGGACGGCTGAGGGTCAGGCTTCGGGGAAGGGTTAGGGTTAGGGTTCGGGCTAGGGTTAGGGTTAGGGGACGGGGACGGTTTAGGGTCCAGGTGAGGGTACGACAACGCTCTGGGGGAGAGTACGTGTGAGGGCGCGGGTTAGTGTCAGCGTACGGGTTAGGATTAGGGGACGGCTGAGGGTCAGGTTTCGGGGAAGAGTTAGGGTTAGGGTTCGGGCTAGGGTTAGGGTTAGGGGACGGGGACGGTTTAGGGTCCAGGTGAGGGTACGACAACGCTCTAGGGGGAGCGTACGTGTGAGGGCGCGGGTTAGTGTCAGCGTACGGGTTAGGATTAGAGGACGGCTGAGGGTCAGGCTTCGGGGAAGGGTTAGGGTTAGGGTTCGGGCTAGGGTTAGGGTTAGGGGACGGGGACGGTTTAGGGTCCAGGTGAGGGTACGACAACGCTCTAGGGGGAGCCTACGTGTGAGGGCGCGGGTTAGTGTCAGCGTACGGGTTAGGATTAGGGGAAGGCTGAGGGTCAGGCTTCGGGGAAGGGTTAGGGTTAGGGTTCGGGCTAGGGTTAGGGTTAGGGGACGGGGACGGTTTAGGGTCCAGGTGAGGGTACGACAACGCTCTAGGGGGAGCGTACGTGTGAGGGCGCGGGTTAGTGTCAGTGTACGGGTTAGGATTAGGGGACGGCTGAGGGTCAGGCTTCGGGGAAGGGTTAGGGTTAGGGTTCGGGCTAGGGTTAGGGTTATGGGACGGGGACGGTTCAGGGTCCAGGTGAGGGTACGACAACGCTCTAGGGGGAGCGTACGTGTGAGGGCGCGGTTTAGTGTCAGCGTACGGGTTAGGATTAGGGGACGGCTGAGGGTCAGGCTTCGGGGAAGGTTTAGGGTTAGGCTTCGGCCTAGGGTTAGGGTTAGGGGACGGGTACGGTTCAGGGTCCAGGTGAGGGTACGACAACGCTCTAGGGGGAGCGTACGTGTGAGGGCGTGGGTTAGTGTCAGCGTACGGGTTATGATTAGGGGACGGCTGAGGGTCAGGCTTCGGGGAAGGGTTAGGGTTAGGGTTCGGGCTAGGTTTAGGGTTAGGGGAAGGGGACGATTTAGGGTCCAGGTGAGGGTACGACAATGCTCTAGGGGGAGAGTACGTGTGAGGGCGCGGGTTAGTGTCAGCGTACGGGTTAGGATTAGGGGACGGTTGAGGGTCAGGCTTCGGGGAAGGGTTAGGGTTAGGGTTCGGGCTAGGGTTAGGGTTAGGGGACGGGGACGGTTTAGGGTCCAGGTGAGGGTACGACAACGCTCTAGGGGGAGAGTACGTGTGAGGGCGCGGGTTAGTGTCAGCGTACGGGTTAGGATTAGGGGACGGCTGAGGGTCAGGCTTCGGGGAAGGGTTAGGGTTAGGGTTCGGGCTAGGGTTAGGGTTAGGGGACGGGGACGGTTTAGGGTCCAGGTGAGGGTACGACAACGCTCTAGGGGGAGCGTACGTGTGAGGGCACGGGTTAGTGTCAGCGTACGGGTTAGGATTAGGGGACGGCTGAGGGTCAGGCTTCGGGGAAGGGTTAGGGTTAGGGTTCGGGCTAGGGTTAGGGTTAGGGGACGGGGACGGTTTAGGGTCCAGGTGAGGGTACGACAACGCTCTAGGGGGAGCGTACGTGTGAGGGCGCGGGTTAGTGTCAGCGTACGGGTTAGGATTAGGGGACGGCTGAGGGTCAGGCTTCGGGGAAGGGTTAGGGTTAGGGTTCGGGCTAGGGTTAGGGTTAGGGGAAGGGGACGGTTTAGGGTCCAGATGAGGGTACGACAACGCTCTAGGGGGAGAGTACGTGTGAGGGCGCGGGTTAGTGTCAGCGTACGGGTTAGGATTAGGGGACGGCTGAGGGTCAGGCTTCGGGGAAGGGTTAGGTTTAGGGTTCGGGCTAGGGTTAGGGTTAGGGGACGGGGACGGTTTAGGGTCCAGGTGAGGGTAGGACAACGCTCTAGGGGGAGCGTACGTGTGAGGGCGCGGGTTAGTGTCAGCGTACGGGTTAGGATTAGGGGACGGCTGAGGGTCAGGCTTCGGGGAAGGGTTAGGGTTAGGGTTCGGGCTAGGGTTAGGGTTAGGGGACGGGGACGGTTTAGGGTCCAGGTGAGGGTACAACAACGCTCTAGGGGGAGCGTACGTGTGAGGGCGCGGGTTAGTGTCAGCGTACGGGTTAGGATTAGGGGACGGCTGAGGGTCAGGCTTCGGGGAAGGGTTAGGGTTAGGCTTCGGGCTAGGGTTAGGGTTAGGGGATGGGGACGGTTTAGGGTCCAGGTGAGGGTACGACAACGCTCTAGGGGGAGCGTACGTGTGAGGGCGCGGGTTAGTGTCAGCGTACGGGTTAGGATTAGGGGACGGCTGAGTGTCAGGCTTCGGGGAAGGGTTAGGGTTAGGCTTCGGGCTAGGGTTAGGGTTAGGGGACGGGGACGGTTCAGGGTCCAGGTGAGGGTACGACAACGCTCTAGGGGGAGCGTACGTGTGAGGGCGCGGGTTAGTGTCAGCGTACGGGTTAGGATTAGGGGACGGCTGAGGGTCAGGCTTCGGGGAAGGGTTAGGGTTAGGCTTCGGCCTAGGGTTAGGGTTAGGGGACGGGGACGGTTCAGGGTCCAGGTGAGGGTACGACAACGCTCTAGGGGGAGCGTACGTGTGAGGGCGCGGGTTAGTGTCAGCGTACGGGTTAGGATTAGGGGACGGCTGAGGGTCAGGCTTCGGGGAAGGGTTAGGATTAGGCTTCGGCCTAGGGTTAGGGTTAGGGGACGGGGACGGTTCAGGGTCCAGGTGAGGGTACGACAACGCTCTATGGGGAGCGTACGTGTGAGGGCGCGGGTTAGTGTCAGCGTACGGGTTAGGATTAGGGGACGGCTGAGGGTCAGGCTTCGGGGAAGGGTTAGGGTTAGGCTTCGGCCTAGGGTTAGGGTTAGGGGACGGGGACGGTTTAGGGTCCAGGTGAGGGTACGACAACGCTCTAGGGGGAGCGTACGTGTGAGGGCGGGGGTTAGTGTCAGCGTACGGGTTAGGATTAGGGGACGGCTGAGTGTCAGGCTTCGGGGAAGGATTAGGGTTAGGGTTCGGGCTAGGGTTAGGGTTAGAGGACGGGGACGGTTTAGGGTCCAGGTGAGGGTACGACAACGCTCTAGGGGGAGCGTACGTGTGAGGGCGCGGGTTAGTGTCAGCGTACGGGTTAGGATTAGGGGACGGCTGAGGGTCAGGCTTCGGGGAAGGGTTAGGGTTAGGGTTCGGGCTAGGGTTAGGGTTAGGGGACGGGGACGGTTTAGGGTCCAGGTGAGGGTACGACAACGCTCTAGGGGGAGCGTACGTGTGAGGGCGCGGGTTAGTGTCAGCGTACGGGTTAGGATTAGGGGACGGCTGAGGGTCAGGCTTCGGGGAAGGGTTAGGGTTAGGGTTCGGGCTAGGGTTAGGGTTAGGGGAAGGGGACGGTTTAGGGTCCAGGTGAGGGTACGACAACGCTCTAGGGGGAGAGTACGTGTGAGGGCGCGGGTTAGTGTCAGCGTACGGGTTAGGATTAGGGGACGGCTGAGGGTCAGGCTTCGGGGAAGGGTTAGGGTTAGGGTTCGGGCTAGGGTTAGGGTTAGGGGACGGGGACGGTTTAGGGTCCAGGTGAGGGTACGACAACGCTCTGGGGGAGAGTACGTGTGAGGGCGCGGGTTAGTGTCAGCGTACGGGTTAGGATTAGGGGACGGCTGAGGGTCAGGTTTCGGGGAAGAGTTAGGGTTAGGGTTCGGGCTAGGGTTAGGGTTAGGGGACGGGGACGGTTTAGGGTCCAGGTGAGGGTACGACAACGCTCTAGGGGGAGCGTACGTGTGAGGGCGCGGGTTAGTGTCAGCGTACGGGTTAGGATTAGAGGACGGCTGAGGGTCAGGCTTCGGGGAAGGGTTAGGGTTAGGGTTCGGGCTAGGGTTAGGGTTAGGGGACGGGGACGGTTTAGGGTCCAGGTGAGGGTACGACAACGCTCTACGGGGAGCCTACGTGTGAGGGCGCGGGTTAGAGTCAGCGTACGGGTTAGGATTAGGGGAAGGCTGAGGGTCAGGCTTCGGGGAAGGGTTAGGGTTAGGGTTCGGGCTAGGGTTAGGGTTAGGGGACGGGGACGGTTTAGGGTCCAGGTGAGGGTACGACAACGCTCTAGGGGGAGCGTACGTGTGAGGGCGCGGGTTAGTGTCAGCGTACGGGTTAGGATTAGGGGACGGCTGAGGGTCAGGCTTCGGGGAAGGGTTAGGGTTAGGGTTCGGGCTAGGGTTAGGGTTATGGGACGGGGACGGTTCAGGGTCCAGGTGAGGGTACGACAACGCTCTAGGGGGAGCGTACGTGTGAGGGCGCGGTTTAGTGTCAGCGTACGGGTTAGGATTAGGGGACGGCTGAGGGTCAGGCTTCGGGGAAGGTTTAGGGTTAGGCTTCGGCCTAGGGTTAGGGTTAGGGGACGGGTACGGTTCAGGGTCCAGGTGAGGGTACGACAACGCTCTAGGGGGAGCGTACGTGTGAGGGCGCGGGTTAGTGTCAGCGTACGGGTTAGGATTAGGGGACGGCTGAGGGTCAGGCTTCGGGGAAGGGTTAGGGTTAACCTTCGGCCTAGGGTTAGTGTTAGGGGACGGGGACGGTTCAGGGTCCAGGTGAGGGTACGACAACGCTCTAGGGGGAGCGTACGTGTGAGGGCGTGGGTTAGTGTCAGCGTACGGGTTAGGATTAGGGGACGGCTGAGGGTCAGGCTTCGGGGAAGGGTTAGGGTTAGGCTTCGGCCTAGGGCTAGGGTTAGGGGACGGGGACGGTTCAGGGTCCAGGTGAGGGTACGACAACGCTCTAGGGGGTGCGTACGTGTGAGGGCGTGGGTTAGTGTCAGCGTACGGGTTAGGATTAGGGGACGGCTGAGGGTCAGGCTTCGGGGAAGGGTTAGGGTTAGGCTTCGGCCTAGGGTTAGGGTTAGGGGATGGGGACGGTTCAGGGTCCAGGTGAGGGTACGACAACACTCTAGGGGGAGCGTACGTGTGAGGGCGCGGGTTAGTGTCAGCGTACGGGTTAGGATTAGGGGACGGCTGAGGGTCAGGCTTCGGGGAAGGGTTAGGTTTAGGCTTCGGCCTAGGGTTAGGGTTAGGGGACGGGGACGGTTCAGGGTCCAGGTGAGGGTACGACAACGCTCTAGGGGGAGCGTACGTGTGAGGGCGCGGTTTAGTGTCAGCGTACGGGTTAGGATTAGGGGACGGCTGAGGGTCAGGCTTCGGGGAAGGGTTAGGGTTAGGGTTCGGGCTAGGGTTAGGGTTAGGGGACGGGGACGGTTCAGGGTCCAGGTGAGGGTACGACAACGCTCTAGGGGGAGCGTACGTGTGAGGGCGCGGGTTAGTGTCAGCGTACGGGTTAGGATTAGGGGACGGCTGAGGGTCAGGCTTCGGGGAAGGGTTAGGGTTAGGGTTCGGGCTAGGGTTAGGGTTAGGGGACGGGGACGGTTTAGGGTCCAGGTGAGGGTACGACAACGCTCTAGGGGGAGCGCACGTGTGAGGGCGCGGGTTAGTGTCAGCGTACGGGTTAGGATTAGGGGACGGCTGAGGGTCAGGCTTCGGGGAAGGGTTAGGGTTAGGGTTCGGGCTAGGGTTAGGGTTAGGGGACGGGGACGGTTTAGGGTCCAGGTGAGGGTACGACAACGCTCTAGGGGGAGCGTACGTGTGAGGGCGCGGGTTAGTGTCAGCGTACGGGTTAGGATTAGGGGACGGCTGAGGTTCAGGCTTCGGGGAAGGGTTAGGGTTAGGGTTCGGGCTAGGGTTAGGGTTAGGGGACGGGGACGGTTCAGGGTCCAGGTGAGGTTACGACAATGCTCTAGGGGGAGCGTACGTGTGAGGGCGCGGGTTAGTGTCAGCGTACGGGTTAGGATTATGGGACGGCTGAGGGTCAGGCTTCGGGGAAGGGTTAGGGTTAGGGTTCGGGCTAGGGTTAGGGTTAGGGGACGGGGACGGTTTAGGGTCCAGGTGAGGGTACGACAACGCTCTAGGGGGAGCGTACGTGTTAGGGCGCGGGTTAGTGTCAGCGTACGGGTTAGGATTAGGGGACGGCTGAGGGTCAGGCTTCGGTGAAGGGTTAGGGTTAGGGTTCGGCCTAGGGTTAGGGTTAGGGGACGGGGACGGTTTAGGGTCCAGGTGAGGGTACGACAACGCTCTAGGGGGAGCGTACGTGTGAGGGCGCGGGTTAGTGTCAGCGTACGGGTTAGGATTAGGGGACGGCTGAGGGTCAGGCTTCGGGGAAGGGTTAGGGTTAGGGTTCGGGCTAGGGTTAGGGTTAGGGGACGGGGATGGTTTAGGGTCCAGGTGAGGGTACGACAACGCTCTAGGGGGAGCGTACGTGTGAGGGCGCGGGTTAGTGTCAGCGTACGGGTTAGGATTAGGGGACGGCTGAGGGTCAGGCTTCGGGGAAGGGTTAGGGTTAGGCTTCGGGCTAGGGTTAGGGTTAGGGGACGGGGACGGTTTAGGGTCCAGGTGAGGGTACGACAACGCTCTAGGGGGAGCGTACGTGTGAGGGCGCGGGTTAGTGTCAGCGTACGGGTTAGGATTAGGGGACGGCTGAGGGTCAGGCTTCGGGGAAGGGTTAGGGTTAGGCTTCGGGCTAGGGTTAGGGTTAGGGGACGGGGACGGTTCAGGGTCCAGGTGAGGGTACGACAACGCTCTAGGGGGAGCGTACGTGTGAGGGCGCGGGTTAGTGTCAGCGTACGGGTTAGGATTAGGGGACGGCTGAGGGTCAGGCTTCGGGGAAGTGTTAGGATTAGGCTTCGGCCTAGGGTTAGGGTTAGGGGACGGGGACGGTTCAGGGTCCAGGTGAGGGTACGACAACGCTCTAGGGGGAGCGTACGTGTGAGGGCGCGGGTTAGTGTCAGCGTACGGGTTAGGATTAGGGGACGGCTGAGGGTCAGGCTTCGGGGAAGGGTTAGGGTTAGGGTTCGGGCTAGGGTTAGGGTTAGGGGACGGGGATGGTTTAGGGTCCAGGTGAGGGTACGACAACGCTCTAGGGGGAGCGTACGTGTGAGGGCGCGGGTTAGTGTCAGCGTACGGGTTAGGATTAGGGGACGGCTGAGGGTCAGGCTTCGGGGAAGGGTTAGGGTTAGGCTTCGGGCTAGGGTTAGGGTTAGGGGACGGGGACGGTTTAGGGTCCAGGTGAGGGTACGACAACGCTCTAGGGGGAGCGTACGTGTGAGGGCGCGGGTTAGTGTCAGCGTACGGGTTAGGATTAGGGGACGGCTGAGGGTCAGGCTTCGGGGAAGGGTTAGGGTTAGGCTTCGGGCTAGGGTTAGGGTTAGGGGACGGGGACGGTTCAGGGTCCAGGTGAGGGTACGACAACGCTCTAGGGGGAGCGTACGTGTGAGGGCGCGGGTTAGTGTCAGCGTACGGGTTAGGATTAGGGGACGGCTGAGGGTCAGGCTTCGGGGAAGTGTTAGGATTAGGCTTCGGCCTAGGGTTAGGGTTAGGGGACGGGGACGGTTCAGGGTCCAGGTGAGGGTACGACAACGCTCTAGGGGGAGCGTACGTGTGAGGGCGCGGGTTAGTGTCAGCGTACGGGTTAGGATTAGGGGACGGCTGAGGGTCAGGCTTCGGGGAAGGGTTAGGGTTAGGGTTCGGGCTAGGGTTAGGGTTAGGGGACGGGGACGGTTTAGGGTCCAGGTGAGGGTACGACAACGCTCTAGGGGGAGAGTACGTGTGAGGGCGTGGGTTAGTGTCAGCGTACGGGTTATGATTAGGGGACGGCTGAGGGTCAGGCTTCGGGGAAGGGTTAGGGTTAGGGTTCGGGCTAGGGTTAGGGTTAGGGGACGGGGACGGTTTAGGGTCCAGGTGAGGGTACGACAACGCTCTAGGGGGAGTGTACGTGTGAGGGCGCGGGTTAGTGTCAGCGTACGGGTTAGGATTAAGGGACGGCTGAGGGTCAGGCTTCGGGGAAGGGTTAGGGTTAGGGTTCGGGCTAGGGTTAGGGTTAGGGGACGGGGACGGTTTAGTGTTCAGGTGAGGGTACGACAGCGCTCTAGGGGGAGTGTACGTGTGAGGGCGCGGGTTAGTGTCAGCGTACGGGTTAGGATTAGGGGACGGCTGAGGGTCAGGCTTCGGGGAAGAGTTAGGGTTAGGGTTCGGGCTAGGGTTAGGGTTAGGGGACGGGGACAGTTTAGGGTCCAGGTGAGGGTACGACAACGCTCTAGGGGGAGCGTACGTGTGAGGGCGCGGGTTAGTGTCAGCGTACGGGTTAGGATTAGGGGACGGCTGAGGGTCAGGCTTCGGGGAAGGGTTAGGGTTAGGGTTCGGGCTAGGGTTAGTGTTAGGGGACGGGGACGGTTTAGGGTCCAGGTGAGGGTACGACAACGCTCTAGGGGGAGCGTACGTGTGAGGGCACGGGTTAGTGTCAGCGTACGGGTTAGGATTAGGGGACGGCTGAGGTTCAGGCTTCGGGGAAGGGTTAGGGTTAGGGTTCGGGCTAGGGTTAGGGTTAGGGGACGGGGACGGTTTAGGGTCCAGGTGAGGGTACGACAACGCTCTAGGGGGAGCGTACGTGTGAGGGCGCGGGTTAGTGTCAGCGTACGGGTTAGGATTAGGGGACGGCTGAGGGTCCGGCTTCGGGGAAGGGTTAGGGTTAGGCTTCGGGCTAGGGTTAGGGTTAGGGGACGGGGACGGTTCAGGGTCCAGGTGAGGGTACGACAACGCTCTAGGGGGAGCGTACGTGTGAGGGCGCGGGTTAGTGTCAGCGTACGGGTTAGGATTAGGGGACGGCTGAGGGTCAGGCTTCGGGGAAGGGTTAGGGTTAGGCTTCGGCCTAGGGTTAGAGTTAGGGGACGGGGACGGTTCAGGGTCCAGGTGAGGGTACGACAACGCTCTAGGGGGAGCGTACGTGTGAGGGCGCGGGTTAGTGTCAGCGTACGGGTTAGGATTAGGGGACGGCTTAGGGTCAGGCTTCGGGGAAGGGTTAGGATTAGGCTTCGGCCTAGGGTTAGGGTTAGGGGACGGGGACGGTTCAGGGTCCAGGTGAGGGTACGACAACGCTCTAGGGGGAGCGTACGTGTGAGGGCGCGGGTTAGTGTCAGCGTACGGGTTAGGATTAGGGGACGGCTGAGGGTCAGGCTTCGGGGAAGTGTTAGGGTTAGGGTTCGGGCTAGGGTTAGGGTTAGGGGAAGGGGACGATTTAGGGTCCAGGTCAGGGTACGACAACGCTCTAGGGGGAGAGTACGTGTGAGGGCGCGGGTTAGTGTCAGCGTACGGGTTAGGATTAGGGGACGGCTGAGGGTCAGCCTTCGGGGAAGGGTTAGGGTTAGGGTTCGGGCTAGGGTTAGGGTTAGGGGACGGGGACGGTTTAGGGTCCAGGTGAGGGTACGACAACGCTCTAGGGGGAGAGTACGTGTGAGGGCGCGGGTTAGTGTCAGCGTACGGGTTAGGATTAGGGGACGGCTGAGGGTCAGGCTTCGGGGAAGGGTTAGGGTTAGGGTTCGGGCTAGGGTTAGGGTTAGGGGACGGGGACGGTTCAGGGTCCAGGTGAGGGTACGACAACGCTCTAGGGGGAGCGTACGTGTGAGGGCGCGGGTTAGTGTCAGCGTACGGGTTAGGATTAGGGGACGGCTGAGGGTCAGGCTTCGGGGAAGGGTTAGGGTTAGGGTTCGGGCTAGGGTTAGGGTTAGGGGACGGGGACGGTTTAGGGTCCAGATGAGGGTACGACAACGCTCTAGGGGGAGTGTACGTGTGAGGGCGCGGGTTAGTGTCAGCGTACGGGTTAGGATTAGGGGACGGCTGAGGGTCAGGCTTCGGGGAAGGGTTAGGGTTAGGGTTCGGGCTAGGGTTAGGGTTAGGGGAAGGGGACGGTTTAGGGTCCAGGTGAGGGTACGACAACGCTCTAGGGGGAGAGTACGTGTGAGGGCGCGGGTTAGTGTCAGCGTACGGGTTAGGATTAGGGGACGGCTGAGGGTCAGGCTTCGGGGAAGGGTTAGGTTTAGGGTTCGGGCTAGGGTTAGGGTTAGGGGACGGGGACGGTTTAGGGTCCAGGTGAGGGTAGGACAACGCTCTAGGGGGAGCGTACGTGTGAGGGCGCGGGTTAGTGTCAGCGTACGGGTTAGGATTAGGGGACGGCTGAGGGTCAGGCTTCGGGGAAGGGTTAGGGTTAGGGTTCGGGCTAGGGTTAGGGTTAGGGGACGGGGACGGTTTAGGGTCCAGGTGAGGGTACGACAACGCTCTAGGGGGAGCGTACGTGTGAGGGCGCGGGTTAGTGTCAGCGTACGGGTTAGGATTAGGGGACGGCTGAGGGTCAGGCTTCGGGGAAGGGTTAGGGTTAGGCTTCGGGCTAGGGTTAGGGTTAGGGGACGGGGACGGTTTAGGGTCCAGGTGAGGGTACGACAACGCTCTAGGGGGAGCGTACGTGTGAGGGCGCGGGTTAGTGTCAGCGTACGGGTTAGGATTAGGGGACGGCTGAGGGTCAGGCTTCGGGGAAGGGTTAGGGTTAGGGTTCGGGCTAGGGTTAGGGTTAGGGGACGGGGACGGTTTAGGGTCCAGGTGAGGGTACGACAACGCTCTAGGGGGAGCGTACGTGTGAGGGCGCGGGTTAGTGTCAGCGTACGGGTTAGGATTATGGGACGGCTGAGGGTCAGGCTTCGGGGAAGGGTTAGGGTTAGGCTTCGGGCTAGGGTTAGGGTTAGGGGACGGGACGGTTTAGGGTCCAGGTGAGGGTACGACAACGCTCTAGGGGGAGCGTACGTGTGAGGGCGCGGGTTAGTGTCAGCGTACGGGTTAGGATTAGGGGACGGCTGAGGGTCAGGCTTCGGGGAAGGGTTAGAGTTAGGGTTCGGGCTAGGGTTAGGGTTAGGGGACGGGGACGGTTTAGGGTCCAGGTGAGGGTACGACAACGCTCTAGGGGGAGCGTACGTGTGAGGGCGCGGGTTAGTGTCAGCGTACGGGTTAGGATTAGGGGACGGCTGAGGGTCAGGCTTCGGGGAAGGGTTAGGGTTAGGGTTCGGGCTAGGGTTAGGGTTAGGGGACGGGGACGGTTCAGGGTCCAGGTGAGGGTACGACAACGCTCTAGGGGGAGCGTACGTGTGAGGGCGCGGGTTAGTGTCAGCATACGGGTTAGGATTAGGGGACGGCTGAGGGTCAGCCTTCGGGGAAGGGTTAGGGTTAGGGTTCGGGCTAGGGTTAGGGTTAGGGGACGGGGACGGTTCAGGGTCCAGGTGAGGGTACGACAACGCTCTAGGGGGAGCGTACGTGTGAGGGCGCGGGTTAGTGTCAGCGTACGGGTTAGGATTAGGGGACGGCTGAGTGTCAGGCTTCGGGGAAGGGTTAGGGTTAGGGTTCGGGCTAGGGTTAGGGTTAGGGGACGGGGACGGTTTAGGGTCCAGGTGAGGGTACGACAACGCTCTAGGGGGAGCGAACGTGTGAGGACGCGGGTTAGTGTCAGCGTACGGGTTAGGATTAGGGGACGGCTGAGGGTCAGGCTTCGGGGAAGGGTTAGGGTTAGGGTTCGGGCTAGGGTTAGGGTTAGGGGACGGGGACGGTTTAGGGTCCAGGTGAGGGTACGACAACGCTCTAGGGGGAGAGTACGTGTGAGGGCGTGGGTTAGTGTCAGCGTACGGGTTATGATTAGGGGACGGCTGAGGGTCAGGCTTCGGGGAAGGGTTAGGGTTAGGGTTCGGGCTAGGGTTAGGGTTAGGGGACGGGGACGGTTTAGGGTCCAGGTGAGGGTACGACAACGCTCTAGGGGGAGTGTACGTGTGAGGGCGCGGGTTAGTGTCAGCGTACGGGTTAGGATTAAGGGACGGCTGAGGGTCAGGCTTCGGGGAAGGGTTAGGGTTAGGGTTCGGGCTACGGTTAGGGTTAGGGGACGGGGACGGTTTAGTGTTCAGGTGAGGGTACGACAGCGCTCTAGGGGGAGTGTACGTGTGAGGGCGCGGGTTAGTGTCAGCGTACGGGTTAGGATTAGGGGATGGCTGAGGGTCAGGCTTCGGGGAAGAGTTAGGGTTAGGGTTCGGGCTAGGGTTAGGGTTAGGGGACGGGGACAGTTTAGGGTCCAGGTGAGGGTACGACAACGCTCTAGGGGGAGCGTACGTGTGAGGGCGCGGGTTAGTGTCAGCGTACGGGTTAGGATTAGGGGACGGCTGAGGGTCAGGCTTCGGGGAAGGGTTAGGGTTAGGGTTCGGGCTAGGGTTAGTGTTAGGGGACGGGGACGGTTTAGGGTCCAGGTGAGGGTACGACAACGCTCTAGGGGGAGCGTACGTGTGAGGGCACGGGTTAGTGTCAGCGTACGGGTTAGGATTAGGGGACGGCTGAGGTTCAGGCTTCGGGGAAGGGTTAGGGTTAGGGTTCGGGCTAGGGTTAGGGTTAGGGGACGGGGACGGTTTAGGGTCCAGGTGAGGGTACGACAACGCTCTAGGGGGAGCGTACGTGTGAGGGCGCGGGTTAGTGTCAGCGTACGGGTTAGGATTAGGGGACGGCTGAGGGTCAGGCTTCGGGGAAGGGTTAGGGTTAGGGTTCGGGCTAGGGTTAGGGTTAGGGGACGGGGACGGTTTAGGGTCCAGGTGAGGGTACGACAACGCTCTAGGGGGAGCGTACGTGTGAGGGCGCGGGTTAGTGTCAGCGTACGGGTTAGGATTAGGGGACGGCTGAGGGTCAGGCTTCGGGGAAGGGTTAGAGTTAGGGTTCGGGCTAGGGTTAGGGTTAGGGGACGGGGACGGTTTAGGGTCCAGGTGAGGGTACGACAACGCTCTAGGGGGAGCGTACGTGTGAGGGCGCGGGTTAGTGTCAGCGTACGGGTTAGGATTAGGGGACGGCTGAGGGTCAGCCTTCGGGGAAGGGTTAGGGTTAGGGTTCGGGCTAGGGTTAGGGTTAGGGGACGGGGACGATTCAGGGTCCAGGTGAGGGTACGACAACGCTCTAGGGGGAGCGTACGTGTGAGGGCGCGGGTTAGTGTCAGCGTACGGGTTAGGATTAGGGGACGGCTGAGTGTCAGGCTTCGGGGAAGGGTTAGGGTTAGGGTTCGGGCTAGGGTTAGGGTTAGGGGACGGGGACGGTTTAGGGTCCAGGTGAGGGTACGACAACGCTCTAGGAGGAGCGAACGTGTGAGGACGCGGGTTAGTGTCAGCGTACGGGTTAGGATTAGGGGACGGCTGAGGGTCAGGCTTCGGGGAAGGGTTAGGGTTAGGGTTCGGGCTAGGGTTAGGGTTAGGGGACGGGGACGGTTTAGGGTCCAGGTGAGGGTACGACAACGCTCTAGGGGGAGAGTACGTGTGAGGGCGTGGGTTAGTGTCAGCGTACGGGTTATGATTAGGGGACGGCTGAGGGTCAGGCTTCGGGGAAGGGTTAGGGTTAGGGTTCGGGCTAGGGTTAGGGTTAGGGGACGGGGACGGTTTAGGGTCCAGGTGAGGGTACGACAACGCTCTAGGGGGAGTGTACGTGTGAGGGCGCGGGTTAGTGTCAGCGTACGGGTTAGGATTAAGGGACGGCTGAGGGTCAGGCTTCGGGGAAGGGTTAGGGTTAGGGTTCGGGCTAGGGTTAGGGTTAGGGGACGGGGACGGTTTAGTGTTCAGGTGAGGGTACGACAGCGCTCTAGGGGGAGTGTACGTGTGAGGGCGCGGGTTAGTGTCAGCGTACGGGTTAGGATTAGGGGACGGCTGAGGGTCAGGCTTCGGGGAAGAGTTAGGGTTAGGGTTCGGGCTAGGGTTAGGGTTAGGGGACGGGGACAGTTTAGGGTCCAGGTGAGGGTACGACAACGCTCTAGGGGGAGCGTACGTGTGAGGGCGCGGGTTAGTGTCAGCGTACGGGTTAGGATTAGGGGACGGCTGAGGGTCAGGCTTCGGGGAAGGGTTAGGGTTAGGGTTCGGGCTAGGGTTAGTGTTAGGGGACGGGGACGGTTTAGGGTCCAGGTGAGGGTACGACAACGCTCTAGGGGGAGCGTACGTGTGAGGGCACGGGTTAGTGTCAGCGTACGGGTTAGGATTAGGGGACGGCTGAGGTTCAGGCTTCGGGGAAGGGTTAGGGTTAGGGTTCGGGCTAGGGTTAGGGTTAGGGGACGGGGACGGTTTAGGGTCCAGGTGAGGGTACGACAACGCTCTAGGGGGAGCGTACGTGTGAGGGCGCGGGTTAGTGTCAGCGTACGGGTTAGGATTAGGGGACGGCTGAGGGTCAGGCTTCGGGGAAGGGTTAGGGTTAGGGTTCGGGCTAGGGTTAGGGTTAGGGGACGGGGACGGTTTAGGGTCCAGGTGAGGGTACGACAACGCTCTAGGGGGAGCGTACGTGTGAGGGCGCGGGTTAGTGTCAGCGTACGGGTTAGGATTAGGGGACGGCTGAGGGTCAGGCTTCGGGGAAGGGTTAGGGTTAGGGTTCGGGCTAGGGTTAGGGTTAGGGGACGGGGACGGTTTAGGGTCCAGGTGAGGGTACGACAACGCTCTAGGGGGAGCGTACGTGTGAGGGCGCGGGTTAGTGTCAGCGTACGGGTTAGGATTAGGGGACGGCTGAGGGTCAGGCTTCGGGGAAGGGTTAGGGTTAGGGTTCGGGCTAGGGTTAGGGTTAGGGGACGGGGACGGTTTAGGGTCCAGGTGAGGGTACGACAACGCTCTAGGGGGAGCGTACGTGTGAGGGCGCGGGTTAGTGTCAGCGTACGGGTTAGGATTAGGGGACGGCTGAGGGTCAGGCTTCGGGGAAGGGTTAGGGTTAGGGTTCGGGCTAGGGTTAGGGTTAGGGGACGGGGACGGTTTAGGGTCCAGGTGAGGGTACGACAACGCTCTAGGGGGAGCGTACGTGTGAGGGCGCGGGTTAGTGTCAGCGTACGGGTTAGGATTAGGGGACGGCTGAGGGTCAGGCTTCGGGGAAGGGTTAGGGTTAGGCTTCGGGCTAGGGTTAGGGTTAGGGGACGGGGACGGTTTAGGGTCCAGGTGAGGGTACGACAACGCTCTAGGGGGAGCGTACGTGTGAGGGCGCGGGTTAGTGTCAGCGTACGGGTTAGGATTAGGGGACGGCTGAGGGTCAGGCTTCGGGGAAGGGTTAGGGTTAGGGTTCGGGCTAGGGTTAGGGTTAGGGGACGGGGACGGTTTAGGGTCCAGGTGAGGGTACGACAACGCTCTAGGGGGAGCGTACGTGTGAGGGCTCGGGTTAGTGTCAGCGTACGGGTTAGGATTAGGGGACGGCTGAGGGTCAGGCTTCGGGGAAGGTTTAGGGTTAGGCTTCGGCCTAGGGTTAGGGTTAGGGGACGGGGACGGTTCAGGGTCCAGGTGAGGGTACGACAACGCTCTAGGGGGAGCGTACGTGTGAGGGCGCGGGTTAGTGTCAGCGTACGGGTTAGGATTAGGGGACGGCTGAGGGTCAGGCTTCGGGGAAGGGTTAGGGTTAGGGTTCGGGCTAGGGTTAGGGTTAGGGGACGGGGACGGTTTAGGGTCCAGGTGAGGGTACGACAACGCTCTAGGGGGAGCGTACGTGTGAGGGCGCGGGTTAGTGTCAGCGTACGGGTTAGGATTAGGGGACGGCTGAGGGTCAGGCTTCGGGGAAGGGTTAGGGTTAGGGTTCGGGCTAGGGTTAGGGTTAGGGGAAGGGGACGGTTTAGGGTCCAGGTGAGGGTACGACAACGCTCTAGGGGGAGCGTACGTGTGAGGGCGCGGGTTAGTGTCAGCGTACGGGTTAGGATTAGGGGACGGCTGAGGTTCAGGCTTCGGGGAAGGGTTAGGGTTAGGGTTCGGGCTAGGGTTAGGGTTAGGGAACGGGGACGGTTTAGGGTCCAGGTGAGGGTACGACAACGCTCTAGGGGGAGCGTACGTGTGAGGGCGCGGGTTAGTGTCAGCGTACGGGTTAGGATTAGGGGACGGCTGAGGGTCAGGCTTTGGGGAAGGGTTAGGGTTAGGGTTCGGGCTAGGGTTAGGGTTAGGGGACGGGGACGGTTTAGGGTCCAGGTGAGGGTACGACAACGCTCTAGGGGGAGCGTACGTGTGAGGGCGCGGGTTAGTGTCAGCGTACGGGTTAGGATTAGGGGACGGCTGAGGGTCCGGCTTCGGGGAAGGGTTAGGGTTAGGCTTCGGGCTAGGGTTAGGGTTAGGGGACGGGGACGGTTCAGGGTCCAGGTGAGGGTACGACAACGCTCTAGGGGGAGCGTACGTGTGAGGGCGCGGGTTAGTGTCAGCGTACGGGTTAGGATTAGGGGACGGCTGAGGGTCAGGCTTCGGGGAAGGGTTAGGGTTAGGCTTCGGCCTAGGGTTAGAGTTAGGGGACGGGGACGGTTCAGGGTCCAGGTGAGGGTACGACAACGCTCTAGGGGGAGCGTACGTGTGAGGGCGCGGGTTAGTGTCAGCGTACGGGTTAGGATTAGGGGACGGCTTAGGGTCAGGCTTCGGGGAAGGGTTAGGATTAGGCTTCGGCCTAGGGTTAGGGTTAGGGGACGGGGACGGTTCAGGGTCCAGGTGAGGGTACGACAACGCTCTAGGGGGAGCGTACGTGTGAGGGCGCGGGTTAGTGTCAGCGTACGGGTTAGGATTAGGGGACGGCTGAGGGTCAGGCTTCGGGGAAGTGTTAGGGTTAGGGTTCGGGCTAGGGTTAGGGTTAGGGGAAGGGGACGATTTAGGGTCCAGGTCAGGGTACGACAACGCTCTAGGGGGAGAGTACGTGTGAGGGCGCGGGTTAGTGTCAGCGTACGGGTTAGGATTAGGGGACGGCTGAGGGTCAGGCTTCGGGGAAGGGTTAGGGTTAGGGTTCGGGCTAGGGTTAGGGTTAGGGGACGGGGACGGTTTAGGGTCCAGGTGAGGGTACGACAACGCTCTAGGGGGAGAGTACGTGTGAGGGCGCGGGTTAGTGTCAGCGTACGGGTTAGGATTAGGGGACGGCTGAGGGTCAGGCTTCGGGGAAGGGTTAGGGTTAGGGTTCGGGCTAGGGTTAGGGTTAGGGGACGGGGACGGTTTAGGGTCCAGGTGAGGGTACGACAACGCTCTAGGGGGAGCGTACGTGTGAGGGCGCGGGTTAGTGTCAGCGTACGGGTTAGGATTAGGGGACGGCTGAGGGTCAGGCTTCGGGGAAGGGTTAGGGTTAGGGTTCGGGCTAGGGTTAGGGTTAGGGGACGGGGACGGTTTAGGGTCCAGGTGAGGGTACGACAACGCTCTAGGGGGAGTGTACGTGTGAGGGCGCGGGTTAGTGTCAGCGTACGGGTTAGGATTAGGGGACGGCTGAGGGTCAGGCTTCGGGGAAGGGTTAGGGTTAGGGTTCGGGCTAGGGTTAGGGTTAGGGGAAGGGGACGGTTTAGGGTCCAGGTGAGGGTACGACAACGCTCTAGGGGGAGAGTACGTGTGAGGGCGCGGGTTAGTGTCAGCGTACGGGTTAGGATTAGGGGACGGCTGAGGGTCAGGCTTCGGGGAAGGGTTAGGGTTAGGGTTCGGGCTAGGGTTAGGGTTAGGGGACGGGGACGGTTTAGGGTCCAGGTGAGGGTAGGACAACGCTCTAGGGGGAGCGTACGTGTGAGGGCGCGGGTTAGTGTCAGCGTACGGGTTAGGATTAGGGGACGGCTGAGGGTCAGGCTTCGGGGAAGGGTTAGGGTTAGGGTTCGGGCTAGGGTTAGGGTTAGGGGACAGGGACGGTTTAGGGTCCAGGTGAGGGTACAACAACGCTCTAGGGGGAGCGTACGTGTGAGGGCGCGGGTTAGTGTCAGCGTACGGGTTAGGATTAGGGGACGGCTGAGGGTCAGGCTTCGGGGAAGGGTTAGGGTTAGGCTTCGGGCTAGGGTTAGGGTTAGGGGACGGGGACGGTTTAGGGTCCAGGTGAGGGTACGACAACGCTCTAGGGGGAGCGTACGTGTGAGGGCGCGGGTTAGTGTCAGCGTACGGGTTAGGATTAGGGGACGGCTGAGTGTCAGGCTTCGGGGAAGGGTTAGGGTTAGGCTTCGGGCTAGGGTTAGGGTTATGGGACGGGGACGGTTCAGGGTCCAGGTGAGGGTACGACAACGTTCTAGGGGGAGCGTACGTGTGAGGGCGCGGGTTAGTGTCAGCGTACGGGTTAGGATTAGGGGACGGCTGAGGGTCAGGCTTCAGGGAAGGGTTAGGGTTAGGCTTCGGCCTAGGTTTAGGGTTAGGGGACGGGGACGGTTCAGGGTCCAGGTGAGGGTACGACAACGCTCTAGGGGGAGCGTACGTGTGAGGGCGCGGGTTAGTGTCAGCGTACGGGTTAGGATTAGGGGACGGCTGAGGGTCAGGCTTCGGGGAAGGGTTAGGATTAGGCTTCGGCCTAGGGTTAGGGTTAGGGGACGGGGACGGTTCAGGGTCCAGGTGAGGGTACGACAACGCTCTAGGGGGAGAGTACGTGTGAGGGCGCGGGTTAGTGTCAGCGTACGGGTTAGGATTAGGGGACGGCTGAGGGTCAGGCTTCGGGGAAGGGTTAGGGTTAGGGTTCGGGCTAGGGTTAGGGTTAGGGGACGGGGACGGTTTAGGGTCCAGGTGAGGGTACGACAACGCTCTGGGGGAGAGTACGTGTGAGGGCGCGGGTTAGTGTCAGCGTACGGGTTAGGATTAGGGGACGGCTGAGGGTCAGGTTTCGGGGAAGAGTTAGGGTTAGGGTTCGGGCTAGGGTTAGGGTTAGGGGACGGGGACGGTTTAGGGTCCAGGTGAGGGTACGACAACGCTCTAGGGGGAGCGTACGTGTGAGGGCGCGGGTTAGTGTCAGCGTACGGGTTAGGATTAGAGGACGGCTGAGGGTCAGGCTTCGGGGAAGGGTTAGGGTTAGGGTTCGGGCTAGGGTTAGGGTTAGGGGACGGGGACGGTTTAGGGTCCAGGTGAGGGTACGACAACGCTCTAGGGGGAGCCTACGTGTGAGGGCGCGGGTTAGTGTCAGCGTACGGGTTAGGATTAGGGGAAGGCTGAGGGTCAGGCTTCGGGGAAGGGTTAGGGTTAGGGTTCGGGCTAGGGTTAGGGTTAGGGGACGGGGACGGTTTAGGGTCCAGGTGAGGGTACGACAACGCTCTAGGGGGAGCGTACGTGTGAGGGCGCGGGTTAGTGTCAGTGTACGGGTTAGGATTAGGGGACGGCTGAGGGTCAGGCTTCGGGGAAGGGTTAGGGTTAGGGTTCGGGCTAGGGTTAGGGTTATGGGACGGGGACGGTTCAGGGTCCAGGTGAGGGTACGACAACGCTCTAGGGGGAGCGTACGTGTGAGGGCGCGGTTTAGTGTCAGCGTACGGGTTAGGATTAGGGGACGGCTGAGGGTCAGGCTTCGGGGAAGGTTTAGGGTTAGGCTTCGGCCTAGGGTTAGGGTTAGGGGACGGGTACGGTTCAGGGTCCAGGTGAGGGTACGACAACGCTCTAGGGGGAGCGTACGTGTGAGGGCGTGGGTTAGTGTCAGCGTACGGGTTATGATTAGGGGACGGCTGAGGGTCAGGCTTCGGGGAAGGGTTAGGGTTAGGGTTCGGGCTAGGTTTAGGGTTAGGGGAAGGGGACGATTTAGGGTCCAGGTGAGGGTACGACAATGCTCTAGGGGGAGAGTACGTGTGAGGGCGCGGGTTAGTGTCAGCGTACGGGTTAGGATTAGGGGACGGTTGAGGGTCAGGCTTCGGGGAAGGGTTAGGGTTAGGGTTCGGGCTAGGGTTAGGGTTAGGGGACGGGGACGGTTTAGGGTCCAGGTGAGGGTACGACAACGCTCTAGGGGGAGAGTACGTGTGAGGGCGCGGGTTAGTGTCAGCGTACGGGTTAGGATTAGGGGACGGCTGAGGGTCAGGCTTCGGGGAAGGGTTAGGGTTAGGGTTCGGGCTAGGGTTAGGGTTAGGGGACGGGGACGGTTTAGGGTCCAGGTGAGGGTACGACAACGCTCTAGGGGGAGCGTACGTGTGAGGGCGCGGGTTAGTGTCAGCGTACGGGTTAGGATTAGGGGACGGCTGAGGGTCAGGCTTCGGGGAAGGGTTAGGGTTAGGGTTCGGGCTAGGGTTAGGGTTAGGGGACGGGGACGGTTTAGGGTCCAGGTGAGGGTACGACAACGCTCTAGGGGGAGCGTACGTGTGAGGGCGCGGGTTAGTGTCAGCGTACGGGTTAGGATTAGGGGACGGCTGAGGGTCAGGCTTCGGGGAAGGGTTAGGGTTAGGGTTCGGGCTAGGGTTAGGGTTAGGGGAAGGGGACGGTTTAGGGTCCAGATGAGGGTACGACAACGCTCTAGGGGGAGAGTACGTGTGAGGGCGCGGGTTAGTGTCAGCGTACGGGTTAGGATTAGGGGACGGCTGAGGGTCAGGCTTCGGGGAAGGGTTAGGTTTAGGGTTCGGGCTAGGGTTAGGGTTAGGGGACGGGGACGGTTTAGGGTCCAGGTGAGGGTAGGACAACGCTCTAGGGGGAGCGTACGTGTGAGGGCGCGGGTTAGTGTCAGCGTACGGGTTAGGATTAGGGGACGGCTGAGGGTCAGGCTTCGGGGAAGGGTTAGGGTTAGGGTTCGGGCTAGGGTTAGGGTTAGGGGACGGGGACGGTTTAGGGTCCAGGTGAGGGTACAACAACGCTCTAGGGGGAGCGTACGTGTGAGGGCGCGGGTTAGTGTCAGCGTACGGGTTAGGATTAGGGGACGGCTGAGGGTCAGGCTTCGGGGAAGGGTTAGGGTTAGGCTTCGGGCTAGGGTTAGGGTTAGGGGATGGGGACGGTTTAGGGTCCAGGTGAGGGTACGACAACGCTCTAGGGGGAGCGTACGTGTGAGGGCGCGGGTTAGTGTCAGCGTACGGGTTAGGATTAGGGGACGGCTGAGTGTCAGGCTTCGGGGAAGGGTTAGGGTTAGGCTTCGGGCTAGGGTTAGGGTTAGGGGACGGGGACGGTTCAGGGTCCAGGTGAGGGTACGACAACGCTCTAGGGGGAGCGTACGTGTGAGGGCGCGGGTTAGTGTCAGCGTACGGGTTAGGATTAGGGGACGGCTGAGGGTCAGGCTTCGGGGAAGGGTTAGGGTTAGGCTTCGGCCTAGGGTTAGGGTTAGGGGACGGGGACGGTTCAGGGTCCAGGTGAGGGTACGACAACGCTCTAGGGGGAGCGTACGTGTGAGGGCGCGGGTTAGTGTCAGCGTACGGGTTAGGATTAGGGGACGGCTGAGGGTCAGGCTTCGGGGAAGGGTTAGGATTAGGCTTCGGCCTAGGGTTAGGGTTAGGGGACGGGGACGGTTCAGGGTCCAGGTGAGGGTACGACAACGCTCTATGGGGAGCGTACGTGTGAGGGCGCGGGTTAGTGTCAGCGTACGGGTTAGGATTAGGGGACGGCTGAGGGTCAGGCTTCGGGGAAGGGTTAGGGTTAGGCTTCGGCCTAGGGTTAGGGTTAGGGGACGGGGACGGTTTAGGGTCCAGGTGAGGGTACGACAACGCTCTAGGGGGAGCGTACGTGTGAGGGCGGGGGTTAGTGTCAGCGTACGGGTTAGGATTAGGGGACGGCTGAGTGTCAGGCTTCGGGGAAGGATTAGGGTTAGGGTTCGGGCTAGGGTTAGGGTTAGAGGACGGGGACGGTTTAGGGTCCAGGTGAGGGTACGACAACGCTCTAGGGGGAGCGTACGTGTGAGGGCGCGGGTTAGTGTCAGCGTACGGGTTAGGATTAGGGGACGGCTGAGGGTCAGGCTTCGGGGAAGGGTTAGGGTTAGGGTTCGGGCTAGGGTTAGGGTTAGGGGACGGGGACGGTTTAGGGTCCAGGTGAGGGTACGACAACGCTCTAGGGGGAGCGTACGTGTGAGGGCGCGGGTTAGTGTCAGCGTACGGGTTAGGATTAGGGGACGGCTGAGGGTCAGGCTTCGGGGAAGGGTTAGGGTTAGGGTTCGGGCTAGGGTTAGGGTTAGGGGAAGGGGACGGTTTAGGGTCCAGGTGAGGGTACGACAACGCTCTAGGGGGAGAGTACGTGTGAGGGCGCGGGTTAGTGTCAGCGTACGGGTTAGGATTAGGGGACGGCTGAGGGTCAGGCTTCGGGGAAGGGTTAGGGTTAGGGTTCGGGCTAGGGTTAGGGTTAGGGGACGGGGACGGTTTAGGGTCCAGGTGAGGGTACGACAACGCTCTGGGGGAGAGTACGTGTGAGGGCGCGGGTTAGTGTCAGCGTACGGGTTAGGATTAGGGGACGGCTGAGGGTCAGGTTTCGGGGAAGAGTTAGGGTTAGGGTTCGGGCTAGGGTTAGGGTTAGGGGACGGGGACGGTTTAGGGTCCAGGTGAGGGTACGACAACGCTCTAGGGGGAGCGTACGTGTGAGGGCGCGGGTTAGTGTCAGCGTACGGGTTAGGATTAGAGGACGGCTGAGGGTCAGGCTTCGGGGAAGGGTTAGGGTTAGGGTTCGGGCTAGGGTTAGGGTTAGGGGACGGGGACGGTTTAGGGTCCAGGTGAGGGTACGACAACGCTCTACGGGGAGCCTACGTGTGAGGGCGCGGGTTAGAGTCAGCGTACGGGTTAGGATTAGGGGAAGGCTGAGGGTCAGGCTTCGGGGAAGGGTTAGGGTTAGGGTTCGGGCTAGGGTTAGGGTTAGGGGACGGGGACGGTTTAGGGTCCAGGTGAGGGTACGACAACGCTCTAGGGGGAGCGTACGTGTGAGGGCGCGGGTTAGTGTCAGCGTACGGGTTAGGATTAGGGGACGGCTGAGGGTCAGGCTTCGGGGAAGGGTTAGGGTTAGGGTTCGGGCTAGGGTTAGGGTTATGGGACGGGGACGGTTCAGGGTCCAGGTGAGGGTACGACAACGCTCTAGGGGGAGCGTACGTGTGAGGGCGCGGTTTAGTGTCAGCGTACGGGTTAGGATTAGGGGACGGCTGAGGGTCAGGCTTCGGGGAAGGTTTAGGGTTAGGCTTCGGCCTAGGGTTAGGGTTAGGGGACGGGTACGGTTCAGGGTCCAGGTGAGGGTACGACAACGCTCTAGGGGGAGCGTACGTGTGAGGGCGCGGGTTAGTGTCAGCGTACGGGTTAGGATTAGGGGACGGCTGAGGGTCAGGCTTCGGGGAAGGGTTAGGGTTAACCTTCGGCCTAGGGTTAGTGTTAGGGGACGGGGACGGTTCAGGGTCCAGGTGAGGGTACGACAACGCTCTAGGGGGAGCGTACGTGTGAGGGCGTGGGTTAGTGTCAGCGTACGGGTTAGGATTAGGGGACGGCTGAGGGTCAGGCTTCGGGGAAGGGTTAGGGTTAGGCTTCGGCCTAGGGCTAGGGTTAGGGGACGGGGACGGTTCAGGGTCCAGGTGAGGGTACGACAACGCTCTAGGGGGTGCGTACGTGTGAGGGCGTGGGTTAGTGTCAGCGTACGGGTTAGGATTAGGGGACGGCTGAGGGTCAGGCTTCGGGGAAGGGTTAGGGTTAGGCTTCGGCCTAGGGTTAGGGTTAGGGGATGGGGACGGTTCAGGGTCCAGGTGAGGGTACGACAACACTCTAGGGGGAGCGTACGTGTGAGGGCGCGGGTTAGTGTCAGCGTACGGGTTAGGATTAGGGGACGGCTGAGGGTCAGGCTTCGGGGAAGGGTTAGGTTTAGGCTTCGGCCTAGGGTTAGGGTTAGGGGACGGGGACGGTTCAGGGTCCAGGTGAGGGTACGACAACGCTCTAGGGGGAGCGTACGTGTGAGGGCGCGGTTTAGTGTCAGCGTACGGGTTAGGATTAGGGGACGGCTGAGGGTCAGGCTTCGGGGAAGGGTTAGGGTTAGGGTTCGGGCTAGGGTTAGGGTTAGGGGACGGGGACGGTTCAGGGTCCAGGTGAGGGTACGACAACGCTCTAGGGGGAGCGTACGTGTGAGGGCGCGGGTTAGTGTCAGCGTACGGGTTAGGATTAGGGGACGGCTGAGGGTCAGGCTTCGGGGAAGGGTTAGGGTTAGGGTTCGGGCTAGGGTTAGGGTTAGGGGACGGGGACGGTTTAGGGTCCAGGTGAGGGTACGACAACGCTCTAGGGGGAGCGCACGTGTGAGGGCGCGGGTTAGTGTCAGCGTACGGGTTAGGATTAGGGGACGGCTGAGGGTCAGGCTTCGGGGAAGGGTTAGGGTTAGGGTTCGGGCTAGGGTTAGGGTTAGGGGACGGGGACGGTTTAGGGTCCAGGTGAGGGTACGACAACGCTCTAGGGGGAGCGTACGTGTGAGGGCGCGGGTTAGTGTCAGCGTACGGGTTAGGATTAGGGGACGGCTGAGGTTCAGGCTTCGGGGAAGGGTTAGGGTTAGGGTTCGGGCTAGGGTTAGGGTTAGGGGACGGGGACGGTTCAGGGTCCAGGTGAGGTTACGACAATGCTCTAGGGGGAGCGTACGTGTGAGGGCGCGGGTTAGTGTCAGCGTACGGGTTAGGATTATGGGACGGCTGAGGGTCAGGCTTCGGGGAAGGGTTAGGGTTAGGGTTCGGGCTAGGGTTAGGGTTAGGGGACGGGGACGGTTTAGGGTCCAGGTGAGGGTACGACAACGCTCTAGGGGGAGCGTACGTGTTAGGGCGCGGGTTAGTGTCAGCGTACGGGTTAGGATTAGGGGACGGCTGAGGGTCAGGCTTCGGTGAAGGGTTAGGGTTAGGGTTCGGCCTAGGGTTAGGGTTAGGGGACGGGGACGGTTTAGGGTCCAGGTGAGGGTACGACAACGCTCTAGGGGGAGCGTACGTGTGAGGGCGCGGGTTAGTGTCAGCGTACGGGTTAGGATTAGGGGACGGCTGAGTGTCAGGCTTCGGGGAAGGGTTAGGGTTAGGGTTCGGGCTAGGGTTAGGGTTAGGGGACGGGGACGGTTTAGGGTCCAGGTGAGGGTACGACAACGCTCTAGGGGGAGAGTACGTGTGAGGGCGCGGGTTAGTGTCAGCGTACGGGTTAGGATTAGGGGACGGCTGAGGTTCAGGCTTCGGGGAAGGGTTAGGGTTAGGGTTCGGGCTAGGGTTAGGGTTAGGGGACGGGGACGGTTTAGGGTCCAGGTGAGGGTACGACAACGCTCTAGGGGGAGCGTACGTGTGAGGGCGCGGGTTAGTGTCAGCGTACGGGTTAGGATTAGGGGACGGCTGAGGGTCAGGCTTCGGGGAAGGGTTAGGGTTAGGGTTCGGGCTAGGGTTAGGGTTAGGGGACGGGGACGGTTTAGGGTCCAGGTGAGGGTACGACAACGCTCTAGGGGGAGCGTACGTGTGAGGGCGCGGGTTAGTGTCAGTGTACGGGTTAGGATTAGGGGACGGCTGAGGGTCAGGCTTCGGGGAAGGGTTAGGGTTAGGGTTCGGGCTAGGGTTAGGGTTAGGGGAAGGGGACGGTTTAGGGTCCAGGTGAGGGTACGACAACGCTCTAGGGGGAGCGTACGTGTGAGGGCGCGGGTTAGTGTCAGCGTACGGGTTAGGATTAGGGGACGGCTGAGGTTCAGGCTTCGGGGAAGGGTTAGGGTTACGGTTCGGGCTAGGGTTAGGGTTAGGGGACGGGGACGGTTTAGGGTCCAGGTGAGGGTACGACAACGCTCTAGGGGGAGCGTACGTGTGAGGGTGCGGGTTAGTGTCAGCGTACGGGTTAGGATTAGGGGACGGCTGAGGTTCAGGCTTCGGGGAAGGGTTAGGGTTAGGGTTCGGGCTAGGGTTAGGGTTAGGGGACGGGGACGGTTCAGGGTCCAGGTGAGGTTACGACAACGCTCTAGGGGGAGCGTACGTGTGAGGGCGCGGGTTAGTGTCAGCGTACGGGTTAGGATTAGGGGACGGCTGAGGGTCAGGCTTCGGGGAAGGGTTAGGGTTAGGGTTCGGGCTAGGGTTAGGGTTAGGGGACGGGGACGGTTTAGGGTCCAGGTGAGGGTACGACAACGCTCTAGGGGGAGCGTACGTGTTAGGGCGCGGGTTAGTGTCAGCGTACGGGTTAGGATTAGGGGACGGCTGAGGGTCAGGCTTCGGTGAAGGGTTAGGGTTAGGGTTCGGCCTAGGGTTAGGGTTAGGGGAAGGGGACGGTTTAGGGTCCAGGTGAGGGTACGACAACGCTCTAGGGGGAGCGTACGTGTGAGGGCGCGGGTTAGTGTCAGCGTACGGGTTAGGATTAGGGGACGGCTGAGGGTCAGGCTTCGGGGAAGGGTTAGGGTTAGGGTTCGGGCTAGGGTTAGGGTTAGGGGACGGGGACGGTTTAGGGTCCAGGTGAGGGTACGACAACGCTCTAGGGGGAGAGTACGTGTGAGGGCGCGGGTTAGTGTCAGCGTACGGGTTAGGATTAGGGGACGGCTGAGGTTCAGGCTTCGGGGAAGGGTTAGGGTTAGGGTTCGGGCTAGGGTTAGGGTTAGGGGACGGGGACGGTTTAGGGTCCAGGTGAGGGTACGACAACGCTCTAGGGGGAGCGTACGTGTGAGGGCGCGGGTTAGTGTCAGGGTACGGGTTAGGATTAGGGGACGGCTGAGGGTCAGGCTTCGGGGAAGGGTTAGGGTTAGGGTTCGGGCTAGGGTTAGGGTTAGGGGACGGGGACGGTTTAGGGTCCAGGTGAGGGTACGACAACGCTCTAGGGGGAGCGTACGTGTGAGGGCGCGGGTTAGTGTCAGTGTACGGGTTAGGATTAGGGGACGGCTGAGGGTCAGGCTTCGGGGAAGGGTTAGGGTTAGGGTTCGGGCTAGGGTTAGGGTTAGGGGAAGGGGACGGTTTAGGGTCCAGGTGAGGGTACGACAACGCTCTAGGGGGAGCGTACGTGTGAGGGCGCGGGTTAGTGTCAGCGTACGGGTTAGGATTAGGGGACGGCTGAGGTTCAGGCTTCGGGGAAGGGTTAGGGTTACGGTTCGGGCTAGGGTTAGGGTTAGGGGACGGGGACGGTTTAGGGTCCAGGTGAGGGTACGACAACGCTCTAGGGGGAGCGTACGTGTGAGGGTGCGGGTTAGTGTCAGCGTACGGGTTAGGATTAGGGGACGGCTGAGGTTCAGGCTTCGGGGAAGGGTTAGGGTTAGGGTTCGGGCTAGGGTTAGGGTTAGGGGACGGGGACGGTTCAGGGTCCAGGTGAGGTTACGACAACGCTCTAGGGGGAGCGTACGTGTGAGGGCGCGGGTTAGTGTCAGCGTACGGGTTAGGATTAGGGGACGGCTGAGGGTCAGGCTTCGGGGAAGGGTTAGGGTTAGGGTTCGGGCTAGGGTTAGGGTTAGGGGACGGGGACGGTTTAGGGTCCAGGTGAGGGTACGACAACGCTCTAGGGGGAGCGTACGTGTTAGGGCGCGGGTTAGTGTCAGCGTACGGGTTAGGATTAGGGGACGGCTGAGGGTCAGGCTTCGGTGAAGGGTTAGGGTTAGGGTTCGGCCTAGGGTTAGGGTTAGGGGACGGGGACGGTTTAGGGTCCAGGTGAGGGTACGACAACGCTCTAGGGGGAGCGTACGTGTGAGGGCGCGGGTTAGTGTCAGCGTACGGGTTAGGATTAGGGGACGGCTGAGGGTCAGGCTTCGGGGAAGGGTTAGGGTTAGGGTTCGGGCTAGGGTTAGGGTTAGGGGACGGGGACGGTTTAGGGTCCAGGTGAGGGTACGACAACGCTCTAGGGGGAGAGTACGTGTGAGGGCGCGGGTTAGTGTCAGCGTACGGGTTAGGATTAGGGGACGGCTGAGGTTCAGGCTTCGGGGAAGGGTTAGGGTTAGGGTTCGGGCTAGGGTTAGGGTTAGGGGACGGGGACGGTTTAGGGTCCAGGTGAGGGTACGACAACGCTCTAGGGGGAGCGTACGTGTGAGGGCGCGGGTTAGTGTCAGCGTACGGGTTAGGATTAGGGGACGGCTGAGGGTCAGGCTTCGGGGAAGGTTTAGGGTTAGGGTTCGGGCTAGGGTTAGGGTTAGGGGACGGGGACGGTTTAGGGTCCAGGTGAGGGTACGACAACGCTCTAGGGGGAGCGTACGTGTGAGGGCGCGGGTTAGTGTCAGCGTACGGGTTAGGATTAGGGGACGGCTGAGGGTCAGGCTTCGGGGAAGGGTTAGGGTTAGGCTTCGGGCTAGGGTTAGGGTTAGGGGAAGGGGACGGTTTAGGGTCCAGGTGAGGGTACGACAACGCTCTAGGGGGAGAGTACGTGTGAGGGCGCGGGTTAGTGTCAGCGTACGGGTTAGGATTAGGGGACGGCTGAGGTTCAGGCTTCGGGGAAGTGTTAGGGTTAGGGTTCGGGCTAGGGTTAGGGTTAGGGGACGGGGACGGTTTAGGGTCCAGGTGAGGGTACGACAACGCTCTAGGGGGAGCGTACGTGTGAGGGTGCGGGTTAGTGTCAGCGTACGGGTTAGGATTAGGGGACGGCTGAGGGTCAGGCTTCGTGGAAGGGTTAGGGTTAGGGTTCGGGCTAGGGTTAGGGTTAGGGGACGGGGACGGTTTAGGGTCCAGGTGAGGGTACGACAACGCTCTAGGGGGAGCGTACGTGTGAGGGCGCGGGTTAGTGTCAGCGTACGGGTTAGGATTAGGGGACGGCTGAGGGTCCGGCTTCGGGGAAGGGTTAGGGTTAGGCTTCGGGCTAGGGTTAGGGTTAGGGGACGGGGACGGTTCAGGGTCCAGGTGAGGGTACGACAACGCTCTAGGGGGAGCGTACGTGTGAGGGCGCGGCTTAGTGTCAGCGTACGGGTTAGGATTAGGGGACGGCTGAGGGTCAGGCTTCGGGGAAGGGTTAGGGTTAGGCTTCGGCCTAGGGTTAGGGTTAGGGGACGGGGACGGTTCAGGGTCCAGGTGAGGGTACGACAACGCTCTAAGGGGAGCGTACGTGTGAGGGCGTGGGTTAGTGTCAGCGTACGGGTTAGGATTAGGGGACGGCTGAGGGTCAGGCTTCGGGGAAGGGTTAGGATTAGGCTTCGGCCTAGGGTTAGGGTTAGGGGACGGGGACGGTTCAGGGTCCAGGTGAGGGTACGACAACGCTCTAGGGGGAGCGTACGTGTGAGGGCGCGGGTTAGTGTCAGCGTACGGGTTAGGATTAGGGGACGGCTGAGGGTCAGCCTTCGGGGAAGGGTTAGGGTTAGGGTTCGGGCTAGGGTTAGGGTTAGGGGACGGGGACGGTTCAGGGTCCAGGTGAGGGTACGACAACGCTCTAGGGGGAGCGTACGTGTGAGGGCGCGGGTTAGTGTCAGCGTACGGGTTAGGATTAGGGGACGGCTGAGGGTCAGGCTTCGGGGAAGGGTTAGGGTTAGGGTTCGGGCTAGGGTTAGGGTTAGGGGAAGGGGACGGTTTAGGGTCCAGGTGAGGGTACGACAACGCTCTAGGGGGAGAGTACGTGTGAGGGCGCGGGTTAGTGTCAGCGTACGGGTTAGGATTAGGGGACGGCTGAGGGTCAGGCTTCGGGGAAGGGTTAGGGTTAGGGTTCGGGCTAGGGTTAGGGTTAGGGGACGGGGACGGTTTAGGGTCCAGGTGAGGGTACGACAACGCTCTAGGGGGAGAGTACGTGTGAGGGCGCGGGTTAGTGTCAGCGTACGGGTTAGGATTAGGGGACGGCTGAGGGTCAGGCTTCGGGGAAGGGTTAGGGTTAGGGTTCGGGCTAGGGTTAGGGTTAGGGGACGGGGACGGTTTAGGGTCCAGGTGAGGGTACGACAACGCTCTAGGGCGAGCGTACGTGTGAGGGCGCGGGTTAGTGTCAGCGTACGGGTTAGGATTAGGGGACGGCTGAGGGTCAGGCTTCGGGGAAAGGTTAGGGTTAGGGTTCGGGCTAGGGTTAGGGTTAGGGGACGGGGACGGTTTAGGGTCCAGGTGAGGGTACGACAACGCTCTAGGGGGAGCGTACGTGTGAGGGCGCGGGTTAGTGTCAGCGTACGGGTTAGGATTAGGGGACGGCTGAGGGTCAGGCTTCGGGGAAGGGTTAGGGTTAGGGTTCGGGCTAGGGTTAGGGTTACGGGAAGGGGACGGTTTAGGGTCCAGGTGAGGGTACTACAACGCTCTAGGGGGAGAGTACGTGTGAGGGCGCGGGTTAGTGTCAGCGTACGGGTTAGGAATAGGGGACGGCTGAGGGTCAGGCTTCGGGGAAGTGTTAGGGTTAGGGTTCGGGCTAGGGTTAGGGTTAGGGGACGGGGACGGTTTAGGGTCCAGGTGTGGGTAGGACAACGCTCTAGGAGGAGCGTACGTGTGAGGGCGCGGGTTAGTGTCAGCGTACGGTTTAGGATTAGGGGACGGCTGAGGGTCAGGCTTCGGGGAAAGGTTAGGGTTAGGGTTCGGGCTAGGGTTAGGGTTAGGGGACGGGGACGGTTTAGGGTCCAGGTGAGGGTACGACAACGCTCTAGGGGGAGCGTACGTGTGAGGGCGCGGGTTAGTGTCAGCGTACGGGTTAGGATTAGGGGACGGCTGAGGGTCAGGCTTCGGGGAAGGGTTAGGGTTAGGCTTCGGGCTAGGGTTAGGGTTAGGGGACGGGGACGGTTTAGGGTCCAGGTGAGGGTACGACAACGCTCTAGGGGAGCGCACGTGTGAGGGCGCGGGTTAGTGTCAGCGTACGGGTTAGGATTAGGGGACGGCTGAGTGTCAGGCTTCGGGGAAGGGTTAGGGTTAGGCTTCGGGCTAGGGTTAGGGTTAGGGGACGGGGAAGGTTCAGGGTCCAGGTGAGGGTACGACAACGCTCTAGGGGGAGCGTACGTGTGAGGGCGCGGGTTAGTGTCAGCGTACGGGTTAGGATTAGGGGACGGCTGAGGGTCAGGCTTCGGGGAAGGGTTAGGGTTAGGCTTCGGCCTAGGGTTAGGGTTAGGGGACAGGGACGGTTCAGGGTCCAGGTGAGGGTACGACAACGCTCTAGGGGGAGCGTACGTGTGAGGGCGCGGGTTAGTGTCAGCGTACGGGTTAGGATTAGGGGACGGCTGAGGGTCAGGCTTCGGGGAAGGGTTAGGGTTAGGCTTCGGCCTAGGGTTAGGGTTAGGGGACGGGGACGGTTTAGGGTCCAGGTGAGGGTTCGACAACGCTCTAGGGGGAGCGTACGTGTGAGGGCGCGGGTTAGTGTCAGCGTACGGGTTAGGATTAGGGGACGGCTGAGTGTCAGGCTTCGGGGAAGGATTAGGGTTAGGGTTCGGGCTAGGGTTAGGGTTAGGGGACGGGGACGGTTTAGGGTCCAGGTGAGGGTACGACAACGCTCTAGGGGGAGCGTACGTGTGAGGGCGCGGGTTAGTGTCAGCGTACGGGTTAGGATTAGGGGACGGCTGAGGGTCAGGCTTCGGGGAAGTGTTAGGGTTAGGCTTCGGCCTAGGGTTAGGGTTAGGGGACGGGGACGGTTTAGGGTCCAGGTGAGGGTACGACAACGCTCTAGGGGGAGCGTACGTGTGAGGGCGCGGGTTAGTGTCAGCGTACGGGTTAGGATTAGGGGACGGCTGAGTGTCAGGCTTCGGGGAAGGATTAGGGTTAGGGTTCGGGCTAGGGTTAGGGTTAGGGGACGGGGACGGTTTAGGGTCCAGGTGAGGGTACGACAACGCTCTAGGGGGAGCGTACGTGTGAGGGCGCGGGTTAGTGTCAGCGTACGGGTTAGGATTAGGGGACGGCTGAGGGTCAGGCTTCGGGGAAGGGTTAGGGTTAGGGTTCGGGCTAGGGTTAGGGTTAGGGGACGGGGACGGTTTAGGGTCCAGGTGAGGGTACGACAACGCTCTAGGGGGAGCGTACGTGTGAGGGCGCGGGTTAGTGTCAGCGTACGGGTTAGGATTAGGGGACGGATGAGGGTCAGGCTTCGGGGAAGGGTTAGGGTTAGGGTTCGGGCTAGGGTTAGGGTTAGGGGAAGGGGACGGTTTAGGGTCCAGGTGAGGGTACGACAACGCTCTAGGGGGAGAGTACGTGTGAAGGCGCGGGTTAGTGTCAGCGTACGGGTTAGGATTAGGGGACGGCTGAGGGTCAGGCTTCGGGGAAGGGTTAGGGTTAGGGTTCGGGCTAGGGTTAGGGTTAGGGGACGGGGACGGTTTAGGGTCCAGGTGAGGGTACGACAACGCTCTGGGGGAGAGTACGTGTGAGGGCGCGGGTTAGTGTCAGCGTACGGGTTAGGATTAGGGGACGGCTGAGGGTCAGGTTTCGGGGAAGGGTTAGGGTTAGGGTTCGGGCTAGGGTTAGGGTTAGGGGACGGGGACGGTTTAGGGTCCAGGTGAGGGTACGACAACGCTCTAGGGGGAGCGTACGTGTGAGGGCGCGGGTTAGTGTCAGCGTACGGGTTAGGATTAGGGGACGGCTGAGGGTCAGGCTTCGGGGAAGGGTTAGGGTTAGGGTTCGGGCTAGGGTTAGGGTTAGGGGACGGGGACGGTTTAGGGTCCAGGTGAGGGTACGACAACGCTCTAGGGGGAGCGTACGTGTGAGGGCGCGGGTTAGTGTCAGCGTACGGGTTAGGATTAGGGGACGGCTGAGGGTCAGGCTTCGGGGAAGGGTTAGGGTTAGGGTTCGGGCTAGGGTTAGTGTTAGGGGACAGGGACGGTTCAGGGTCCAGGTGAGGGTACGACAACGCTCTAGGGGGAGCGTACGTGTGAGGGCGTGGGTTAGTGTCAGCGTACGGGTTAGGATTAGGGGACGGCTGAGGGTCAGGCTTCGGGGAAGGGTTAGGGTTAGGGTTCGGGCTAGGGTTAGGGTTAGGGGACGGGGACGGTTCAGGGTCCAGGTGAGGGTACGACAACGCTCTAGGGGGAGCGTACGTGTGAGGGCGTGGGTTAGTGTCAGCGTACGGGTTAGGATTAGGGGACGGCTGAGGGTCAGGCTTCGGGGAAGGGTTAGGGTTAGGCTTCGGCCTAGGGTTAGGGTTAGGGGACGGGGACGGTTCAGGGTCCAGGTGAGGGTACGACAACGCTCTAGGGGGAGCGTACGTGTGAGGGCGCGGGTTAGTGTCAGCGTACGGGTTAGGATTAGGGGACGGCTGAGGGTCAGGCTTCGGGGAAGGGTTAGGGTTAGGCTTCGGCCTAGGGTTAGGGTTAGGGGACGGGGACGGTTCAGGGTCCAGGTGAGGGTACGACAACGCTCTAGGGGGAGCGTACGTGTGAGGGCGCGGTTTAGTGTCAGCGTACGGGTTAGGATTAGGGGACGGCTGAGGGTCAGGCTTCGGGGAAGTGTTAGGGTTAGGGTTCGGGCTAGGGTTAGGGTTAGGGGACGGGGACGGTTCAGGGTCCAGGTGAGGGTACGACAACGCTCTAGGGGGAGCGTACGTGTGAGGGCGCGGGTTAGTGTCAGCGTACGGGTTAGGATTAGGGGACGGCTGAGGGTCAGGCTTCGGGGAAGGGTTAGGGTTAGGGTTCGGGCTAGGGTTAGGGTTAGGGGACGGGGACGGTTTAGGGTCCAGGTGAGGGTACGACAACGCTCTAGGGGGAGCGCACGTGTGAGGGCGCGGGTTAGTGTCAGCGTACGGGTTAGGATTAGGGGACGGCTGAGGGTCAGGCTTCGGGGAAGGGTTAGGGTTAGGGTTCGGGCTAGGGTTAGGGTTAGGGGACGGGGACGGTTTAGGGTCCAGGTGAGGGTACGACAACGCTCTAGGGGGAGCGTACGTGTGAGGGCGCGGGTTAGTGTCAGCGTACGGGTTAGGATTAGGGGACGGCTGAGGTTCAGGCTTCGGGGAAGGGTTAGGGTTAGGGTTCGGGCTAGGGTTAGGGTTAGGGGACGGGGACGGTTCAGGGTCCAGGTGAGGTTACGACAACGCTCTAGGGGGAGCGTACGTGTGAGGGCGCGGGTTAGTGTCAGCGTACGGGTTAGGATTAGGGGACGGCTGAGGGTCAGGCTTCGGGGAAGGGTTAGGGTTAGGGTTCGGGCTAGGGTTAGGGTTAGGGGACGGGGACGGTTTAGGGTCCAGGTGAGGGTACGACAACGCTCTAGGGGGAGCGTACGTGTGAGGGCGCGGGTTAGTGTCAGCGTACGGGTTAGGATTAGGGGACGGCTGAGGGTCAGGCTTCGGGGAAGGGTTAGGGTTAGGGTTCGGGCTAGGGTTAGGGTTAGGGGACGGGGACGGTTTAGGGTCCAGGTGAGGGTACGACAACGCTCTAGGGGGAGCGTACGTGTTAGGGCGCGGGTTAGTGTCAGCGTACGGGTTAGGATTAGGGGACGGCTGAGGGTCAGGCTTCGGGGAAGGGTTAGGGTTAGGGTTCGGGCTAGGGTTAGGGTTAGGGGACGGGGACGGTTTAGGGTCCAGGTGAGGGTACGACAACGCTCTAGGGGGAGCGTACGTGTGAGGGCGCGGGTTAGTGTCAGCGTACGGGTTAGGATTAGGGGACGGCTGAGGGTCAGGCTTCGGGGAAGGGTTAGGGTTAGGGTTCGGGCTAGGGTTAGGGTTAGGGGACGGGGACGGTTTAGGGTCCAGGTGAGGGTACGACAACGCTCTAGGGGGAGCGTACGTGTGAGGGCGCGGGTTAGTGTCAGCGTACGGGTTAGGATTAGGGGACGGCTGAGGGTCAGGCTTCGGGGAAGGGTTAGGGTTAGGGTTCGGGCTAGGGTTAGGGTTAGGGGACGGGGACGGTTCAGGGTCCAGGTGAGGGTACGACAACGCTCTAGGGGGAGCGTACGTGTGAGGGCGTGGGTTAGTGTCAGCGTACGGGTTAGGATTAGGGGACGGCTGAGGGTCAGGCTTCGGGGAAGGGTTAGGGTTAGGGTTCGGGCTAGGGTTAGGGTTAGGGGACGGGGACGGTTCAGGGTCCAGGTGAGGGTACGACAACGCTCTAGGGGGAGCGTACGTGTGAGTGCGCGGGTTAGTGTCAGCGTACGGGTTAGGATTAGGGGACGGCTGAGGGTCAGGCTTCGGGGAAGGGTTAGGGTTAGGGTTCGGGCTAGGGTTAGGGTTAGGGGACGGGGACGGTTCAGGGTCCAGGTGAGGGTACGACAACGCTCTAGGGGGAGCGTACGTGTGAGGGCGCGGGTTAGTGTCAGCGTACGGGTTAGGATTAGGGGACGGCTGAGGGTCAGGCTTCGGGGAAGGGTTAGGGTTAGGCTTCGGCCTAGGGTTAGGGTTAGGGGACGGGGACGGTTCAGGGTCCAGGTGAGGGTACGACAACGCTCTAGGGGGAGCGTACGTGTGAGGGCGCGGGTTAGTGTCAGCGTACGGGTTAGGATTAGGGGACGGCTGAGGGTCAGGCTTCGGGGAAGGGTTAGGGTTAGGCTTCGGCCTAGGGTTAGGGTTAGGGGACGGGGACGGTTCAGGGTCCAGGTGAGGGTACGACAACGCTCTAGGGGGAGCGTACGTGTGAGGGCGCGGGTTAGTGTCAGCGTACGGGTTAGGATTAGGGGACGGCTGAGGGTCAGGCTTCGGGGAAGGGTTAGGGTTAGGGTTCGGGCTAGGGTTAGGGTTAGGGGACGGGGACGGTTTAGGGTCCAGGTGAGGGTACGACAATGCTCTAGGGGGAGCGTACGTGTGAGGGCGCGGGTTAGTGTCAGCGTACGGGTTAGGATTAGGGGACGGCGGAGGGTCAGGCTTCGGGGAAGGGTTAGGGTTAGGGTTCGGGCTAGGGTTAGGGTTAGGGGACGGGGACGGTTTAGGGTCCAGGTGAGGGTACGACAACGCTCTAGGGGGAGCGTACGTGTGAGGGCGCGGGTTAGTGTCAGCGTACGGGTTAGGATTAGGGGACGGCTGAGGGTCAGGCTTCGGGGAAGGGTTAGGGTTAGGGTTCGGGCTAGGGTTAGGGTTAGGGGACGGGGACGGTTTAGGGTCCAGGTGAGGGTACGACAACGCTCTAGGGGGAGCGTACGTGTGAGGGCGCGGGTTAGTGTCAGCGTACGGGTTAGGATTAGGGGACGGCTGAGGGTCAGGCTTCGGGGAAGGGTTAGGGTTAGGGTTCGGGCTAGGGTTAGGGTTAGGGGACGGGGACGGTTTAGGGTCCAGGTGAGGGTACGACAACGCTCTAGGGGGAGCGTACGTGTGAGGGCGCGGGTTAGTGTCAGCGTACGGGTTAGGATTAGGGGACGGCTGAGGGTCAGGCTTCGGGGAAGGGTTAGGGTTAGGGTTCGGTCTAGGGTTAGGGTTAGGGGACGGGGACGGTTTAGGGTCCAGGTGAGGGTACGACAACGCTCTAGGGGGAGCGTACGTGTGAGGGCGCGGGTTAGTGTCAGCGTAAGGGTTAGGATTAGGGGACGGCTGAGGGTCAGGCTTCGGGAAAGGGTTAGGGTTAGGGTTCGGGCTAGGGTTAGGGTTAGGGGACGGGGACGGTTCAGGGTCCAGGTGAGGGTACGACAACGCTCTAGGGGGAGCGTACGTGTGAGGGCGCGGGTTAGTGTCAGCGTACGGGTTAGGATTAGGGGACGGCTGAGGGTCAGGCTTCGGGGAAGGGTTAGGGTTAGGGTTCGGGCTAGGGTTAGGGTTAGGGGACGGGGACGGTTCAGGGTCCAGGTGAGGGTACGACAACGCTCTAGGGGGAGCGTACGTGTGAGGGCGTGGGTTAGTGTCAGCGTACGGGTTAGGATTAGGGGACGGCTGAGGGTCAGGCTTCGGGGAAGGGTTAGGGTTAGGCTTCGGCCTAGGGTTAGGGTTAGGGGACAGGGACGGTTCAGGGTCCAGGTGACGGTACGACAACGCTCTAGGGGGAGCGTACGTGTGAGGGCGCGGGTTAGTATCAGCGTACGGGTTAGGATTAGGGGACGGCTGAGAGTCAGGCTTCGGGGAAGGGTTAGGGTTAGGCTTCGGCCTAGGGTTAGGGTTACGGGACGGGGACGGTTCAGGGTCCAGGTGAGGGTACGACAACGCTCTAGGGGGAGCGTACGTGTGAGGGCGCGGGTTAGTGTCAGCGTTCGGTTTAGGATTAGGGGACGGCTGAGGGTCAGGCTTCGGGGAAGGGTTAGGGTTAGGGTTCGGGCTAGGGTTAGGGTTAGGGGACGGGGACGGTTCAGGGTCCAGGTGAGGGTACGACAACGCTCTAGGGGGAGCGTACGTGTGAGGGCGCGGGTTAGTGTCAGCGTACGGGTTAGGATTAGGGGACGGCTGAGGGTCACGCTTCGGGGAAGGGTTAGGGTTAGGGTTCGGGCTAGGGTTAGGGTTAGGGGACGGGGACGGTTTAGGGTCCAGGTGAGGGTACGACAACGCTCTAGGGGGAGCGTACGTGTGAGGGCGCGGGTTAGTGTCAGCGTACGGGTTAGGATTAGGGGACGGCTGAGGGTCAGGCTTCGTGGAAGGGTTAGGGTTAGGGTTCGGGCTAGGGTTAGGGTTAGGGGACGGGGACGGTTCAGGGTCCAGGTGAGGGTACGACAACGCTCTAGGGGGAGCGTACGTGTGAGGGCGCGGGTTAGTGTCAGCGTACGGGTTAGGATTAGGGGACGGCTGAGGGTCAGGCTTCGGGGAAGGGTTAGGGTTAGGGTTCGGGCTAGGGTTAGGGTTAGGGGACGGGGACGGTTCAGGGTCCAGGTGAGGGTACGACAACGCTCTAGGGGGAGCGTACGTGTGAGGGCGCGGGTTAGTGTCAGCGTACGGGTTAGGATTAGGGGACGGCTGAGGGTCAGGCTTCGGGGAAGGGTTAGGGTTAGGGTTCGGGCTAGGGTTAGGGTTAGGGGACGGGGACGGTTCAGGGTCCAGGTGAGGGTACGACAACGTTCTAGGGGGAGCGTACGTGTGAGGGCGCGGGTTAGTGTCAGCGTACGGGTTAGGATTAGGGGACGGCTGAGGGTTAGGCTTCGGGGAAGGGTTAGGGTTAGGCTTCAGCCTAGGGTTAGGGTTAGGGGACGGGGACGGTTCAGGGTCCAGGTGAGGGTACGACAACGCTCTAGGGGGAGCGTACGTGTGAGGGCGCGGGTTAGTGTCAGCGTACGGGTTAGGATTAGGGGACGGCTGAGGGTCAGGCTTCGTGGATGGGTTAGGGTTAGGCTTCGGCCTAGGGTTAGGGTTAGGGGACGGGGACGGTCAGGGTCCAGGTGAGGGTACGACAACGCTCTAGGGAGAGCGTACGTGTGAGGGCGCGGGTTAGTGTCAGCGTACGGGTTAGGATTAGGGGACGGCTGAGGGTCAGGCTTCGGGGAAGGGTTAGGGTTAGGGTTTGGGCTAGGGTTAGGGTTAGGGGACGGGGACGGTTCAGGGTCCAGGTGAGGGTACGACAACGCTCTAGGGGGAGCGTACGTGTGAGGGCGCGGGTTAGTGTCAGCGTACGGGTTAGGATTAGGGGACGGCTGAGGGTCAGGCTTCGGGGAAGGGTTAGGGTTAGGCTTCGGCCTAGGGTTAGGGTTAGGGGACGGGGACGGTTCAGGGTCCAGGTGAGGGTACGACAACGCTCTAGGGGGAGCGTACGTGTGAGGGCGCGCGTTAGTGTCAGCGTACGGGTTAGGATTAGGGGACGGCTGAGGGTCAGGCTTCGGGGAAGGGTTAGGGTTAGGCTTCGGCCTAGGGTTAGGGTTAGGGGACGGGGACGGTTCAGGGTCCAGGTGAGGGTACGACAACGCTCTAGGGGGAGCGTACGTGTGAGGGCGCGGGTTAGTGTCAGCGTACGGGTTAGGATTAGGTGACGGCTGAGGGTCAGGCTTCGGGGAAGGGTTAGTGTTAGGCTTCGGCCTAGGGTTAGGGTTAGGGGACGTGGACGGTTCAGGGTCCAGGTGAGGGTACGACAACGCTCTAGGGGGAGCGTACGTGTGAGGGCGTGGGTTAGTGTCAGCGTACGGGTTAGGATTAGGGGACGGCTGAGGGTCAGGCTTCGGGGAAGGGTTAGGGTTAGGCTTCGGCCTAGGGTTAGGGTTAGGGGACGGGGACGGTTCAGGGTCCAGGTGAGGGTACGACAACGCTCTAGGGGGAGCGTACGTGTGAGGGCGCGGGTTAGTGTCAGCGTACGGGTTAGGATTAGGGGACGGCTGAGGGTCAGGCTTCGGGGAAGGGTTAGGGTTAGGGTTTGGGCTAGGGTTAGGGTTAGGGGACGGGGACGGTTTAGGGTCCAGGTGAGGGTACGACAACGCTCTAGGGGGAGCGTACGTGTGAGGGCGTGGGTTAGTGTCAGCGTACGGGTTAGGATTAGGGGACGGCTGAGGGTCAGGCTTCGGGGAAGGGTTAGGGTTAGGGTTCGGGCTAGGGTTAGGGTTAGGGGACGGGGACGGTTTAGGGTCCACGTGAGGGTACGACAACGCTCTAGGGGGAGCGTACGTGTGAGGGCGCGGGTTAGTGTCAGCGTACGGGTTAGGATTAGGGGACGGCTGAGGGTCAGGCTTCGGGGAAGGGTTAGGGTTAGGGTTCGGGCTAGGGTTAGGGTTAGGGGACGGGGACGGTTTAGGGTCCAGGTGAGGGTACGACAACGCTCTAGGGGGAACGTACGTGTGAGGGCGCGGGTTAGTGTCAGCGTACGGGTTAGGATTAGGGGACGGCTGAGGGTCAGGCTTCGGGGAAGGGTTAGGGTTAGGGTTCGGGCTAGGGTTAGGGTTAGGGGACGGGGACGGTTTAGGGTCCAGGTGAGGGTACGACAACGCTCTAGGGGGAGCGTACGTGTGAGGGCGCGGGTTAGTGTCAGCGTACGGGTTAGGATTAGGGGACGGCTGAGGGTCAGGCTTCGGGGAAGGGTTAGGGTTAGGGTTCGGGCTAGGGTTAGGGTTAGGGGACGGGGACGGTTTAGGGTCCAGGTGAGGGTACGACAACGCTCTAGGGGGAGCGTACGTGTGAGGGCGCGGGTTAGTGTCAGCGTACGGGTTAGGATTAGGGGACGGCTGAGGGTCAGGCTTCGGGGAAGGGTTAGGGTTAGGGTTCGGGCTAGGGTTAGGGTTAGGGGACGGGGACGGTTCAGGGTCCAGGTGAGGGTACGACAACGCTCTAGGGGGAGCGTACGTGTGAGGGCGCGGGTTAGTGTCAGCGTACGGGTTAGGATTAGGGGACGGCTGAGGGTCAGGCTTCGGGGAAGGGTTAGGGTTAGGGTTCGGGCTAGGGTTAGGGTTAGGGGACGGGGACGGTTCAGGGTCCAGGTGAGGGTACGACAACGCTCTAGGGGGAGCGTACGTGTGAGGGCGCGGGTTAGTGTCTGCGTACGGGTTAGGATTAGGGGACGGCTGAGGGTCAGGCTTCGGGGAAGGGTTAGGGTTAGGGTTCGGGCTAGGGTTAGGGTTAGGGGACGGGGACGGTTCAGGGTCCAGGTGAGGGTACGACAACGCTCTAGGGGGAGCGTACGTGTGAGGGCGTGGGTTAGTGTCAGCGTACGGGTTAGGATTAGGGGACGGCTGAGGGTCAGGCTTCGGGGAAGGGTTAGGGTTAGGCTTCGGCCTAGGGTTAGGGTTAGGGGACGGGGACGGTTCAGGGTCCAGGTGACGGTACGACAACGCTCTAGGGGGAGCGTACGTGTGAGGGCGCGGGTTAGTGTCAGCGTACGGGTTAGGATTAGGGGACGGCTGAGTGTCAGGCTTCGGGGAAGGGTTAGGGTTAGGCTTCGGCCTAGGGTTAGGGTTACGGGACGGGGACGGTTCAGGGTCCAGGTGAGGGTACGACAACGCTCTAGGGGGAGCGTACGTGTGAGGGCGCGGGTTAGTGTCAGCGTTCGGTTTAGGATTAGGGGACGGCTGAGGGTCAGGCTTCGGGGAAGGGTTAGGGTTAGGGTTCGGCCTAGGGTTAGGGTTAGGGGACGGGGACGGTTCAGGGTCCAGGTGAGGGTACGACAACGCTCTAGGGGGAGCGTACGTGTGAGGGCGCGGGTTAGTGTCAGCGTACGGGTTAGGATTAGGGGACGGCTGAGGGTCACGCTTCGGGGAAGGGTTAGGGTTAGGGTTCGGGCTAGGGTTAGGGTTAGGGGACGGGGACGGTTTAGGGTCCAGGTGAGGGTACGACAACGCTCTAGGGGGAGCGTACGTGTGAGGGCGCGGGTTAGTGTCAGCGTACGGGTTAGGATTAGGGGACGGCTGAGGGTCAGGCTTCGGGGAAGGGTTAGGGTTAGGGTTCGGGCTAGGGTTAGGGTTAGGGGACGGGGACGGTTCAGGGTCCAGGTGAGGGTACGACAACGCTCTAGGGGGAGCGTACGTGTGAGGGCGCGGGTTAGTGTCAGCGTACGGGTTAGGATTAGGGGACGGCTGAGGGTCAGGCTTCGGGGAAGTGTTAGGGTTAGGGGTCGGGCTAGGGTTAGGGTTACGGGACGGGGACGGTTCAGGGTCCAGGTGAGGGTACGACAACGCTCTAGGGGGAGCGTACGTGTGAGGGCGCGGGTTAGTGTCAGCGTACGGGTTAGGATTAGGGGACGGCTGAGGGTCAGGCTTCGGGGAAGGGTTAGGGTTAGGGTTCGGGCTAGGGTTAGGGTTAGGGGACGGGGACGGTTCAGGGTCCAGGTGAGGGTACGACAACGTTCTAGGGGGAGCGTACGTGTGAGGGCGCGGGTTAGTGTCAGCGTACGGGTTAGGATTAGGGGACGGCTGAGGGTCAGGCTTCGGGGAAGGGTTAGGGTTAGGGTTCGGGCTAGGGTTAGGGTTAGGGGACGGGGACGGTTCAGGGTCCAGGTGAGGGTACGACAACGCTCTAGGGGGAGCGTACGTGTGAGGGCGCGGGTTAGTGTCAGCGTACGGGTTAGGATTAGGGGACGGCTGAGGGTCAGGCTTCGGGGAAGGGTTAGGGTTAGGGTTCGGGCTAGGGTTAGGGTTAGGGGACGGGGACGGTTCAGGGTCCAGGTGAGGGTACGACAACGCTCTAGGGGGAGCGTACGTGTGAGGGCGCGGGTTAGTGTCAGCGTACGGGTTAGGATTAGGGGACGGCTGAGGGTCAGGCTTCGGGGAAGGGTTAGGGTTAGGGTTCGGGCTAGGGTTAGGGTTAGGGGACGGGGACGGTTCAGGGTCCAGGTGAGGGTACGACAACGCTCTAGGGGGAGCGTACGTGTGAGGGCGTGGGTTAGTGTCAGCGTACGGGTTAGGATTAGGGGACGGCTGAGGGTCAGGCTTCGGGGAAGGGTTAGGGTTAGGCTTCGGCCTAGGGTTAGGGTTAGGGGACGGGGACGGTTCAGGGTCCAGGTGACGGTACGACAACGCTCTAGGGGGAGCGTACGTGTGAGGGCGCGGGTTAGTGTCAGCGTACGGGTTAGGATTAGGGGACGGCTGAGGGTCAGGCTTCGGGGAAGGGTTAGGGTTAGGGTTCGGCCTAGGGTTAGGGTTAGGGGACGGGGACGGTTCAGGGTCCAGGTGAGGGTACGACAACGCTCTAGGGGGAGCGTACGTGTGAGGGCGCGGGTTAGTGTCAGCGTACGGGTTAGGATTAGGGGACGGCTGAGGGTCACGCTTCGGGGAAGGGTTAGGGTTAGGGTTCGGGCTAGGGTTAGGGTTAGGGGACGGGGACGGTTTAGGGTCCAGGTGAGGGTACGACAACGCTCTAGGGGGAGCGTACGTGTGAGGGCGCGGGTTAGTGTCAGCGTACGGGTTAGGATTAGGGGACGGCTGAGGGTCAGGCTTCGGGGAAGGGTTAGGGTTAGGGTTCGGGCTAGGGTTAGGGTTAGGGGACGGGGACGGTTCAGGGTCCAGGTGAGGGTACGACAACGCTCTAGGGGGAGCGTACGTGTGAGGGCGCGGGTTAGTGTCAGCGTACGGGTTAGGATTAGGGGACGGCTGAGGGTCAGGCTTCGGGGAAGTGTTAGGGTTAGGGGTCGGGCTAGGGTTAGGGTTACGGGACGGGGACGGTTCAGGGTCCAGGTGAGGGTACGACAACGCTCTAGGGGGAGCGTACGTGTGAGGGCGCGGGTTAGTGTCAGCGTACGGGTTAGGATTAGGGGACGGCTGAGGGTCAGGCTTCGGGGAAGGGTTAGGGTTAGGGTTCGGGCTAGGGTTAGGGTTAGGGGACGGGGACGGTTCAGGGTCCAGGTGAGGGTACGACAACGCTCTAGGGGGAGCGTACGTGTGAGGGCGCGGGTTAGTGTCAGCGTACGGGTTAGGATTAGGGGACGGCTGAGGGTCAGGCTTCGGGGAAGGGTTAGGGTTAGGGTTCGGGCTAGGGTTAGGGTTAGGGGACGGGGACGGTTCAGGGTCCAGGTGAGGGTACGACAACGCTCTAGGGGGAGCGTACGTGTGAGGGCGCGGATTAGTGTCAGCGTACGGGTTAGGATTAGGGGACGGCTGAGGGTCAGGCTTCGGGGAAGGGTTAGGGTTAGGGTTCGGGCTAGGGTTAGGGTTAGGGGACGGGGACGGTTCAGGGTCCAGGTGAGGGTACGACAACGCTCTAGGGGGAGCGTACGTGTGAGGGCGTGGGTTAGTGTCAGCGTACGGGTTAGGATTAGGGGACGGCTGAGGGTCAGGCTTCGGGGAAGGGTTAGGGTTAGGCTTCGGGCTAGGGTTAGGGTTAGGGGACGGGGACGGTTCAGGGTCCAGGTGACGGTACGACAACGCTCTAGGGGGAGCGTACGTGTGAGGGCGCGGGTTAGTGTCAGCGTACGGGTTAGGATTAGGGGACGGCTGAGGGTCAGGCTTCGGGGAAGGGTTAGGGTTAGGCTTCGGCCTAGGGTTAGGGTTACGGGACGGGGACGGTTCAGGGTCCAGGTGAGGGTACGACAACGCTCTAGGGGGAGCGTACGTGTGAGGGCGCGGGTTAGTGTCAGCGTTCGGTTTAAGATTAGGGGACGGCTGAGGGTCAGGCTTCGGGGAAGGGTTAGGGTTAGGGTTCGGCCTAGGGTTAGGGTTAGGGGATGGGGACGGTTCAGGGTCCAGGTGAGGGTACGACAACGCTCTAGGGGGAGCGTACGTGTGAGGGCGCGGGTTAGTGTCAGCGTACGGGTTAGGATTAGGGGACGGCTGAGGGTCACGCTTCGGGGAAGGGTTAGGGTTAGGGTTCGGGCTAGGGTTAGGGTTAGGGGACGGGGACGGTTTAGGGTCCAGGTGAGGGTACGACAACGCTCTAGGGGGAGCGTACGTGTGAGGGCGCGGGTTAGTGTCAGCGTACGGGTTAGGATTAGGGGACGGCTGAGGGTCAGGCTTCGGGGAAGGGTTAGGGTTAGGGTTCGGGCTAGGGTTAGGGTTAGGGGACGGGGACGGTTCAGGGTCCAGGTGAGGGTACGACAACGCTCTAGGGGGAGCGTACGTGTGAGGGCGCGGGTTAGTGTCAGCGTACGGTTTAGGATTAGGGGACGGCTGAGGGTCAGGCTTCGGGGAAGTGTTAGGGTTAGGGGTCGGGCTAGGGTTAGGGTTACGGGACGGGGACGGTTCAGGGTCCAGGTGAGGGTACGACAACGCTCTAGGGGGAGCGTACGTGTGAGGGCGTGGGTTAGTGTCAGCGTACGGGTTAGGATTAGGGGACGGCTGAGGGTCAGGCTTCGGGGAAGGGTTAGGGTTAGGGTTCGGGCTAGGGTTAGGGTTAGGGGACGGGGACGGTTCAGGGTCCAGGTGAGGGTACGACAACGTTCTAGGGGGAGCGTACGTGTGAGGGCGCGGGTTAGTGTCAGCGTACGGGTTAGGATTAGGGGACGGCTGAGGGTCAGGCTTCGGGGAAGTGTTAGGGTTAGGCTTCAGCCTAGGGTTAGGGTTAGGGGACGGGGACGGTTCAGGGTCCAGGTGAGGGTACGACAACGCTCTAGGGGGAGCGTACGTGTGAGGGCGCGGGTTAGTGTCAGCGTACGGGTTAGGATTAGGGGACGGCTGAGGGTCAGGCTTCGGGGATGGGTCAGGGTTAGGCTTCGGCCTAGGGTTAGGGTTAGGGGACGGGGACGAATCAGGGTCCAGGTGAGGGTACGACAACGCTCTAGGGAGAGCGTACGTGTGAGGGCGCGGGTTAGTGTCAGCGTACGGGTTAGGATTAGGGGACGGCTGAGGGTCAGGCTTCGGGGAAGGGTTAGGGTTAGGGTTTGGGCTAGGGTTAGGGTTAGGGGACGGGGACGGTTCAGGGTCCAGGTGAGGGTACGACAACGCTCTAGGGGGAGCGTACGTGTGAGGGCGCGGGTTAGTGTCAGCGTACGGGTTAGGATTAGGGGACGGCTGAGGGTCAGGCTTCGGGGAAGGGTTAGGGTTAGGCTTCGGCCTAGGGTTAGGGTTAGGGGACGGGGACGGTTCAGGGTCCAGGTGAGGGTACGACAACGCTCTAGGGGGAGCGTACGTGTGAGGGCGCGGGTTAGTGTCAGCGTACGGGTTAGGATTAGGTGACGGCTGAGGGTCAGGCTTCGGGGAAGGGTTAGTGTTAGGCTTCGGCCTAGGGTTAGGGTTAGGGGACGGGGACGGTTCAGGGTCCAGGTGAGGGTACGACAACGCTCTAGGGGGAGCGTACGTGTGAGGGCGTGGGTTAGTGTCAGCGTACGGGTTAGGATTAGGGGACGGCTGAGGGTCAGGCTTCGGGGAAGGGTTAGGGTTAGGCTTCGGCCTAGGGTTAGGGTTAGGGGACGGGGACGGTTCAGGGTCCAGGTGAGGGTACGACAACGCTCTAGGGGGAGCGTACGTGTGAGGGCGCGGGTTAGTGTCAGCGTACGGGTTAGGATTAGGGGACGGCTGAGGGTCAGGCTTCGGGGAAGGGTTAGGGTTAGGGTTTGGGCTAGGGTTAGGGTTAGGGGACGGGGACGGTTTAGGGTCCAGGTGAGGGTACGACAACGCTCTAGGGGGAGCGTACGTGTGAGGGCGCGGGTTAGTGTCAGCGTACGGGTTAGGATTAGGGGACGGCTGAGGGTCAGGCTTCGGGGAAGGGTTAGGGTTAGGGTTCGGGCTAGGGTTAGGGTTAGGGGACGGGGACGGTTTAGGGTCCAGGTGAGGGTACGACAACGCTCTAGGGGGAGCGTACGTGTGAGGGCGCGGGTTAGTGTCAGCGTACGGGTTAGGATTATGGGACGGCTGAGGGTCAGGCTTCGGGGAAGGGTTAGGGTTAGGGTTCGGGCTAGGGTTAGGGTTAGGGGACGGGGACGGTTTAGGGTCCAGGTGAGGGTACGACAACGCTCTAGGGGGAACGTACGTGTGAGGGCGCGGGTTAGTGTCAGCGTACGGGTTAGGATTAGGGGACGGCTGAGGGTCAGGCTTCGGGGAAGGGTTAGGGTTAGGGTTCGGGCTAGGGTTAGGGTTAGGGGACGGGGACGGTTTAGGGTCCAGGTGAGGGTACGACAACGCTCTAGGGGGAGCGTACGTGTGAGGGCGCGGGTTAGTGTCAGCGTACGGGTTAGGATTAGGGGACGGCTGAGGGTCAGGCTTCGGGGAAGGGTTAGGGTTAGGGTTCGGGCTAGGGTTAGGGTTAAGGGACGGGGACGGTTTAGGGTCCAGGTGAGGGTACGACAACGCTCTAGGGGGAGCGTACGTGTGAGGGCGTGGGTTAGTGTCAGCGTACGGGTTAGGATTAGGGGACGGCTGAGGGTCAGGCTTCGGGGAAGGGTTAGGGTTAGGGTTCGGGCTAGGGTTAGGGTTAGGGGACGGGGACGGTTCAGGGTCCAGGTGAGGGTACGACAACGCTCTAGGGGGAGCGTACGTGTGAGGGCGCGGGTTAGTGTCAGCGTACGGGTTAGGATTAGGGGACGGCTGAGGGTCAGGCTTCGGGGAAATGTTAGGGTTAGGGTTCGGGCTAGGGTTAGGGTTACGGGACGGGGACGGTTCAGGGTCCAGGTGAGGGTACGACAACGCTCTAGGGGGAGCGTACGTGTGAGGGCGCGGGTTAGTGTCAGCGTACGGGTTAGGATTAGGGGACGGCTGAGGGTCAGGCTTCGGGGAAGGGTTAGGGTTAGGGTTCGGTTTAGGGTTAGGGTTAGGGGACGGGGACGGTTCAGGGTCCAGGTGAGGGTACGACAACGTTCTAGGGGGAGCGTACGTGTGAGGGCGCGGGTTAGTGTCAGCGTACGGGTTAGGATTAGGGGACGGCTGAGGGTCAGGCTTCGGGGAAGGGTTAGGGTTAGGCTTCGGCCTAGGGTTAGGGTTAGGGGACGGGGACGGTTCAGGGTCCAGGTGAGGGTACGACAACGCTCTAGGGGGAGCGTACGTGTGAGGGCGCGGGTTAGTGTCAGCGTACGGGTTAGGATTAGGGGACGGCTGAGGGTCAGGCTTCGGGGAAGGGTTAGGGTTAGGCTTCGGCCTAGGGTTAGGGTTAGGTGACGGGGACGGTTCAGGGTCCAGGTGAGGGTACGACAACGCTCTAGGGAGAGCGTACGTGTGAGGGCGCGGGTTAGTGTCAGCGTACGGGTTAGGATTAGGGGACGGCTGAGGGTCAGGCTTCGGGGAAGGGTTAGGGTTAGGGTTTGGGCTAGGGTTAGGGTTAGGGGACGGGGACGGTTCAGGGTCCAGGTGAGGGTACGACAACGCTCTAGGGGGAGCGTACGTGTGAGGGCGCGGGTTAGTGTCAGCGTACGGGTTAGGATTAGGGGACGGCTGAGGGTCAGGCTTCGGTGAAGGGTTAGGGTTAGGCTTCGGCCTAGGGTTAGGGTTATGGGACGGGGACGGTTCAGGGTCCAGGTGAGGGTACGACAACGCTCTAGGGGGAGCGTACGTGTGAGGGCGCGGGTTAGTGTCAGCGTACGGGTTAGGATTAGGGGACGGCTGAGGGTCAGGCTTCGGGGAAGGGTTAGGGTTAGGGTTCGGCCTAGGGTTAGGGTTAGGGGACGGGGACGGTTCAGGGTCCAGGTGAGGGTACGACAACGCTCTAGGGGGAGCGTACGTGTGAGGGCGTGGGTTAGTGTCAGCGTACGGGTTAGGATTAGGGGACGGCTGAGGGTCAGGCTTCGGGGAAGGGTTAGGGTTAGGCTTCGGCCTAGGGTTAGGGTTAGGGGACGGGGACGGTTCAGGGTCCAGGTGAGGGTACGACAACGCTCTAGGGGGAGCGTACGTGTGAGGGCGCGGGTTAGTGTCAGCGTACGGGTTAGGATTAGGGGACGGCTGAGGGTCAGGCTTCGGGGAAGGGTTAGGGTTAGGGTTTGGGCTAGGGTTAGGGTTAGGGGACGGGGACGGTTTAGGGTCCAGGTGAGGGTACGACAACGCTCTAGGGGGAGCGTACGTGTGAGGGCGCGGGTTAGTGTCAGCGTACGGGTTAGGATTAGGGGACGGCTGAGGGTCAGGCTTCGGGGAAGGGTTAGGGTTAGGGTTCGGGCTAGGGTTAGGGTTAGGGGACGGGGACGGTTTAGGGTCCAGGTGAGGGTACGACAACGCTCTAGGGGGAGCGTACGTGTGAGGGCGCGGGTTAGTGTCAGCGTACGGGTTAGGATTAGGGGACGGCTGAGGGTCAGGCTTCGGGGAAGGGTTAGGGTTAGGGTTCGGGCTAGGGTTAGGGTTAGGGGACGGGGACGGTTTAGGGTCCAGGTGAGGGTACGACAACGCTCTAGGGGGAACGTACGTGTGAGGGCGCGGGTTAGTGTCAGCGTACGGGTTAGGATTAGGGGACGGCTGAGGGTCAGGCTTCGGGGAAGGGTTAGGGTTAGGGTTCGGGCTAGGGTTAGGGTTAGGGGACGGGGACGGTTTAGGGTCCAGGTGAGGGTACGACAACGCTCTAGGGGGAGCGTACGTGTGAGGGCGCGGGTTAGTGTCAGCGTACGGGTTAGGATTAGGGGACGGCTGAGGGTCAGGCTTCGGGGAATGGTTAGGGTTAGGTTTCGGGCTAGGGTTAGGGTTAGGGGACGGGGACGGTTTAGGGTCCAGGTGAGGGTACGACAACGCTCTAGGGGGAGCGTACGTGTGAGGGCGCGGGTTAGTGTCAGCGTACGGGTTAGGATTAGGGGACGGCTGAGGGTCAGGCTTCGGGGAAGGGTTAGGGTTAGGGTTCGGGCTAGGGTTAGGGTTAGGGGACGGGGACGGTTTAGGGTCCAGGTGAGGGTACGACAACGCTCTAGGGGGAGCGTACGTGTGAGGGCGCGGGTTAGTGTCAGCGTACGGGTTAGGATTAGGGGACGGCTGAGGGTCAGGCTTCGGGGAATGGTTAGGGTTAGGTTTCGGGCTAGGGTTAGGGTTAGGGGACGGGGACGGTTTAGGGTCCAGGTGAGGGTACGACAACGCTCTAGGGGGAGCGTACGTGTGAGGGCGCGGGTTAGTGTCAGCGTACGGGTTAGGATTAGGGGACGGCTGAGGGTCAGGCTTCGGGGAAGGGTTAGGGTTAGGGTTCGGGCTAGGGTTAGGGTTAGGGGACGGGGACGGTTTAGGGTCCAGGTGAGGGTACGACAACGCTCTAGGGGGAGCGTACGTGTGAGGGCGCGGGTTAGTGTCAGCGTATGGGTTAGGATTAGGGGACGGCTGAGGGTCAGGCTTCGGGGAAGGGTTAGGGTTAGGGTTCGGGCTAGGGTTAGGGTTAGGGGACGGGGACGGTTTAGGGTCCAGGTGAGGGTACGACAACGCTCTAGGGGGAGCGTACGTGTGAGGGCGTGGGTTAGTGTCAGCGTACGGGTTAGGATTAGGGGACGGCTGAGGGTCAGGCTTCGGGGAAGGGTTAGGGTTAGGCTTCGGCCTAGGGTTAGGGTTAGGGGACGGGGACGGTTCAGGGTCCAGGTGAGGGTACGACAACGCTCTAGGGGGAGCGTACGTGTGAGGGCGCGGGTTAGTGTCAGCGTACGGGTTAGGATTAGGGGACGGCTGAGGGTCAGGCTTCGGGGAAGGGTTAGGGTTAGGGTTTGGGCTAGGGTTAGGGTTAGGGGACGGGGACGGTTTAGGGTCCAGGTGAGGGTACGACAACGCTCTAGGGGGAGCGTACGTGTGAGGGCGCGGGTTAGTGTCAGCGTACGGGTTAGGATTAGGGGACGGCTGAGGGTCAGGCTTCGGGGAAGGGTTAGGGTTAGGGTTCGGGCTAGGGTTAGGGTTAGGGGACGGGGACGGTTTAGGGTCCAGGTGAGGGTACGACAACGCTCTAGGGGGAGCGTACGTGTGAGGGCGCGGGTTAGTGTCAGCGTACGGGTTAGGATTAGGGGACGGCTGAGGGTCAGGCTTCGGGGAAGGGTTAGGGTTAGGGTTCGGGCTAGGGTTAGGGTTAGGGGACGGGGACGGTTTAGGGTCCAGGTGAGGGTACGACAACGCTCTAGGGGGAACGTACGTGTGAGGGCGCGGGTTAGTGTCAGCGTACGGGTTAGGATTAGGGGACGGCTGAGGGTCAGGCTTCGGGGAAGGGTTAGGGTTAGGGTTCGGGCTAGGGTTAGGGTTAGGGGACGGGGACGGTTTAGGGTCCAGGAGAGGGTACGACAACGCTCTAGGGGGAGCGTACGTGTGAGGGCGCGGGTTAGTGTCAGCGTACGGGTTAGGATTAGGGGACGGCTGAGGGTCAGGCTTCGGGGAATGGTTAGGGTTAGGTTTCGGGCTAGGGTTAGGGTTAGGGGACGGGGACGGTTTAAGGTCCAGGTGAGGGTACGACAACGCTCTAGGGGGAGCGTACGTGTGAGGGCGCGGGTTAGTGTCAGCGTACGGGTTAGGATTAGGGGACGGCTGAGGGTCAGGCTTCGGGGAAGGGTTAGGGTTAGGGTTCGGGCTAGGGTTAGGGTTAGGGGACGGGGACGGTTTAGGGTCCAGGTGAGGGTACGACAACGCTCTAGGGGGAGCGTACGTGTGAGGGCGCGGGTTAGTGTCAGCGTACGGGTTAGGATTAGGGGACGGCTGAGGGTCAGGCTTCGGGGAATGGTTAGGGTTAGGTTTCGGGCTAGGGTTAGGGTTAGGGGACGGGGACGGTTTAGGGTCCAGGTGAGGGTACGACAACGCTCTAGGGGGAGCGTACGTGTGAGGGCGCGGGTTAGTGTCAGCGTACGGGTTAGGATTAGGGGACGGCTGAGGGTCAGGCTTCGGGGAAGGGTTAGGGTTAGGGTTCGGGCTAGGGTTAGGGTTAGGGGACGGGGACGGTTTAGGGTCCAGGTGAGGGTACGACAACGCTCTAGGGGGAGCGTACGTGTGAGGGCGCGGGTTAGTGTCAGCGTATGGGTTAGGATTAGGGGACGGCTGAGGGTCAGGCTTCGGGGAAGGGTTAGGGTTAGGGTTCGGGCTAGGGTTAGGGTTAGGGGACGGGGACGGTTTAGGGTCCAGGTGAGGGTACGACAACGCTCTAGGGGGAGCGTACGTGTGAGGGCGCGGGTTAGTGTCAGCGTACGGGTTAGGATTAGGGGACGGCTGAGGGTCAGGCTTCGGGGAAGGGTTAGGGTTAGGGTTCGGGCTAGGGTTAGGGTTAGGGGACGGGGACGGTTCAGGGTCCAGGTGAGGGTACGACAACGCTCTAGGGAGAGCGTACGTGTGAGGGCGCGGGTTAGTGTCAGCGTACGGGTTAGGATTAGGGGACGGCTGAGGGTCTGGCTTCGGGGAAGGGTTAGGGTTAGGGTTAGGGTTAGGGGACGGGGACGGTTCAGGGTCCAGGTGAGGGTACGACAACGCTCTAGGGGGAGCGTACGTGTGAGGGCGCGGGTTAGTGTCAGCGTACGGGTTAGGATTAGGGGACGGCTGAGGGTCAGGCTTCGGGGAAGGGTTAGGGTTAGGCTTCGGCCTAGGGTTAGGGTTAGGGGACGGGGACGGTTCAGGGTCCAGGTGAGGGTACGACAACGCTCTAGGGGGAGCGTACGTGTGAGGGCGCGGGTTAGTGTCAGCGTACGGGTTAGGATTAGGGGACGGCTGAGGGTCAGGCTTCGGGGAAGGGTTAGGGTTAGGGTTCGGCCTAGGGTTAGGGTTAGGGGACGGGGACGGTTCAGGGTCCAGGTGAGGGTACGACAACGCTCTAGGGGGAGCGTACGTGTGAGGGCGTGGGTTAGTGTCAGCGTACGGGTTAGGATTAGGGGACGGCTGAGGGTCAGGCTTCGGGGAAGGGTTAGGGTTAGGCTTCGGCCTAGGGTTAGGGTTAGGGGACGGGGACGGTTCAGGGTCCAGGTGAGGGTACGACAACGCTCTAGGGGGAGCGTACGTGTGAGGGCGCGGGTTAGTGTCAGCGTACGGGTTAGGATTAGGGGACGGCTGAGGGTCAGGCTTCGGGGAAGGGTTAGGGTTAGGGTTTGGGCTAGGGTTAGGGTTAGGGGACGGGGACGGTTTAGGGTCCAGGTGAGGGTACGACAACGCTCTAGGGGGAGCGTACGTGTGAGGGCGCGGGTTAGTGTCAGCGTACGGGTTAGGATTAGGGGACGGCTGAGGGTCAGGCTTCGGGGAAGGGTTAGGGTTAGGGTTCGGGCTAGGGTTAGGGTTAGGGGACGGGGACGGTTTAGGGTCCAGGTGAGGGTACGACAACGCTCTAGGGGGAGCGTACGTGTGAGGGCGCGGGTTAGTGTCAGCGTACGGGTTAGGATTAGGGGACGGCTGAGGGTCAGGCTTCGGGGAAGGGTTAGGGTTAGGGTTCGGGCTAGGGTTAGGGTTAGGGGACGGGGACGGTTTAGGGTCCAGGTGAGGGTACGACAACGCTCTAGGGGGAACGTACGTGTGAGGGCGCGGGTTAGTGTCAGCGTACGGGTTAGGATTAGGGGACGGCTGAGGGTCAGGCTTCGGGGAAGGGTTAGGGTTAGGGTTCGGGCTAGGGTTAGGGTTAGGGGACGGGGACGGTTTAGGGTCCAGGTGAGGGTACGACAACGCTCTAGGGGGAGCGTACGTGTGAGGGCGCGGGTTAGTGTCAGCGTACGGGTTAGGATTAGGGGACGGCTGAGGGTCAGGCTTCGGGGAATGGTTAGGGTTAGGTTTCGGGCTAGGGTTAGGGTTAGGGGACGGGGACGGTTTAGGGTCCAGGTGAGGGTACGACAACGCTCTAGGGGGAGCGTACGTGTGAGGGCGCGGGTTAGTGTCAGCGTACGGGTTAGGATTAGGGGACGGCTGAGGGTCAGGCTTCGGGGAAGGGTTAGGGTTAGGGTTCGGGCTAGGGTTAGGGTTAGGGGACGGGGACGGTTTAGGGTCCAGGTGAGGGTACGACAACGCTCTAGGGGGAGCGTACGTGTGAGGGCGCGGGTTAGTGTCAGCGTATGGGTTAGGATTAGGGGACGGCTGAGGGTCAGGCTTCGGGGAAGGGTTAGGGTTAGGGTTCGGGCTAGGGTTAGGGTTAGGGGACGGGGACGGTTTAGGGTCCAGGTGAGGGTACGACAACGCTCTAGGGGGAGCGTACGTGTGAGGGCGCGGGTTAGTGTCAGCGTACGGGTTAGGATTAGGGGACGGCTGAGGGTCAGGCTTCGGGGAAGGGTTAGGGTTAGGGTTCGGGCTAGGGTTAGGGTTAGGGGACGGGGACGGTTCAGGGTCCAGGTGAGGGTACGACAACGCTCTAGGGGGAGCGTACATGTGAGGGCGCGGGTTAGTGTCAGCGTACGGGTTAGGATTAGGGGACGGCTGAGGGTCAGGCTTCGGGGAAGGGTTAGGGTTAGGGTTCGGGCTAGGGTTAGGGTTAGGGGACGGGGACGGTTCAGGGTCCAGGTGAGGGTACGACAACGCTCTAGGGAGAGCGTACGTGTGAGGGCGCGGGTTAGTGTCAGCGTACGGGTTAGGATTAGGGGACGGCTGAGGGTCTGGCTTCGGGGAAGGGTTAGGGTTAGGGTTAGGGTTAGGGGACGGGGACGGTTCAGGGTCCAGGTGAGGGTACGACAACGCTCTAGGGGGAGCGTACGTGTGAGGGCGCGGGTTAGTGTCAGCGTACGGGTTAGGATTAGGGGACGGCTGAGGGTCAGGCTTCGGGGAAGGGTTAGGGTTAGGCTTCGGCCTAGGGTTAGGGTTAGGGGACGGGGACGGTTCAGGGTCCAGGTGAGGGTACGACAACGCTCTAGGGGGAGCGTACGTGTGAGGGCGCGGGTTAGTGTCAGCGTACGGGTTAGGATTAGGGGACGGCTGAGGGTCAGGCTTCGGGGAAGGGTTAGGGTTAGGGTTCGGGCTAGGGTTAGGGTTAGGGGACGGGGACGGTTTAGGGTCCAGGTGAGGGTACGACAACGCTCTAGGGGGAGCGTACGTGTGAGGGCGCGGGTTAGTGTCAGCGTACGGGTTAGGATTAGGGGACGGCTGAGGGTCAGGCTTCGGGGAAGGGTTAGGGTTAGGGTTCGGGCTAGGGTTAGGGTTAGGGGACGGGGACGGTTTAGGGTCCAGGTGAGGGTACGACAACGCTCTAGGGGGAGCGTACGTGTGAGGGCGCGGGTTAGTGTCAGCGTACGGGTTAGGATTAGGGGACGGCTGAGGGTCAGGCTTCGGGGAAGGGTTAGGGTTAGGGTTTGGGCTAGGGTTAGGGTTAGGGGACGGGGACGGTTTAGGGTCCAGGTGAGGGTACGACAACGCTCTAGGGGGAGCGTACGTGTGAGGGCGCGGGTTAGTGTCAGCGTACGGGTTAGGATTAGGGGACGGCTGAGGGTCAGGCTTCGGGGAAGGGTTAGGGTTAGGGTTCGGGCTAGGGTTAGGGTTAGGGGACGGGGACGGTTTAGGGTCCAGGTGAGGGTACGACAACGCTCTAGGGGGAGCGTACGTGTGAGGGCGCGGGTTAGTGTCAGCGTACGGGTTAGGATTAGGGGACGGCTGAGGGTCAGGCTTCGGGGAAGGGTTAGGGTTAGGGTTCGGGCTAGGGTTAGGGTTAGGGGACGGGGACGGTTTAGGGTCCAGGTGAGGGTACGACAACGCTCTAGGGGGAACGTACGTGTGAGGGCGCGGGTTAGTGTCAGCGTACGGGTTAGGATTAGGGGACGGCTGAGGGTCAGGCTTCGGGGAAGGGTTAGGGTTAGGGTTCGGGCTAGGGTTAGGGTTAGGGGACGGGGACGGTTTAGGGTCCAGGTGAGGGTACGACAACGCTCTAGGGGGAGCGTACGTGTGAGGGCGCGGGTTAGTGTCAGCGTACGGGTTAGGATTAGGGGACGGCTGAGGGTCAGGCTTCGGGGAATGGTTAGGGTTAGGTTTCGGGCTAGGGTTAGGGTTAGGGGACGGGGACGGTTTAGGGTCCAGGTGAGGGTACGACAACGCTCTAGGGGGAGCGTACGTGTGAGGGCGCGGGTTAGTGTCAGCGTACGGGTTAGGATTAGGGGACGGCTGAGGGTCAGGCTTCGGGGAAGGGTTAGGGTTAGGGTTCGGGCTAGGGTTAGGGTTAGGGGACGGGGACGGTTTAGGGTCCAGGTGAGGGTACGACAACGCTCTAGGGGGAGCGTACGTGTGAGGGCGCGGGTTAGTGTCAGCGTATGGGTTAGGATTAGGGGACGGCTGAGGGTCAGGCTTCGGGGAAGGGTTAGGGTTAGGGTTCGGGCTAGGGTTAGGGTTAGGGGACGGGGACGGTTTAGGGTCCAGGTGAGGGTACGACAACGCTCTAGGGGGAGCGTACGTGTGAGGGCGCGGGTTAGTGTCAGCGTACGGGTTAGGATTAGGGGACGGCTGAGTGTCAGGCTTCGGGGAAGGGTTAGGGTTAGGGTTCGGGCTAGGGTTAGGGTTAGGGGACGGGGACGGTTCAGGGTCCAGGTGAGGGTACGACAACGCTCTAGGGGGAGCGTACGTGTGAGGGCGCGGGTTAGTGTCAGCGTACGGGTTAGGATTAGGGGACGGCTGAGGGTCAGGCTTCGGGGAAGGGTTAGGGTTAGGGTTCGGGCTAGGGTTAGGGTTAGGGGACGGGGACGGTTCAGGGTCCAGGTGAGGGTACGACAACGCTCTAGGGAGAGCGTACGTGTGAGGGCGCGGGTTAGTGTCAGCGTACGGGTTAGGATTAGGGGACGGCTGAGGGTCTGGCTTCGGGGAAGGGTTAGGGTTAGGGTTAGGGTTAGGGGACGGGGACGGTTCAGGGTCCAGGTGAGGGTACGACAACGCTCTAGGGGGAGCGTACGTGTGAGGGCGCGGGTTAGTGTCAGCGTACGGGTTAGGATTAGGGGACGGCTGAGGGTCAGGCTTCGGGGAAGGGTTAGGGTTAGGCTTCGGCCTAGGGTTAGGGTTAGGGGACGGGGACGGTTCAGGGTCCAGGTGAGGGTACGACAACGCTCTAGGGGGAGCGTACGTGTGAGGGCGCGGGTTAGTGTCAGCGTACGGGTTAGGATTAGGGGACGGCTGAGGGTCAGGCTTCGGGGAAGGGTTAGGGTTAGGGTTCGGCCTAGGGTTAGGGTTAGGGGACGGGGACGGTTCAGGGTCCAGGTGAGGGTACGACAACGCTCTAGGGGGAGCGTACGTGTGAGGGCGTGGGTTAGTGTCAGCGTACGGGTTAGGATTAGGGGACGGCTGAGGGTCAGGCTTCGGGGAAGGGTTAGGGTTAGGCTTCGGCCTAGGGTTAGGGTTAGGGGACGGGGACGGTTCAGGGTCCAGGTGAGGGTACGACAACGCTCTAGGGGGAGCGTACGTGTGAGGGCGCGGGTTAGTGTCAGCGTACGGGTTAGGATTAGGGGACGGCTGAGGGTCAGGCTTCGGGGAAGGGTTAGGGTTAGGGTTTGGGCTAGGGTTAGGGTTAGGGGACGGGGACGGTTTAGGGTCCAGGTGAGGGTACGACAACGCTCTAGGGGGAGTGTACGTGTGAGGGCGCGGGTTAGTGTCAGCGTACGGGTTAGGATTAGGGGACGGCTGAGGGTCAGGCTTCGGGGAAGGGTTAGGGTTAGGGTTCGGGCTAGGGTTAGGGTTAGGGGACGGGGACGGTTTAGGGTCCAGGTGAGGGTACGACAACGCTCTAGGGGGAGCGTACGTGTGAGGGCGCGGGTTAGTGTCAGCGTACGGGTTAGGATTAGGGGACGGCTGAGGGTCAGGCTTCGGGGAAGGGTTAGGGTTAGGGTTCGGGCTAGGGTTAGGGTTAGGGGACGGGGACGGTTTAGGGTCCAGGTGAGGGTACGACAACGCTCTAGGGGGAGCGTACGTGTGAGGGCGCGGGTTAGTGTCAGCGTACGGGTTAGGATTAGGGGACGGCTGAGGGTCAGGCTTCGGGGAAGGGTTAGGGTTAGGGTTCGGGCTAGGGTTAGGGTTAGGGGACGGGGACGGTTTAGGGTCCAGGTGAGGGTACGACAACGCTCTAGGGGGAACGTACGTGTGAGGGCGCGGGTTAGTGTCAGCGTACGGGTTAGGATTAGGGGACGGCTGAGGGTCAGGCTTCGGGGAAGGGTTAGGGTTAGGGTTCGGGCTAGGGTTAGGGTTAGGGGACGGGGACGGTTTAGGGTCCAGGTGAGGGTACGACAACGCTCTAGGGGGAGCGTACGTGTGAGGGCGCGGGTTAGTGTCAGCGTACGGGTTAGGATTAGGGGACGGCTGAGGGTCAGGCTTCGGGGAATGGTTAGGGTTAGGTTTCGGGCTAGGGTTAGGGTTAGGGGACGGGGACGGTTTAGGGTCCAGGTGAGGGTACGACAACGCTCTAGGGGGAGCGTACGTGTGAGGGCGCGGGTTAGTGTCAGCGTACGGGTTAGGATTAGGGGACGGCTGAGGGTCAGGCTTCGGGGAAGGGTTAGGGTTAGGGTTCGGGCTAGGGTTAGGGTTAGGGGACGGGGACGGTTTAGGGTCCAGGTGAGGGTACGACAACGCTCTAGGGGGAGCGTACGTGTGAGGGCGCGGGTTAGTGTCAGCGTATGGGTTAGGATTAGGGGACGGCTGAGGGTCAGGCTTCGGGGAAGGGTTAGGGTTAGGGTTCGGGCTAGGGTTAGGGTTAGGGGACGGGGACGGTTTAGGGTCCAGGTGAGGGTACGACAACGCTCTAGGGGGAGCGTACGTGTGAGGGCGCGGGTTAGTGTCAGCGTACGGGTTAGGATTAGGGGACGGCTGAGGGTCAGGCTTCGGGGAAGGGTTAGGGTTAGGGTTCGGGCTAGGGTTAGGGTTAGGGGACGGGGACGGTTCAGGGTCCAGGTGAGGGTACGACAACGCTCTAGGGGGAGCGTACGTGTGAGGGCGCGGGTTAGTGTCAGCGTACGGGTTAGGATTAGGGGACGGCTGAGGGTCAGGCTTCGGGGAAGGGTTAGGGTTAGGGTTCGGGCTAGGGTTAGGGTTAGGGGACGGGGACGGTTCAGGGTCCAGGTGAGGGTACGACAACGCTCTAGGGAGAGCGTACGTGTGAGGGCGCGGGTTAGTGTCAGCGTACGGGTTAGGATTAGGGGACGGCTGAGGGTCTGGCTTCGGGGAAGGGTTAGGGTTAGGGTTTGGGCTAGGGTTAGGGTTAGGGGACGGGGACGGTTCAGGGTCCAGGTGAGGGTACGACAACGCTCTAGGGGGAGCGTACGTGTGAGGGCGCGGGTTAGTGTCAGCGTACGGGTTAGGATTAGGGGACGGCTGAGGGTCAGGCTTCGGGGAAGGGTTAGGGTTAGGCTTCGGCCTAGGGTTAGGGTTAGGGGACGGGGACGGTTCAGGGTCCAGGTGAGGGTACGACAACGCTCTAGGGGGAGCGTACGTGTGAGGGCGCGGGTTAGTGTCAGCGTACGGTTTAGGATTAGGGGACGGCTGAGGGTCAGGCTTCGGGGAAGGGTTAGGGTTAGGGTTCGGCCTAGGGTTAGGGTTAGGGGACGGGGACGGTTCAGGGTCCAGGTGAGGGTACGACAACGCTCTAGGGGGAGCGTACGTGTGAGGGCGTGGGTTAGTGTCAGCGTACGGGTTAGGATTAGGGGACGGCTGAGGGTCAGGCTTCGGGGAAGGGTTAGGGTTAGGCTTCGGCCTAGGGTTAGGGTTAGGGGACGGGGACGGTTCAGGGTCCAGGTGAGGGTACGACAACGCTCTAGGGGGAGCGTACGTGTGAGGGCGCGGGTTAGTGTCAGCGTACGAGTTAGGATTAGGGGACGGCTGAGGGTCAGGCTTCGGGGAAGGGTTAGGGTTAGGGTTTGGGCTAGGGTTAGGGTTAGGGGACGGGGACGGTTTAGGGTCCAGGTGAGGGTACGACAACGCTCTAGGGGGAGCGTACGTGTGAGGGCGCGGGTTAGTGTCAGCGTACGGGTTAGGATTAGGGGACGGCTGAGGGTCAGGCTTCGGGGAAGGGTTAGGGTTAGGGTTCGGGCTAGGGTTAGGGTTAGGGGACGGGGACGGTTTAGGGTCCAGGTGAGTGTACGACAACGCTCTAGGGGGAGCGTACGTGTGAGGGCGCGGGTTAGTGTCAGCGTACGGGTTAGGATTAGGGGACGGCTGAGGGTCAGGCTTCGGGGAAGGGTTAGGGTTAGGGTTCGGGCTAGGGTTAGGGTTAGGGGACGGGGACGGTTTAGGGTCCAGGTGAGGGTACGACAACGCTCTAGGGGGAGCGTACGTGTGAGGGCGCGGGTTAGTGTCAGCGTACGGGTTAGGATTAGGGGACGGCTGAGGGTCAGGCTTCGGGGAAGGGTTAGGGTTAGGGTTCGGGCTAGGGTTAGGGTTAGGGGACGGGGACGGTTTAGGGTCCAGGTGAGGGTACGACAACGCTCTAGGGGGAGCGTACGTGTGAGGGCGCGGGTTAGTGTCAGCGTACGGGTTAGGATTAGGGGACGGCTGAGGGTCAGGCTTCGGGGAATGGTTAGGGTTAGGTTTCGGGCTAGGGTTAGGGTTAGGGCACGGGGACGGTTTAGGGTCCAGGTGAGGGTACGACAACGCTCTAGGGGGAGCGTACGTGTGAGGGCGCGGGTTAGTGTCAGCGTACGGGTTAGGATTAGGGGACGGCTGAGGGTCAGGCTTCGGGGAAGGGTTAGGGTTAGGGTTCGGGCTAGGGTTAGGGTTAGGGGACGGGGACGGTTTAGGGTCCAGGTGAGGGTACGACAACGCTCTAGGGGGAGCGTACGTGTGAGGGCGCGGGTTAGTGTCAGCGTACGGGTTAGGATTAGGGGACGGCTGAGGGTCAGGGTTCGGGGAAGGGTTAGGGTTAGGGTTCGGGCTAGGGTTAGGGTTAGGGGACGGGGACGGTTCAGGGTCCAGGTGAGGGTACGACAACGCTCTAGGGGGAGCGTACGTGTGAGGGCGCGGGTTAGTGTCAGCGTACGGGTTAGGATTAGGGGACGGCTGAGGGTCAGGCTTCGGGGAAGGGTTAGGGTTAGGGTTCGGGCTAGGGTTAGGGTTAGGGGACGGGGACGGTTCAGGGTCCAGGTGAGGGTACGACAACGCTCTAGGGGGAGCGTACGTGTGAGGGCGCGGGTTAGTGTCAGCGTACGGGTTAGGATTAGGGGACGGCTGAGGGTCAGGCTTCGGGGAAGTGTTAGGGTTAGGCTTCGGCCTAGGGTTAGGGTTAGGGGACGGGGACGGTTCAGGGTCCAGGTGACGGTACGACAACGCTCTAGGGGGAGCGTACGTGTGAGGGCGCGGGTTAGTGTCAGCGTACGGGTTAGGATTAGGGGACGGCTGAGGGTCAGGCTTCGGGGAAGGGTTAGGGTTAGGCTTCGGCCTAGGGTTAGGGTTAGGGGACGGGGACGGTTCAGGGTCCAGGTGAGGGTACGACAACGCTCTAGGGGGAGCGTACGTGTGAGGGCGCGGGTTAGTGTCAGCGTTCGGTTTAGGATTAGGGGACGGCTGAGGGTCAGGCTTCGGGGAAGGGTTAGGGTTAGGGTTCGGGCTAGGGTTAGGGTTAGGGGACGGGGACGGTTCAGGGTCCAGGTGAGGGTACGACAACGCTCTAGGGGGAGCGTACGTGTGAGGGCGCGGGTTAGTGTCAGCGTACGGGTTAGGATTAGGGGACGGCTGAGGGTCAGGCTTCGGGGAAGGGTTAGGGTTAGGCTTCGGCCTAGGGTTAGGGTTAGGGGACGGGGACGGTTTAGGGTCCAGGTGAGGGTTCGACAACGCTCTAGGGGGAGCGTACGTGTGAGGGCGCGGGTTAGTGTCAGCGTACGGGTTAGGATTAGGGGACGGCTGAGTGTCAGGCTTCGGGGAAGGATTAGGGTTAGGGTTCGGGCTAGGGTTAGGGTTAGGGGACGGGGACGGTTTAGGGTCCAGGTGAGGGTACGACAACGCTCTAGGGGGAGCGTACGTGTGAGGGCGCGGGTTAGTGTCAGCGTACGGGTTAGGATTAGGGGACGGCTGAGGGTCAGGCTTCGGGGAAGTGTTAGGGTTAGGCTTCGGCCTAGGGTTAGGGTTAGGGGACGGGGACGGTTTAGGGTCCAGGTGAGGGTACGACAACGCTCTAGGGGGAGCGTACGTGTGAGGGCGCAGGTTAGTGTCAGCGTACGGGTTAGGATTAGGGGACGGCTGAGTGTCAGGCTTCGGGGAAGGATTAGGGTTAGGGTTCGGGCTAGGGTTAGGGTTAGGGGACGGGGACGGTTTAGGGTCCAGGTGAGGGTACGACAACGCTCTAGGGGGAGCGTACGTGTGAGGGCGCGGGTTAGTGTCAGCGTACGGGTTAGGATTAGGGGACGGCTGAGGGTCAGGCTTCGGGGAAGGGTTAGGGTTAGGGTTCGGGCTAGGGTTAGGGTTAGGGGACGGGGACGGTTTAGGGTCCAGGTGAGGGTACGACAACGCTCTAGGGGGAGCGTACGTGTGAGGGCGCGGGTTAGTGTCAGCGTACGGGTTAGGATTAGGGGACGGCTGAGGGTCAGGCTTCGGGGAAGGGTTAGGGTTAGGGTTCGGGCTAGGGTTAGGGTTAGGGGAAGGGGACGGTTTAGGGTCCAGGTGAGGGTACGACAACGCTCTAGGGGGAGAGTACGTGTGAAGGCGCGGGTTAGTGTCAGCGTACGGGTTAGGATTAGGGGACGGCTGAGGGTCAGGCTTCGGGGAAGGGTTAGGGTTAGGGTTCGGGCTAGGGTTAGGGTTAGGGGACGGGGACGGTTTAGGGTCCAGGTGAGGGTACGACAACGCTCTGGGGGAGAGTACGTGTGAGGGCGCGGGTTAGTGTCAGCGTACGGGTTAGGATTAGGGGACGGCTGAGGGTCAGGTTTCGGGGAAGGGTTAGGGTTAGGGTTCGGGCTAGGGTTAGGGTTAGGGGACGGGGACGGTTTAGGGTCCAGGTGAGGGTACGACAACGCTCTAGGGGGAGCGTACGTGTGAGGGCGCGGGTTAGTGTCAGCGTACGGGTTAGGATTAGGGGACGGCTGAGGGTCAGGCTTCGGGGAAGGGTTAGGGTTAGGGTTCGGGCTAGGGTTAGGGTTAGGGGACGGGGACGGTTCAGGGTCCAGGTGAGGGTACGACAACGCTCTAGGGGGAGCGTACGTGTGAGGGCGCGGGTTAGTGTCAGCGTACGGGTTAGGATTAGGGGACGGCTGAGGGTCAGGCTTCGGGGAAGTGTTAGGGTTAGGCTTCGGCCTAGGGTTAGGGTTAGGGGACGGGGACGGTTCAGGGTCCAGGTGACGGTACGACAACGCTCTAGGGGGAGCGTACGTGTGAGGGCGCGGGTTAGTGTCAGCGTACGGGTTAGGATTAGGGGACGGCTGAGGGTCAGGCTTCGGGGAAGGGTTAGGGTTAGGCTTCGGCCTAGGGTTAGGGTTAGGGGACGGGGACGGTTCAGGGTCCAGGTGAGGGTACGACAACGCTCTAGGGGGAGCGTACGTGTGAGGGCGCGGGTTAGTGTCAGCGTTCGGTTTAGGATTAGGGGACGGCTGAGGGTCAGGCTTCGGGGAAGGGTTAGGGTTAGGGTTCGGGCTAGGGTTAGGGTTAGGGGACGGGGACGGTTCAGGGTCCAGGTGAGGGTACGACAACGCTCTAGGGGGAGCGTACGTGTGAGGGCGCGGGTTAGTGTCAGCGTACGGGTTAGGATTAGGGGACGGCTGAGGGTCAGGCTTCGGGGAAGGGTTAGGGTTAGGCTTCGGCCTAGGGTTAGGGTTAGGGGACGGGGACGGTTTAGGGTCCAGGTGAGGGTTCGACAACGCTCTAGGGGGAGCGTACGTGTGAGGGCGCGGGTTAGTGTCAGCGTACGGGTTAGGATTAGGGGACGGCTGAGTGTCAGGCTTCGGGGAAGGATTAGGGTTAGGGTTCGGGCTAGGGTTAGGGTTAGGGGACGGGGACGGTTTAGGGTCCAGGTGAGGGTACGACAACGCTCTAGGGGGAGCGTACGTGTGAGGGCGCGGGTTAGTGTCAGCGTACGGGTTAGGATTAGGGGACGGCTGAGGGTCAGGCTTCGGGGAAGTGTTAGGGTTAGGCTTCGGCCTAGGGTTAGGGTTAGGGGACGGGGACGGTTTAGGGTCCAGGTGAGGGTACGACAACGCTCTAGGGGGAGCGTACGTGTGAGGGCGCAGGTTAGTGTCAGCGTACGGGTTAGGATTAGGGGACGGCTGAGTGTCAGGCTTCGGGGAAGGATTAGGGTTAGGGTTCGGGCTAGGGTTAGGGTTAGGGGACGGGGACGGTTTAGGGTCCAGGTGAGGGTACGACAACGCTCTAGGGGGAGCGTACGTGTGAGGGCGCGGGTTAGTGTCAGCGTACGGGTTAGGATTAGGGGACGGCTGAGGGTCAGGCTTCGGGGAAGGGTTAGGGTTAGGGTTCGGGCTAGGGTTAGGGTTAGGGGACGGGGACGGTTTAGGGTCCAGGTGAGGGTACGACAACGCTCTAGGGGGAGCGTACGTGTGAGGGCGCGGGTTAGTGTCAGCGTACGGGTTAGGATTAGGGGACGGCTGAGGGTCAGGCTTCGGGGAAGGGTTAGGGTTAGGGTTCGGGCTAGGGTTAGGGTTAGGGGAAGGGGACGGTTTAGGGTCCAGGTGAGGGTACGACAACGCTCTAGGGGGAGAGTACGTGTGAAGGCGCGGGTTAGTGTCAGCGTACGGGTTAGGATTAGGGGACGGCTGAGGGTCAGGCTTCGGGGAAGGGTTAGGGTTAGGGTTCGGGCTAGGGTTAGGGTTAGGGGACGGGGACGGTTTAGGGTCCAGGTGAGGGTACGACAACGCTCTGGGGGAGAGTACGTGTGAGGGCGCGGGTTAGTGTCAGCGTACGGGTTAGGATTAGGGGACGGCTGAGGGTCAGGTTTCGAGGAAGGGTTAGGGTTAGGGTTCGGGCTAGGGTTAGGGTTAGGGGACGGGGACGGTTTAGGGTCCAGGTGAGGGTACGACAACGCTCTAGGGGGAGCGTACGTGTGAGGGCGCGGGTTAGTGTCAGCGTACGGGTTAGGATTAGGGGACGGCTGAGGGTCAGGCTTCGGGGAAGGGTTAGGGTTAGGGTTCGGGCTAGGGTTAGGGTTAGGGGACGGGGACGGTTTAGGGTCCAGGTGAGGGTAAGACAACGCTCTAGGGGGAGCGTACGTGTGAGGGCGCGGGTTAGTGTCAGCGTACGGGTTAGGATTAGGGGACGGCTGAGGGTCAGGCTTCGGGGAAGGGTTAGGGTTAGGCTTCGGCCTAGGGTTAGTGTTAGGGGACGGGGACGGTTCAGGGTCCAGGTGAGGGTACGACAACGCTCTAGGGGGAGCGTACGTGTGAGGGCGTGGGTTAGTGTCAGCGTACGGGTTAGGATTAGGGGACGGCTGAGGGTCACGCTTCGGGGAAGGGTTAGGGTTAGGGTTCGGGCTAGGGTTAGGGTTAGGGGACGGGGACGGTTCAGGGTCCAGGTGAGGGTACGACAACGCTCTAGGGGGAGCGTACGTGTGAGGGCGTGGGTTAGTGTCAGCGTACGGGTTAGGATTAGGGGACGGCTGAGGGTCAGGCTTCGGGGAAGGGTTAGGGTTAGGCTTCGGCCTAGGGTTAGGGTTAGGGGACGGGGACGGTTCAGGGTCCAGGTGAGGGTACGACAACGCTCTAGGGGGAGCGTACGTGTGAGGGCGCGGGTTAGTGTCAGCGTACGGGTTAGGATTAGGGGACGGCTGAGGGTCAGGCTTCGGGGAAGGGTTAGGGTTAGGCTTCGGCCTAGGGTTAGGGTTAGGGGACGGGGACGGTTCAGGGTCCAGGTGAGGGTACGACAACGCTCTAGGGGGAGCGTACGTGTGAGGGCGCGGTTTAGTGTCAGCGTACGGGTTAGGATTAGGGGACGGCTGAGGGTCAGGCTTCGGGGAAGTGTTAGGGTTAGGGTTCGGGCTAGGGTTAGGGTTAGGGGACGGGGACGGTTCAGGGTCCAGGTGAGGGTACGACAACGCTCTAGGGGGAGCGTACGTGTGAGGGCGCGGGTTAGTGTCAGCGTACGGGTTAGGATTAGGGGACGGCTGAGGGTCAGGCTTCGGGGAAGGGTTAGGGTTAGGGTTCGGGCTAGGGTTAGGGTTAGGGGACGGGGACGGTTTAGGGTCCAGGTGAGGGTACGACAACGCTCTAGGGGGAGCGCACGTGTGAGGGCGCGGGTTAGTGTCAGCGTACGGGTTAGGATTAGGGGACGGCTGAGGGTCAGGCTTCGGGGAAGGGTTAGGGTTAGGGTTCGGGCTAGGGTTAGGGTTAGGGGACGGGGACGGTTCAGGGTCCAGGTGAGGGTACGACAACGCTCTAGGGGGAGCGTACGTGTGAGGGCGCGGGTTAGTGTCAGCGTACGGGTTAGGATTAGGGGACGGCTGAGGGTCAGGCTTCGGGGAAGGGTTAGGGTTAGGGTTCGGGCTAGGGTTAGGGTTAGGGGACGGGGACGGTTTAGGGTCCAGGTGAGGGTACGACAACGCTCTAGGGGGAGCGTACGTGTGAGGGCGCGGGTTAGTGTCAGCGTACGGGTTAGGATTAGGGGACGGCTGAGGGTCAGGCTTCGGGGAAGGGTTAGGGTTAGGGTTCGGGCTAGGGTTAGGGTTAGGGGACGGGGACGGTTCAGGGTCCAGGTGAGGGTACGACAACGCTCTAGGGGGAGCGTACGTGTGAGGGCGCGGGTTAGTGTCAGCGTACGGGTTAGGATTAGGGGACGGCTGAGGGTCAGGCTTCGGGGAAGTGTTAGGGTTAGGCTTCGGCCTAGGGTTAGGGTTAGGGGACGGGGACGGTTCAGGGTCCAGGTGACGGTACGACAACGCTCTAGGGGGAGCGTACGTGTGAGGGCGCGGGTTAGTGTCAGCGTACGGGTTAGGATTAGGGGACGGCTGAGGGTCAGGCTTCGGGGAAGGGTTAGGGTTAGGCTTCGGCCTAGGGTTAGGGTTAGGGGACGGGGACGGTTCAGGGTCCAGGTGAGGGTACGACAACGCTCTAGGGGGAGCGTACGTGTGAGGGCGCGGGTTAGTGTCAGCGTTCGGTTTAGGATTAGGGGACGGCTGAGGGTCAGGCTTCGGGGAAGGGTTAGGGTTAGGGTTCGGGCTAGGGTTAGGGTTAGGGGACGGGGACGGTTCAGGGTCCAGGTGAGGGTACGACAACGCTCTAGGGGGAGCGTACGTGTGAGGGCGCGGGTTAGTGTCAGCGTACGGGTTAGGATTAGGGGACGGCTGAGGGTCAGGCTTCGGGGAAGGGTTAGGGTTAGGCTTCGGCCTAGGGTTAGGGTTAGGGGACGGGGACGGTTTAGGGTCCAGGTGAGGGTTCGACAACGCTCTAGGGGGAGCGTACGTGTGAGGGCGCGGGTTAGTGTCAGCGTACGGGTTAGGATTAGGGGACGGCTGAGTGTCAGGCTTCGGGGAAGGATTAGGGTTAGGGTTCGGGCTAGGGTTAGGGTTAGGGGACGGGGACGGTTTAGGGTCCAGGTGAGGGTACGACAACGCTCTAGGGGGAGCGTACGTGTGAGGGCGCGGGTTAGTGTCAGCGTACGGGTTAGGATTAGGGGACGGCTGAGGGTCAGGCTTCGGGGAAGTGTTAGGGTTAGGCTTCGGCCTAGGGTTAGGGTTAGGGGACGGGGACGGTTTAGGGTCCAGGTGAGGGTACGACAACGCTCTAGGGGGAGCGTACGTGTGAGGGCGCAGGTTAGTGTCAGCGTACGGGTTAGGATTAGGGGACGGCTGAGTGTCAGGCTTCGGGGAAGGATTAGGGTTAGGGTTCGGGCTAGGGTTAGGGTTAGGGGACGGGGACGGTTTAGGGTCCAGGTGAGGGTACGACAACGCTCTAGGGGGAGCGTACGTGTGAGGGCGCGGGTTAGTGTCAGCGTACGGGTTAGGATTAGGGGACGGCTGAGGGTCAGGCTTCGGGGAAGGGTTAGGGTTAGGGTTCGGGCTAGGGTTAGGGTTAGGGGACGGGGACGGTTTAGGGTCCAGGTGAGGGTACGACAACGCTCTAGGGGGAGCGTACGTGTGAGGGCGCGGGTTAGTGTCAGCGTACGGGTTAGGATTAGGGGACGGCTGAGGGTCAGGCTTCGGGGAAGGGTTAGGGTTAGGGTTCGGGCTAGGGTTAGGGTTAGGGGAAGGGGACGGTTTAGGGTCCAGGTGAGGGTACGACAACGCTCTAGGGGGAGAGTACGTGTGAAGGCGCGGGTTAGTGTCAGCGTACGGGTTAGGATTAGGGGACGGCTGAGGGTCAGGCTTCGGGGAAGGGTTAGGGTTAGGGTTCGGGCTAGGGTTAGGGTTAGGGGACGGGGACGGTTTAGGGTCCAGGTGAGGGTACGACAACGCTCTGGGGGAGAGTACGTGTGAGGGCGCGGGTTAGTGTCAGCGTACGGGTTAGGATTAGGGGACGGCTGAGGGTCAGGTTTCGAGGAAGGGTTAGGGTTAGGGTTCGGGCTAGGGTTAGGGTTAGGGGACGGGGACGGTTTAGGGTCCAGGTGAGGGTACGACAACGCTCTAGGGGGAGCGTACGTGTGAGGGCGCGGGTTAGTGTCAGCGTACGGGTTAGGATTAGGGGACGGCTGAGGGTCAGGCTTCGGGGAAGGGTTAGGGTTAGGGTTCGGGCTAGGGTTAGGGTTAGGGGACGGGGACGGTTTAGGGTCCAGGTGAGGGTACGACAACGCTCTAGGGGGAGCGTACGTGTGAGGGCGCGGGTTAGTGTCAGCGTACGGGTTAGGATTAGGGGACGGCTGAGGGTCAGGCTTCGGGGAAGGGTTAGGGTTAGGCTTCGGCCTAGGGTTAGTGTTAGGGGACGGGGACGGTTCAGGGTCCAGGTGAGGGTACGACAACGCTCTAGGGGGAGCGTACGTGTGAGGGCGTGGGTTAGTGTCAGCGTACGGGTTAGGATTAGGGGACGGCTGAGGGTCACGCTTCGGGGAAGGGTTAGGGTTAGGGTTCGGGCTAGGGTTAGGGTTAGGGGACGGGGACGGTTCAGGGTCCAGGTGAGGGTACGACAACGCTCTAGGGGGAGCGTACGTGTGAGGGCGTGGGTTAGTGTCAGCGTACGGGTTAGGATTAGGGGACGGCTGAGGGTCAGGCTTCGGGGAAGGGTTAGGGTTAGGCTTCGGCCTAGGGTTAGGGTTAGGGGACGGGGACGGTTCAGGGTCCAGGTGAGGGTACGACAACGCTCTAGGGGGAGCGTACGTGTGAGGGCGCGGGTTAGTGTCAGCGTACGGGTTAGGATTAGGGGACGGCTGAGGGTCAGGCTTCGGGGAAGGGTTAGGGTTAGGCTTCGGCCTAGGGTTAGGGTTAGGGGACGGGGACGGTTCAGGGTCCAGGTGAGGGTACGACAACGCTCTAGGGGGAGCGTACGTGTGAGGGCGCGGTTTAGTGTCAGCGTACGGGTTAGGATTAGGGGACGGCTGAGGGTCAGGCTTCGGGGAAGTGTTAGGGTTAGGGTTCGGGCTAGGGTTAGGGTTAGGGGACGGGGACGGTTCAGGGTCCAGGTGAGGGTACGACAACGCTCTAGGGGGAGCGTACGTGTGAGGGCGCGGGTTAGTGTCAGCGTACGGGTTAGGATTAGGGGACGGCTGAGGGTCAGGCTTCGGGGAAGGGTTAGGGTTAGGGTTCGGGCTAGGGTTAGGGTTAGGGGACGGGGACGGTTTAGGGTCCAGGTGAGGGTACGACAACGCTCTAGGGGGAGCGCACGTGTGAGGGCGCGGGTTAGTGTCAGCGTACGGGTTAGGATTAGGGGACGGCTGAGGGTCAGGCTTCGGGGAAGGGTTAGGGTTAGGGTTCGGGCTAGGGTTAGGGTTAGGGGACGGGGACGGTTCAGGGTCCAGGTGAGGGTACGACAACGCTCTAGGGGGAGCGTACGTGTGAGGGCGCGGGTTAGTGTCAGCGTACGGGTTAGGATTAGGGGACGGCTGAGGGTCAGGCTTCGGGGAAGGGTTAGGGTTAGGGTTCGGGCTAGGGTTAGGGTTAGGGGACGGGGACGGTTTAGGGTCCAGGTGAGGGTACGACAACGCTCTAGGGGGAGCGTACGTGTGAGGGCGCGGGTTAGTGTCAGCGTACGGGTTAGGATTAGGGGACGGCTGAGGGTCAGGCTTCGGGGAAGGGTTAGGGTTAGGGTTCGGGCTAGGGTTAGGGTTAGGGGACGGGGACGGTTCAGGGTCCAGGTGAGGGTACGACAACGCTCTAGGGGGAGCGTACGTGTGAGGGCGCGGGTTAGTGTCAGCGTACGGGTTAGGATTAGGGGACGGCTGAGGGTCAGGCTTCGGGGAAGGGTTAGGGTTAGGGTTCGGGCTAGGGTTAGGGTTAGGGGACGGGGACGGTTCAGGGTCCAGGTGAGGGTACGACAACGCTCTAGGGGGAGCGTACGTGTGAGTGCGCGGGTTAGTGTCAGCGTACGGGTTAGGATTAGGGGACGGCTGAGGGTCAGGCTTCGGGGAAGGGTTAGGGTTAGGCTTCGGCCTAGGGTTAGGGTTAGGGGACGGGGACGGTTCAGGGTCCAGGTGAGGGTACGACAACGCTCTAGGGGGAGCGTACGTGTGAGGGCGCGGGTTAGTGTCAGCGTACGGGTTAGGATTAGGGGACGGCTGAGGGTCAGGCTTCGGGGAAGGGTTAGGGTTAGGCTTCGGCCTAGGGTTAGGGTTAGGGGACGGGGACGGTTCAGGGTCCAGGTGAGGGTACGACAACGCTCTAGGGGGAGCGTACGTGTGAGGGCGCGGGTTAGTGTCAGCGTACGGGTTAGGATTAGGGGACGGCTGAGGGTCAGGCTTCGGGGAAGGGTTAGGGTTAGGCTTCGGCCTAGGGTTAGGGTTAGGGGACGGGGACGGTTCAGGGTCCAGGTGAGGGTACGACAACGCTCTAGGGGGAGCGTACGTGTGAGGGCGCGGGTTAGTGTCAGCGTACGGGTTAGGATTAGGGGACGGCTGAGGGTCAGGCTTCGGGGAAGGGTTAGGGTTAGGGTTCGGGCTAGGGTTAGGGTTAGGGGACGGGGACGGTTTAGGGTCCAGGTGAGGGTACGACAATGCTCTAGGGGGAGCGTACGTGTGAGGGCGCGGGTTAGTGTCAGCGTACGGGTTAGGATTAGGGGACGGCGGAGGGTCAGGCTTCGGGGAAGGGTTAGGGTTAGGGTTCGGGCTAGGGTTAGGGTTAGGGGACGGGGACGGTTTAGGGTCCAGGTGAGGGTACGACAACGCTCTAGGGGGAGCGTACGTGTGAGGGCGCGGGTTAGTGTCAGCGTACGGGTTAGGATTAGGGGACGGCTGAGGGTCAGGCTTCGGGGAAGGGTTAGGGTTAGGGTTCGGGCTAGGGTTAGGGTTAGGGGACAGGGACGGTTTAGGGTCCAGGTGAGGGTACGACAACGCTCTAGGGGGAGCGTACGTGTGAGGGCGCGGGTTAGTGTCAGCGTACGGGTTAGGATTAGGGGACGGCTGAGGGTCAGGCTTCGGGGAAGGGTTAGGGTTAGGGTTCGGGCTAGGGTTAGGGTTAGGGGACGGGGACGGTTTAGGGTCCAGGTGAGGGTACGACAACGCTCTAGGGGGAGCGTACGTGTGAGGGCGCGGGTTAGTGTCAGCGTACGGGTTAGGATTAGGGGACGGCTGAGGGTCAGGCTTCGGGGAAGGGTTAGGGTTAGGGTTCGGGCTAGGGTTAGGGTTAGGGGAAGGGGACGGTTTAGGGTCCAGGTGAGGGTACGACAACGCTCTAGGGGGAGAGTACGTGTGAGGGCGCGGGTTAGTGTCAGCGTACGGGTTAGGATTAGGGGACGGCTGAGGGTCAGGCTTCGGGGAAGGGTTAGGGTTAGGGTTCGGGCTAGGGTTAGGGTTAGGGGACGGGGACGGTTTAGGGTCCAGGTGAGGGTACGACAACGCTCTAGGGGGAGCGTACGTGTGAGGGCGCGGGTTAGTGTCAGCGTACGGGTTAGGATTAGGGGACGGCTGAGGGTCAGGCTTCGGGGAAGGGTTAGGGTTAGGGTTCGGGCTAGGGTTAGGGTTAGGGGACGGGGACGGTTTAGGGTCCAGGTGAGGGTACGACAACGCTCTAGGGGGAGCGTACGTGTGAGGGCGCAGGTTAGTGTCAGCGTACCGGTTAGGATTAGGGGACGGCTGAGGGTCAGGCTTCGGGGAAGGGTTAGGGTTAGGCTTCGGCCTAGGGTTAGGGTTAGGGGACGGGGACGGTTCAGGGTCCAGGTGAGGGTACGACAACGCTCTAGGGGGAGCGTACGTGTGAGGGCGCGGTTTAGTGTCAGCGTACGGGTTAGGATTAGGGGACGGCTGAGGGTCAGGCTTCGGGGAAGTGTTAGGGTTAGGGTTCGGGCTAGGGTTAGGGTTAGGGGACGGGGACGGTTCAGGGTCCAGGTGAGGGTACGACAACGCTCTAGGGGGAGCGTACGTGTGAGGGCGCGGGTTAGTGTCAGCGTACGGGTTAGGATTAGGGGACGGCTGAGGGTCAGGCTTCGGGGAAGGGTTAGGGTTAGGGTTCGGGCTAGGGTTAGGGTTAGGGGACGGGGACGGTTTAGGGTCCAGGTGAGGGTACGACAACGCTCTAGGGGGAGCGCACGTGTGAGGGCGCGGGTTAGTGTCAGCGTACGGGTTAGGATTAGGGGACGGCTGAGGGTCAGGCTTCGGGGAAGGGTTAGGGTTAGGGTTCGGGCTAGGGTTAGGGTTAGGGGACGGGGACGGTTTAGGGTCCAGGTGAGGGTACGACAACGCTCTAGGGGGAGCGTACGTGTGAGGGCGCGGGTTAGTGTCAGCGTACGGGTTAGGATTAGGGGACGGCTGAGGTTCAGGCTTCGGGGAAGGGTTAGGGTTAGGGTTCGGGCTAGGGTTAGGGTTAGGGGACGGGGACGGTTCAGGGTCCAGGTGAGGTTACGACAACGCTCTAGGGGGAGCGTACGTGTGAGGGCGCGGGTTAGTGTCAGCGTACGGGTTAGGATTAGGGGACGGCTGAGGGTCAGGCTTCGGGGAAGGGTTAGGGTTAGGCTTCGGGCTAGGGTTAGGGTTAGGGGACGGGGACGGTTTAGGGTCCAGGTGAGGGTACGACAACGCTCTAGGGGGAGCGTACGTGTGAGGGCGCGGGTTAGTGTCAGCGTACGGGTTAGGATTAGGGGACGGCTGAGGGTCAGGCTTCGGGGAAGGGTTAGGGTTAGGGTTCGGGCTAGGGTTAGGGTTAGGGGACGGGGACGGTTTAGGGTCCAGGTGAGGGTACGACAACGCTCTAGGGGGAGCGTACGTGTTAGGGCGCGGGTTAGTGTCAGCGTACGGGTTAGGATTAGGGGACGGCTGAGGGTCAGGCTTCGGGGAAGGGTTAGGGTTAGGGTTCGGGCTAGGGTTAGGGTTAGGGGACGGGGACGGTTTAGGGTCCAGGTGAGGGTACGACAACGCTCTAGGGGGAGCGTACGTGTGAGGGCGCGGGTTAGTGTCAGCGTACGGGTTAGGATTAGGGGACGGCTGAGGGTCAGGCTTCGGGGAAGGGTTAGGGTTAGGGTTCGGGCTAGGGTTAGGGTTAGGGGACGGGGACGGTTCAGGGTCCAGGTGAGGGTACGACAACGCTCTAGGGGGAGCGTACGTGTGAGGGCGCGGGTTAGTGTCAGCGTACGGTTTAGGATTAGGGGACGGCTGAGGGTCAGGCTTCGGGGAAGGGTTAGGGTTAGGGTTCGGGCTAGGGTTAGGGTTAGGGGACGGGGACGGTTCAGGGTCCAGGTGAGGGTACGACAACGCTCTAGGGGGAGCGTACGTGTGAGTGCGCGGGTTAGTGTCAGCGTACGGGTTAGGATTAGGGGACGGCTGAGGGTCAGGCTTCGGGGAAGGGTTAGGGTTAGGGTTCGGGCTAGGGTTAGGGTTAGGGGACGGGGACGGTTCAGGGTCCAGGTGAGGGTACGACAACGCTCTAGGGGGAGCGTACGTGTGAGGGCGCGGGTTAGTGTCAGCGTACGGGTTAGGATTAGGGGACGGCTGAGGGTCAGGCTTCGGGGAAGGGTTAGGGTTAGGGTTCGGGCTAGGGTTAGGGTTAGGGGACGGGGACGGTTTAGGGTCCAGGTGAGGGTACGACAACGCTCTAGGGGGAGCGTACGTGTGAGGGCGCGGGTTAGTGTCAGCGTACGGGTTAGGATTAGGGGACGGCTGAGGGTCAGGCTTCGGGGAAGGGTTAGGGTTAGGGTTCGGGCTAGGGTTAGGGTTAGGGGACGGGGACGGTTTAGGGTCCAGGTGAGGGTACGACAACGCTCTAGGGGGAGCGTACGTGTTAGGGCGCGGGTTAGTGTCAGCGTACGGGTTAGGATTAGGGGACGGCTGAGGGTCAGGCTTCGGGGAAGGGTTAGGGTTAGGGTTCGGGCTAGGGTTAGGGTTAGGGGACGGGGACGGTTTAGGGTCCAGGTGAGGGTACGACAACGCTCTAGGGGGAGCGTACGTGTGAGGGCGCGGGTTAGTGTCAGCGTACGGGTTAGGATTAGGGGACGGCTGAGGGTCAGGCTTCGGGGAAGGGTTAGGGTTAGGGTTCGGGCTAGGGTTAGGGTTAGGGGACGGGGACGGTTCAGGGTCCAGGTGAGGGTACGACAACGCTCTAGGGGGAGCGTACGTGTGAGGGCGCGGGTTAGTGTCAGCGTACGGTTTAGGATTAGGGGACGGCTGAGGGTCAGGCTTCGGGGAAGGGTTAGGGTTAGGGTTCGGGCTAGGGTTAGGGTTAGGGGACGGGGACGGTTCAGGGTCCAGGTGAGGGTACGACAACGCTCTAGGGGGAGCGTACGTGTGAGTGCGCGGGTTAGTGTCAGCGTACGGGTTAGGATTAGGGGACGGCTGAGGGTCAGGCTTCGGGGAAGGGTTAGGGTTAGGGTTCGGGCTAGGGTTAGGGTTAGGGGACGGGGACGGTTCAGGGTCCAGGTGAGGGTACGACAACGCTCTAGGGGGAGCGTACGTGTGAGGGCGCGGGTTAGTGTCAGCGTACGGGTTAGGATTAGGGGACGGCTGAGGGTCAGGCTTCGGGGAAGGGTTAGGGTTAGGCTTCGGCCTAGGGTTAGGGTTAGGGGACGGGGACGGTTCAGGGTCCAGGTGAGGGTACGACAACGCTCTAGGGGGAGCGTACGTGTGAGGGCGCGGGTTAGTGTCAGCGTACGGGTTAGGATTAGGGGACGGCTGAGGGTCAGGCTTCGGGGAAGGGTTAGGGTTAGGGTTCGGGCTAGGGTTAGGGTTAGGGGACGGGGACGGTTTAGGGTCCAGGTGAGGGTACGACAATGCTCTAGGGGGAGCGTACGTGTGAGGGCGCGGGTTAGTGTCAGCGTATGGGTTAGGATTAGGGGACGGCGGAGGGTCAGGCTTCGGGGAAGGGTTAGGGTTAGGGTTCGGGCTAGGGTTAGGGTTAGGGGACGGGGACGGTTTAGGGTCCAGGTGAGGGTACGACAACGCTCTAGGGGGAGCATACGTGTGAGGGCGCGGGTTAGTGTCAGCGTACGGGTTAGGATTAGGGGACGGCTGAGGGTCAGGCTTCGGGGAAGGGTTAGGGTTAGGGTTCGGGCTAGGGTTAGGGTTAGGGGACGGGGACGGTTTAGGGTCCAGGTGAGGGTACGACAACGCTCTAGGGGGAGCGTACGTGTGAGGGCGCGGGTTAGTGTCAGCGTACGGGTTAGGATTAGGGGACGGCTGAGGGTCAGGCTTCGGGGAAGGGTTAGGGTTAGGGTTCGGGCTAGGGTTAGGGTTAGGGGACGGGGACGGTTTAGGGTCCAGGTGAGGGTACGACAACGCTCTAGGGGGAGCGTACGTGTGAGGGCGCGGGTTAGTGTCAGCGTACGGGTTAGGATTAGGGGACGGCTGAGGGTCAGGCTTCGGGGAAGGGTTAGGGTTAGGGTTCGGGCTAGGGTTAGGGTTAGGGGACGGGGACGGTTTAGGGTCCAGTTGAGGGTACGACAACGCTCTAGGGGGAGCGTACGTGTGAGGGCGCGGGTTAGTGTCAGCGTACGGGTTAGGATTAGGGGACGGCTGAGGGTCAGGCTTCGGGGAAGGGTTAGGGTTAGGGTTCGGTCTAGGGTTAGGGTTAGGGGACGGGGACGGTTTAGGGTCCAGGTGAGGGTACGACAACGCTCTAGGGGGAGCGTACGTGTGAGGGCGCGGGTTAGTGTCAGCGTAAGGGTTAGGATTAGGGGACGGCTGAGGGTCAGGCTTCGGGGAAGGGTTAGGGTTAGGGTTCGGGCTAGGGTTAGGGTTAGGGGACGGGGACGGTTCAGGGTCCAGGTGAGGGTACGACAACGCTCTAGGGGGAGCGTACGTGTGAGGGCGCGGGTTAGTGTCAGCGTACGGGTTAGGATTAGGGGACGGCTGAGGGTCAGGCTTCGGGGAAGGGTTAGGGTTAGGGTTCGGGCTAGGGTTAGGGTTAGGGGACGGGGACGGTTCAGGGTCCAGGTGAGGGTACGACAACGCTCTAGGGGGAGCGTACGTGTGAGGGCGCGGGTTAGTGTCAGCGTACGGGTTAGGATTAGGGGACGGCTGAGGGTCAGGCTTCGGGGAAGGGTTAGGGTTAGGGTTCGGGCTAGGGTTAGGGTTAGGGGACGGGGACGGTTCAGGGTCCAGGTGAGGGTACGACAACGCTCTAGGGGGAGCGTACGTGTGAGGGCGTGGGTTAGTGTCAGCGTACGGGTTAGGATTAGGGGACGGCTGAGGGTCAGGCTTCGGGGAAGGGTTAGGGTTAGGCTTCGGCCTAGGGTTAGGGTTAGGGGACGGGGACGGTTCAGGGTCCAGGTGACGGTACGACAACGCTCTAGGGGGAGCGTACGTGTGAGGGCGCGGGTTAGTGTCAGCGTACGGGTTAGGATTAGGGGACGGCTGAGAGTCAGGCTTCGGGGAAGGGTTAGGGTTAGGCTTCGGCCTAGGGTTAGGGTTACGGGACGGGGACGGTTCAGGGTCCAGGTGAGGGTACGACAACGCTCTAGGGGGAGCGTACGTGTGAGGGCGCGGGTTAGTGTCAGCGTTCGGTTTAGGATTAGGGGACGGCTGAGGGTCAGGCTTCGGGGAAGGGTTAGGGTTAGGGTTCGGGCTAGGGTTAGGGTTAGGGGACGGGGACGGTTCAGGGTCCAGGTGAGGGTACGACAACGCTCTAGGGGGAGCGTACGTGTGAGGGCGCGGGTTAGTGTCAGCGTACGGGTTAGGATTAGGGGACGGCTGAGGGTCACGCTTCGGGGAAGGGTTAGGGTTAGGGTTCGGGCTAGGGTTAGGGTTAGGGGACGGGGACGGTTTAGGGTCCAGGTGAGGGTACGACAACGCTCTAGGGGGAGCGTACGTGTGAGGGCGCGGGTTAGTGTCAGCGTACGGGTTAGGATTAGGGGACGGCTGAGGGTCAGGCTTCGGGGAAGGGTTAGGGTTAGGGTTCGGGCTAGGGTTAGGGTTAGGGGACGGGGACGGTTCAGGGTCCAGGTGAGGGTACGACAACGCTCTAGGGGGAGCGTACGTGTGAGGGCGCGGGTTAGTGTCAGCGTACGGGTTAGGATTAGGGGACGGCTGAGGGTCAGGCTTCGGGGAAGGGTTAGGGTTAGGGTTCGGGCTAGGGTTAGGGTTAGGGGACGGGGACGGTTCAGGGTCCAGGTGAGGGTACGACAACGCTCTAGGGGGAGCGTACGTGTGAGGGCGCGGGTTAGTGTCAGCGTACGGGTTAGGATTAGGGGACGGCTGAGGGTCAGGCTTCGGGGAAGGGTTAGGGTTAGGCTTCGGGCTAGGGTTAGGGTTAGGGGACGGGGACGGTTCAGGGTCCAGGTGAGGGTACGACAACGTTCTAGGGGGAGCGTACGTGTGAGGGCGCGGGTTAGTGTCAGCGTACGGGTTAGGATTAGGGGACGGCTGAGGGTTAGGCTTCGGGGATGGGTTAGGGTTAGGCTTCAGCCTAGGGTTAGGGTTAGGGGACGGGGACGGTTCAGGGTCCAGGTGAGGGTACGACAACGCTCTAGGGGGAGCGTACGTGTGAGGGCGCGGGTTAGTGTCAGCGTACGGGTTAGGATTAGGGGACGGCTGAGGGTCAGGCTTCGTGGATGGGTTAGGGTTAGGCTTCGGCCTAGGGTTAGGGTTAGGGGACGGGGACGGTCAGGGTCCAGGTGAGGGTACGACAACGCTCTAGGGAGAGCGTACGTGTGAGGGCGCGGGTTAGTGTCAGCGTACGGGTTAGGATTAGGGGACGGCTGAGGGTCAGGCTTCGGGGAAGGGTTAGGGTTAGGCTTCGGCCTAGGGTTAGGGTTCGGGGACGGGGACGGTTCAGGGTCCAGGTGAGGGTACGACAACGCTCTAGGGGGAGCGTACGTGTGAGGGCGCGGGTTAGTGTCAGCGTACGGGTTAGGATTAGGGGACGGCTGAGGGTCAGGCTTCGGGGAAGGGTTAGGGTTAGGGTTTGGGCTAGGGTTAGGGTTAGGGGACGGGGACGGTTTAGGGTCCAGGTGAGGGTACGATAACGCTCTAGGGGGAGCGTACGTGTTAGGGCGCGGGTTAGTGTCAGCGTACGGGTTAGGATTAGGGGACGGCTGAGGGTCAGGCTTCGGGGAAGGGTTAGGGTTAGGGTTCGGGCTAGGGTTAGGGTTAGGGGACGGGGACGGTTTAGGGTCCAGGTGAGGGTACGACAACGCTCTAGGGGGAGCGTACGTGTGAGGGCGCGGGTTAGTGTCAGCGTACGGGTTCGGATTAGGGGACGGCTGAGGGTCAGGCTTCGGGGAAGGGTTAGGGTTAGGGTTCGGGCTAGGGTTAGGGTTAGGGGACGGGGACGGTTTAGGGTCCAGGTGAGGGTACGACAACGCTCTAGGGGGAACGTACGTGTGAGGGCGCGGGTTAGTGTCAGCGTACGGGTTAGGATTAGGGGACGGCTGAGGGTCAGGCTTCGGGGAAGGGTTAGGGTTAGGGTTCGGGCTAGGGTTAGGGTTAGGGGACGGGGACGGTTTAGGGTCCAGGTGAGGGTACGACAACGCTCTAGGGGGAGCGTACGTGTGAGGGCGCGGGTTAGTGTCAGCGTACGGGTTAGGATTAGGGGACGGCTGAGGGTCAGGCTTCGGGGAAGGGTTAGGGTTAGGGTTCGGGCTAGGGTTAGGGTTAGGGGACGGGGACGGTTTAGGGTCCAGGTGAGGGTACGACAACGCTCTAGGGGGAGCGTACGTGTGAGGGCGCGGGTTAGTGTCAGCGTACGGGTTAGGATTAGGGGACGGCTGAGGGTCAGGCTTCGGGGAAGGGTTAGGGTTAGGGTTCGGGCTAGGGTTAGGGTTAGGGGACGGGGACGGTTCAGGGTCCAGGTGAGGGTACGACAACGCTCTAGGGGGAGCGTACGTGTGAGGGCGCGGGTTAGTGTCAGCGTACGGGTTAGGATTAGGGGACGGCTGAGGGTCAGGCTTCGGGGAAGGGTTAGGGTTAGGGTTCGGGCTAGGGTTAGGGTTAGGGGACGGGGACGGTTCAGGGTCCAGGTGAGGGTACGACAACGCTCTAGGGGGAGCGTACGTGTGAGGGCGCGGGTTAGTGTCAGCGTACGGGTTAGGATTAGGGGACGGCTGAGGGTCAGGCTTCGGGGAAGGGTTAGGGTTAGGGTTCGGGCTAGGGTTAGGGTTAGGGGACGGGGACGGTTCAGGGTCCAGGTGAGGGTACGACAACGCTCTAGTGGGAGCGTACGTGTGAGGGCGTGGGTTAGTGTCAGCGTACGGGTTAGGATTAGGGGACGGCTGAGGGTCAGGCTTCGGGGAAGGGTTAGGTTTAGGCTTCGGCCTAGGGTTAGGGTTAGGGGACGGGGACGGTTCAGGGTCCAGGTGACGGTACGACAACGCTCTAGGGGGAGCGTACGTGTGAGGGCGCGGGTTAGTGTCAGCGTACGGGTTAGGATTAGGGGACGGCTGAGGGTCAGGCTTCGGGGAAGGGTTAGGGTTAGGCTTCGGCCTAGGGTTAGGGTTACGGGACGGGGACGGTTCAGGGTCCAGGTGAGGGTACGACAACGCTCTAGGGGGAGCGTACGTGTGAGGGCGCGGGTTAGTGTCAGCGTTCGGTTTAGGATTAGGGGACGGCTGAGGGTCAGGCTTCGGGGAAGGGTTAGGGTTAGGGTTCGGCCTAGGGTTAGGGTTAGGGGACGGGGACGGTTCAGGGTCCAGGTGAGGGTACGACAACGCTCTAGGGGGAGCGTACGTGTGAGGGCGCGGGTTAGTGTCAGCGTACGGGTTAGGATTAGGGGACGGCTGAGGGTCACGCTTCGGGGAAGGGTTAGGGTTAGGGTTCGGGCTAGGGTTAGGGTTAGGGGACGGGGACGGTTTAGGGTCCAGGTGAGGGTACGACAACGCTCTAGGGGGAGCGTACGTGTGAGGGCGCGGGTTAGTGTCAGCGTACGGGTTAGGATTAGGGGACGGCTGAGGGTCAGGCTTCGGGGAAGGGTTAGGGTTAGGGTTCGGGCTAGGGTTAGGGTTAGGGGACGGGGACGGTTCAGGGTCCAGGTGAGGGTACGACAACGCTCTAGGGGGAGCGTACGTGTGAGGGCGCGGGTTAGTGTCAGCGTACGGGTTAGGATTAGGGGACGGCTGAGGGTCAGGCTTCGGGGAAGTGTTAGGGTTAGGGGTCGGGCTAGGGTTAGGGTTACGGGACGGGGACGGTTCAGGGTCCAGGTGAGGGAACGACAACGCTCTAGGGGGAGCGTACGTGTGAGGGCGCGGGTTAGTGTCAGCGTACGGGTTAGGATTAGGGGACGGCTGAGGGTCAGGCTTCGGGGAAGGGTTAGGGTTAGGGTTCGGGCTAGGGTTAGGGTTAGGGGACGGGGACGGTTCAGGGTCCAGGTGAGGGTACGACAACGTTCTAGGGGGAGCGTACGTGTGAGGGCGCGGGTTAGTGTCAGCGTACGGGTTAGGATTAGGGGACGGCTGAGGGTCAGGCTTCGGGGAAGGGTTAGGGTTAGGGTTCGGGCTAGGGTTAGGGTTAGGGGACGGGGACGGTTCAGGGTCCAGGTGAGGGTACGACAACGCTCTAGGGGGAGCGTACGTGTGAGGGCGCGGGTTAGTGTCAGCGTACGGGTTAGGATTAGGGGACGGCTGAGGGTCAGGCTTCGGGGAAGGGTTAGGGTTAGGGCTCGGGCTAGGGTTAGGGTTAGGGGACGGGGACGGTTCAGGGTCCAGGTGAGGGTACGACAACGCTCTAGGGGGAGCGTACGTGTGAGTGCGCGGGTTAGTGTCAGCGTACGGGTTAGGATTAGGGGACGGCTGAGGGTCAGGCTTCGGGGAAGGGTTAGGGTTAGGGTTCGGGCTAGGGTTAGGGTTAGGGGACGGGGACGGTTCAGGGTCCAGGTGAGGGTACGACAACGCTCTAGGGGGAGCGTACGTGTGCGGGCGCGGGTTAGTGTCAGCGTACGGGTTAGGATTAGGGGACGGCTGAGGGTCAGGCTTCGGGGAAGGGTTAGGGTTAGGCTTCGGCCTAGGGTTAGGGTTAGGGGACGGGGACGGTTCAGGGTCCAGGTGAGGGTACGACAACGCTCTAGGGGGAGCGTACGTGTGAGGGCGCGGGTTAGTGTCAGCGTACGGGTTAGGATTAGGGGACGGCTGAGGGTCAGGCTTCGGGGAAGGGTTAGGGTTAGGCTTCGGCCTAGGGTTAGGGTTAGGGGACGGGGACGGTTCAGGGTCCAGGTGAGGGTACGACAACGCTCTAGGGGGAGCGTACGTGTGAGGGCGCGGGTTAGTGTCAGCGTACGGGTTAGGATTAGGGGACGGCTGAGGGTCAGGCTTCGGGGAAGGGTTAGGGTTAGGGTTCGGGCTAGGGTTAGGGTTAGGGGACGGGGACGGTTTAGGGTCCAGGTGAGGGTACGACAATGCTCTAGGGGGAGCGTACGTGTGAGGGCGCGGGTTAGTGTCAGCGTACGGGTTAGGATTAGGGGACGGCGGAGGGTCAGGCTTCGGGGAAGGGTTAGGGTTAGGGTTCGGGCTAGGGTTAGGGTTAGGGGACGGGGACGGTTTAGGGTCCAGGTGAGGGTACGACAACGCTCTAGGGGGAGCGTACGTGTGAGGGCGCGGGTTAGTGTCAGCGTACGGGTTAGGATTAGGGGACGGCTGAGGGTCAGGCTTCGGGGAAGGGTTAGGGTTAGGGTTCGGGCTAGGGTTAGGGTTAGGGGACGGGGACGGTTTAGGGTCCAGGTGAGGGTACGACAACGCTCTAGGGGGAGCGTACGTGTGAGGGCGCGGGTTAGTGTCAGCGTACGGGTTAGGATTAGGGGACGGCTGAGGGTCAGGCTTCGGGGAAGGGTTAGGGTTAGGGTTCGGGCTAGGGTTAGGGTTAGGGGACGGGGACGGTTTAGGGTCCAGGTGAGGGTACGACAACGCTCTAGGGGGAGCGTACGTGTGAGGGCGCGGGTTAGTGTCAGCGTACGGGTTAGGATTAGGGGACGGCTGAGGGTCAGGCTTCGGGGAAGTGTTAGGGTTAGGGTTCGGGCTAGGGTTAGGGTTAGGGGAAGGGGACGGTTTAGGGTCCAGGTGAGGGTACGACAACGCTCTAGGGGGAGAGTACGTGTGAGGGCGCGGGTTAGTGTCAGCGTACGGGTTAGGATTAGGGGACGGCTGAGGGTCAGGCTTCGGGGAAGGGTTAGGGTTAGGGTTCGGGCTAGGGTTAGGGTTAGGGGACGGGGACGGTTTAGGGTCCAGGTGAGGGTACGACAACGCTCTAGGGGGAGCGTACGTGTGAGGGCGCGGGTTAGTGTCAGCGTACGGGTTAGGATTAGGGGACGGCTGAGGGTCAGGCTTCGGGGAAGGGTTAGGGTTAGGGTTCGGGCTAGGGTTAGGGTTAGGGGACGGGGACGGTTTAGGGTCCAGGTGAGGGTACGACAACGCTCTAGGGGGAGCGTACGTGTGAGGGCGCAGGTTAGTGTCAGCGTACGGGTTAGGATTAGGGGACGGCTGAGGGTCAGGCTTCGGGGAAGGGTTAGGGTTAGGCTTCGGCCTAGGGTTAGGGTTAGGGGACGGGGACGGTTCAGGGTCCAGGTGAGGGTACGACAACGCTCTAGGGGGAGCGTACGTGTGAGGGCGCGGTTTAGTGTCAGCGTACGGGTTAGGATTAGGGGACGGCTGAGGGTCAGGCTTCGGGGAAGTGTTAGGGTTAGGGTTCGGGCTAGGGTTAGGGTTAGGGGACGGGGACGGTTCAGGGTCCAGGTGAGGGTACGACAACGCTCTAGGGGGAGCGTACGTGTGAGGGCGCGGGTTAGTGTCAGCGTACGGGTTAGGATTAGGGGACGGCTGAGGGTCAGGCTTCGGGGAAGGGTTAGGGTTAGGGTTCGGGCTAGGGTTAGGGTTAGGGGACGGGGACGGTTTAGGGTCCAGGTGAGGGTACGACAACGCTCTAGGGGGAGCGCACGTGTGAGGGCGCGGGTTAGTGTCAGCGTACGGGTTAGGATTAGGGGACGGCTGAGGGTCAGGCTTCGGGGAAGGGTTAGGGTTAGGGTTCGGGCTAGGGTTAGGGTTAGGGGACGGGGACGGTTTAGGGTCCAGGTGAGGGTACGACAACGCTCTAGGGGGAGCGTACGTGTGAGGGCGCGGGTTAGTGTCAGCGTACGGGTTAGGATTAGGGGACGGCTGAGGTTCAGGCTTCGGGGAAGGGTTAGGGTTAGGGTTCGGGCTAGGGTTAGGGTTAGGGGACGGGGACGGTTCAGGGTCCAGGTGAGGTTACGACAACGCTCTAGGGGGAGCGTACGTGTGAGGGCGCGGGTTAGTGTCAGCGTACGGGTTAGGATTAGGGGACGGCTGAGGGTCAGGCTTCGGGGAAGGGTTAGGGTTAGGGTTCGGGCTAGGGTTAGGGTTAGGGGACGGGGACGGTTTAGGGTCCAGGTGAGGGTACGACAACGCTCTAGGGGGAGCGTACGTGTGAGGGCGCGGGTTAGTGTCAGCGTATGGGTTAGGATTAGGGGACGGCTGAGGGTCAGGCTTCGGGGAAGGGTTAGGGTTAGGGTTCGGGCTAGGGTTAGGGTTAGGGGACGGGGACGGTTTAGGGTCCAGGTGAGGGTACGACAACGCTCTAGGGGGAGCGTACGTGTTAGGGCGCGGGTTAGTGTCAGCGTACGGGTTAGGATTAGGGGACGGCTGAGGGTCAGGCTTCGGGGAAGGGTTAGGGTTAGGGTTCGGGCTAGGGTTAGGGTTAGGGGACGGGGACGGTTTAGGGTCCAGGTGAGGGTACGACAACGCTCTAGGGGGAGCGTACGTGTGAGGGCGCGGGTTAGTGTCAGCGTACGGGTTAGGATTAGGGGACGGCTGAGGGTCAGGCTTCGGGGAAGGGTTAGGGTTAGGGTTCGGGCTAGGGTTAGGGTTAGGGGACGGGGACGGTTTAGGGTCCAGGTGAGGGTACGACAACGCTCTAGGGGGAGCGTACGTGTGAGGGCGCGGGTTAGTGTCAGCGTACGGGTTAGGATTAGGGGACGGCTGAGGGTCAGGCTTCGGGGAAGGGTTAGGGTTAGGGTTCGGGCTAGGGTTAGGGTTAGGGGACGGGGACGGTTCAGGGTCCAGGTGAGGGTACGACAACGCTCTAGGGGGAGCGTACGTGTGAGGGCGCGGGTTAGTGTCAGCGTACGGGTTAGGATTAGGGGACGGCTGAGGGTCAGGCTTCGGGGAAGGGTTAGGGTTAGGGTTCGGGCTAGGGTTAGGGTTAGGGGACGGGGACGGTTCAGGGTCCAGGTGAGGGTACGACAACGCTCTAGGGGGAGCGTACGTGTGAGTGCGCGGGTTAGTGTCAGCGTACGGGTTAGGATTAGGGGACGGCTGAGGGTCAGGCTTCGGGGAAGGGTTAGGGTTAGGGTTCGGGCTAGGGTTAGGTTTAGGGGACGGGGACGGTTCAGGGTCCAGGTGAGGGTACGACAACGCTCTAGGGGGAGCGTACGTGTGAGGGCGCGGGTTAGTGTCAGCGTACGGGTTAGGATTATGGGACGGGTGAGGGTCAGGCTTCGGGGAAGGGTTAGGGTTAGGCTTCGGCCTAGGGTTAGGGTTAGGGGACGGGGACGGTTCAGGGTCCAGGTGAGGGTACGACAACGCTCTAGGGGGAGCGTACGTGTGAGGGCGCGGGTTAGTGTCAGCGTACGGGTTAGGATTAGGGGACGGCTGAGGGTCAGGCTTCGGGGAAGGGTTAGGGTTAGGCTTCGGCCTAGGGTTAGGGTTAGGGGACGGGGACGGTTCAGGGTCCAGGTGAGGGTACGACAACGCTCTAGGGGGAGCGTACGTGTGAGGGCGCGGGTTAGTGTCAGCGTACGGGTTAGGATTAGGGGACGGCTGAGGGTCAGGCTTCGGGGAAGGGTTAGGGTTAGGGTTCGGGCTAGGGTTAGGGTTAGGGGACGGGGACGGTTTAGGGTCCAGGTGAGGGTACGACAATGCTCTAGGGGGAGCGTACGTGTGAGGGCGCGGGTTAGTGTCAGCGTACGGGTTAGGATTAGGGGACGGCGGAGGGTCAGGCTTCGGGGAAGGGTTAGGGTTAGGGTTCGGGCTAGGGTTAGGGTTAGGGGACGGGGACGGTTTAGGGTCCAGGTGAGGGTACGACAACGCTCTAGGGGGAGCGTACGTGTGAGGGCGCGGGTTAGTGTCAGCGTACGGGTTAGGATTAGGGGACGGCTGAGGGTCAGGCTTCGGGGAAGGGTTAGGGTTAGGGTTCGGGCTAGGGTTAGGGTTAGGGGACGGGGACGGTTTAGGGTCCAGGTGAGGGTACGACAACGCTCTAGGGGGAGCGTACGTGTGAGGGCGCGGGTTAGTGTCAGCGTACGGGTTAGGATTAGGGGACGGCTGAGGGTCAGGCTTCGGGGAAGGGTTAGGGTTAGGGTTCGGGCTAGGGTTAGGGTTAGGGGACGGGGACGGTTTAGGGTCCAGGTGAGGGTACGACAACGCTCTAGGGGGAGCGTACGTGTGAGGGCGCGGGTTAGTGTCAGCGTACGGGTTAGGATTAGGGGACGGCTGAGGGTCAGGCTTCGGGGAAGGGTTAGGGTTAGGGTTCGGGCTAGGGTTAGGGTTAGGGGACGGGGACGGTTTAGGGTCCAGGTGAGGGTACGACAACGCTCTAGGGGGAGCGTACGTGTGAGGGCGCGGGTTAGTGTCAGCGTACGGGTTAGGATTAGGGGACGGCTGAGGGTCAGGCTTCGGGGAAGGGTTAGGGTTAGGGTTCGGTCTAGGGTTAGGGTTAGGGGACGGGGACGGTTTAGGGTCCAGGTGAGGGTACGACAACGCTCTAGGGGGAGCGTACGTGTGAGGGCGCGGGTTAGTGTCAGCGTAAGGGTTAGGATTAGGGGACGGCTGAGGGTCAGGCTTCGGGGAAGGGTTAGGGTTAGGGTTCGGGCTAGGGTTAGGGTTAGGGGACGGGGACGGTTCAGGGTCCAGGTGAGGGTACGACAACGCTCTAGGGGGAGCGTACGTGTGAGGGCGCGGGTTAGTGTCAGCGTACGGGTTAGGATTAGGGGACGGCTGAGGGTCAGGCTTCGGGGAAGGGTTAGGGTTAGGGTTCGGGCTAGGGTTAGGGTTAGGGGACGGGGACGGTTCAGGGTCCAGGTGAGGGTACGACAACGCTCTAGGGGGAGCGTACGTGTGCGGGCGTGGGTTAGTGTCAGCGTACGGGTTAGGATTAGGGGACGGCTGAGGGTCAGGCTTCGGGGAAGGGTTAGGGTTAGGCTTCGGCCTAGGGTTAGGGTTAGGGGACGGGGACGGTTCAGGGTCCAGGTGACGGTACGACAACGCTCTAGGGGGAGCGTACGTGTGAGGGCGCGGGTTAGTGTCAGCGTACGGGTTAGGATTAGGGGACGGCTGAGAGTCAGGCTTCGGGGAAGGGTTAGGGTTAGGCTTCGGCCTAGGGTTAGGGTTACGGGACGGGGACGGTTCAGGGTCCAGGTGAGGGTACGACAACGCTCTAGGGGGAGCGTACGTGTGAGGGCGCGGGTTAGTGTCAGCGTTCGGTTTAGGATTAGGGGACGGCTGAGGGTCAGGCTTCGGGGAAGGGTTAGGGTTAGGGTTCGGGCTAGGGTTAGGGTTAGGGGACGGGGACGGTTCAGGGTCCAGGTGAGGGTACGACAACGCTCTAGGGGGAGCGTACGTGTGAGGGCGCGGGTTAGTGTCAGCGTACGGGTTAGGATTAGGGGACGGCTGAGGGTCAGGCTTCGGGGAAGGGTTAGGGTTAGGGTTCGGGCTAGGGTTAGGGTTAGGGGACGGGGACGGTTCAGGGTCCAGGTGAGGGTACGACAACGCTCTAGGGGGAGCGTACGTGTGAGGGCGCGGGTTAGTGTCAGCGTACGGGTTAGGATTAGGGGACGGCTGAGGGTCAGGCTTCGGGGAAGGGTTAGGGTTAGGGTTCGGGCTAGGGTTAGGGTTAGGGGACGGGGACGGTTCAGGGTCCAGGTGAGGGTACGACAACGCTCTAGGGGGAGCGTACGTGTGAGTGCGCGGGTTAGTGTCAGCGTACGGGTTAGGATTAGGGGACGGCTGAGGGTCAGGCTTCGGGGAAGGGTTAGGGTTAGGGTTCGGGCTAGGGTTAGGGTTAGGGGACGGGGACGGTTCAGGGTCCAGGTGAGGGTACGACAACGCTCTAGGGGGAGCGTACGTGTGAGGGCGCGGGTTAGTGTCAGCGTACGGGTTAGGATTAGGGGACGGGTGAGGGTCAGGCTTCGGGGAAGGGTTAGGGTTAGGCTTCGGCCTAGGGTTAGGGTTAGGGGACGGGGACGGTTCAGGGTCCAGGTGAGGGTACGACAACGCTCTAGGGGGAGCGTACGTGTGAGGGCGCGGGTTAGTGTCAGCGTACGGGTTAGGATTAGGGGACGGCTGAGGGTCAGGCTTCGGGGAAGGGTTAGGGTTAGGCTTCGGCCTAGGGTTAGGGTTAGGGGACGGGGACGGTTCAGGGTCCAGGTGAGGGTACGACAACGCTCTAGGGGGAGCGTACGTGTGAGGGCGCGGGTTAGTGTCAGCGTACGGGTTAGGATTAGGGGACGGCTGAGGGTCAGGCTTCGGGGAAGGGTTAGGGTTAGGGTTCGGGCTAGGGTTAGGGTTAGGGGACGGGGACGGTTTAGGGTCCAGGTGAGGGTACGACAATGCTCTAGGGGGAGCGTACGTGTGAGGGCGCGGGTTAGTGTCAGCGTACGGGTTAGGATTAGGGGACGGCGGAGGGTCAGGCTTCGGGGAAGGGTTAGGGTTAGGGTTCGGGCTAGGGTTAGGGTTAGGGGACGGGGACGGTTTAGGGTCCAGGTGAGGGTACGACAACGCTCTAGGGGGAGCGTACGTGTGAGGGCGCGGGTTAGTGTCAGCGTACGGGTTAGGATTAGGGGACGGCTGAGGGTCAGGCTTCGGGGAAGGGTTAGGGTTAGGGTTCGGGCTAGGGTTAGGGTTAGGGGACGGGGACGGTTTAGGGTCCAGGTGAGGGTACGACAACGCTCTAGGGGGAGCGTACGTGTGAGGGCGCGGGTTAGTGTCAGCGTACGGGTTAGGATTAGGGGACGGCTGAGGGTCAGGCTTCGGGGAAGGGTTAGGGTTAGGGTTCGGGCTAGGGTTAGGGTTAGGGGACGGGGACGGTTTAGGGTCCAGGTGAGGGTACGACAACGCTCTAGGGGGAGCGTACGTGTGAGGGCGCGGGTTAGTGTCAGCGTACGGGTTAGGATTAGGGGACGGCTGAGGGTCAGGCTTCGGGGAAGGGTTAGGGTTAGGGTTCGGGCTAGGGTTAGGGTTAGGGGACGGGGACGGTTTAGGGTCCAGGTGAGGGTACGACAACGCTCTAGGGGGAGCGTACGTGTGAGGGCGCGGGTTAGTGTCAGCGTACGGGTTAGGATTAGGGGACGGCTGAGGGTCAGGCTTCGGGGAAGGGTTAGGGTTAGGGTTCGGTCTAGGGTTAGGGTTAGGGGACGGGGACGGTTTAGGGTCCAGGTGAGGGTACGACAACGCTCTAGGGGGAGCGTACGTGTGAGGGCGCGGGTTAGTGTCAGCGTAAGTGTTAGGATTAGGGGACGGCTGAGGGTCAGGCTTCGGGGAAGGGTTAGGGTTAGGGTTCGGGCTAGGGTTAGGGTTAGGGGACGGGGACGGTTCAGGGTCCAGGTGAGGGTACGACAACGCTCTAGGGGGAGCGTACGTGTGAGGGCGCGGGTTAGTGTCAGCGTACGGGTTAGGATTAGGGGACGGCTGAGGGTCAGGCTTCGGGGAAGGGTTAGGGTTAGGGTTCGGGCTAGGGTTAGGGTTAGGGGACGGGGACGGTTCAGGGTCCAGGTGAGGGTACGACAACGCTCTAGGGGGAGCGTACGTGTGCGGGCGTGGGTTAGTGTCAGCGTACGGGTTAGGATTAGGGGACGGCTGAGGGTCAGGCTTCGGGGAAGGGTTAGGGTTAGGCTTCGGCCTAGGGTTAGGGTTAGGGGACGGGGACGGTTCAGGGTCCAGGTGACGGTACGACAACGCTCTAGGGGGAGCGTACGTGTGAGGGCGCGGGTTAGTGTCAGCGTACGGGTTAGGATTAGGGGACGGCTGAGAGTCAGGCTTCGGGGAAGGGTTAGGGTTAGGCTTCGGCCTAGGGTTAGGGTTACGGGACGGGGACGGTTCAGGGTCCAGGTGAGGGTACGACAACGCTCTAGGGGGAGCGTACGTGTGAGGGCGCGGGTTAGTGTCAGCGTTCGGTTTAGGATTAGGGGACGGCTGAGGGTCAGGCTTCGGGGAAGGGTTAGGGTTAGGGTTCGGGCTAGGGTTAGGGTTAGGGGACGGGGACGGTTCAGGGTCCAGGTGAGGGTACGACAACGCTCTAGGGGGAGCGTACGTGTGAGGGCGCGGGTTAGTGTCAGCGTACGGGTTAGGATTAGGGGACGGCTGAGGGTCACGCTTCGGGGAAGGGTTAGGGTTAGGGTTCGGGCTAGGGTTAGGGTTAGGGGACGGGTACGGTTTAGGGTCCAGGTGAGGGTACGACAACGCTCTAGGGGGAGCGTACGTGTGAGGGCGCGGGTTAGTGTCAGCGTACGGGTTAGGATTAGGGGACGGCTGAGGGTCAGGCTTCGGGGAAGGGTTAGGGTTAGGGTTCGGGCTAGGGTTAGGGTTAGGGGACGGGGACGGTTCAGGGTCCAGGTGAGGGTACGACAACGCTCTAGGGGGAGCGTACGTGTGAGGGCGCGGGTTAGTGTCAGCGTACGGGTTAGGATTAGGGGACGGCTGAGGGTCAGGCTTCGGGGAAGGGTTAGGGTTAGGCTTCGGCCTAGGGTTAGGGTTAGGGGACGGGGACGGTTCAGGGTCCAGGTGAGGGTACGACAACGCTCTAGGGGGAGCGTACGTGTGAGGGCGCGGGTTAGTGTCAGCGTACGGGTTAGGATTAGGGGACGGCTGAGGGTCAGGCTTCGGGGAAGGGTTAGGGTTAGGTTTCGGGCTAGGGTTAGGGTTAGGGGACGGGGACGGTTCAGGGTCCAGGTGAGGGTACGACAACGTTCTAGGGGGAGCGTACGTGTGAGGGCGCGGGTTAGTGTCAGCGTACGGGTTAGGATTAGGGGACGGCTGAGGGTTAGGCTTCGGGGATGGGTTAGGGTTAGGCTTCAGCCTAGGGTTAGGGTTAGGGGACGGGGACGGTTCAGGGTCCAGGTGAGGGTACGACAACGCTCTAGGGGGAGCGTACGTGTGAGGGCGCGGGTTAGTGTCAGCGTACGGGTTAGGATTAGGGGACGGCTGAGGGTCAGGCTTCGTGGATGGGTTAGGGTTAGGCTTCGGCCTAGGGTTAGGGTTAGGGGACGGGGACGGTCAGGGTCCAGGTGAGGGTACGACAACGCTCTAGGGAGAGCGTACGTGTGAGGGCGCGGGTTAGTGTCAGCGTACGGGTTAGGATTAGGGGACGGCTGAGGGTCAGGCTTCGGGGAAGGGTTAGGGTTAGGCTTCGGCCTAGGGTTAGGGTTAGGGGACGGGGACGGTTCAGGGTCCAGGTGAGGGTACGACAACGCTCTAGGGGGAGCGTACGTGTGAGGGCGCGGGTTAGTGTCAGCGTACGGGTTAGGATTAGGGGACGGCTGAGGGTCAGGCTTCGGGGAAGGGTTAGGGTTAGGCTTCGGCCTAGGGTTAGGGTTAGGGGACGGGGACGGTTCAGGGTCCAGGTGAGGGTACGACAACGCTCTAGGGGGAGCGTACGTGTGAGGGCGCGGGTTAGTGTCAGCGTACGGGTTAGGATTAGGTGACGGCTGAGGGTCAGGCTTCGGGGAAGGGTTAGTGTTAGGCTTCGGCCTAGGGTTAGGGTTAGGGGACGGGGACGGTTCAGGGTCCAGGTGAGTGTACGACAATGCTCTAGGGGGAGCGTACGTGTGAGGGCGTGGGTTAGTGTCAGCGTACGGGTTAGGATTAGGGGACGGCTGAGGGTCAGGCTTCGGGGAAGGGTTAGGGTTAGGCTTCGGCCTAGGGTTAGGGTTAGGGGACGGGGACGGTTCAGGGTCCAGGTGAGGGTACGACAACGCTCTAGGGGGAGCGTACGTGTGAGGGCGCGGGTTAGTGTCAGCGTACGGGTTAGGATTAGGGGACGGCTGAGGGTCAGGCTTCGGGGAAGGGTTAGGGTTAGGGTTTGGGCTAGGGTTAGGGTTAGGGGACGGGGACGGTTTAGGGTCCAGGTGAGGGTACGACAACGCTCTAGGGGGAGCGTACGTGTGAGGGCGCGGGTTAGTGTCAGCGTACGGGTTAGGATTAGGGGACGGCTGAGGGTCAGGCTTCGGGGAAGGGTTAGGGTTAGGGTTCGGGCTAGGGTTAGGGTTAGGGGACGGGGACGGTTTAGGGTCCAGGTGAGGGTACGACAACGCTCTAGGGGGAACGTACGTGTGAGGGCGCGGGTTAGTGTCAGCGTACGGGTTAGGATTAGGGGACGGCTGAGGGTCAGGCTTCGGGGAAGGGTTAGGGTTAGGGTTCGGGCTAGGGTTAGGGTTAGGGGACGGGGACGTTTTAGGGTCCAGGTGAGGGTACGACAACGCTCTAGGGGGAGCGTACGTGTGAGGGCGCGGGTTAGTGTCAGCGTACGGGTTAGGATTAGGGGACGGCTGAGGGTCAGGCTTCGGGGAAGGGTTAGGGTTAGGGTTCGGGCTAGGGTTAGGGTTAGGGGACGGGGACGGTTTAGGGTCCAGGTGAGGGTACGACAACGCTCTAGGGGGAGCGTACGTGTGAGGGCGCGGGTTAGTGTCAGCGTACGGGTTAGGATTAGGGGACGGCTGAGGGTCAGGCTTCGGGGAAGGGTTAGGGTTAGGGTTCGGGCTAGGGTTAGGGTTAGGGGACGGGGACGGTTCAGGGTCCAGGTGAGGGTACGACAACGCTCTAGGGGGAGCGTACGTGTGAGGGCGCGGGTTAGTGTCAGCGTACGGGTTAGGATTAGGGGACGGCTGAGGGTCAGGCTTCGGGGAAGGGTTAGGGTTAGGGTTCGGGCTAGGGTTAGGGTTAGGGGACGGGGACGGTTCAGGGTCCAGGTGAGGGTACGACAACGCTCTAGGGGGAGCGTACGTGTGAGGGCGCGGGTTAGTGTCAGCGTACGGGTTAGGATTAGGGGACGGCTGAGGGTCAGGCTTCGGGGAAGGGTTAGGGTTAGGGTTCGGGCTAGGGTTAGGGTTAGGGGACGGGGACGGTTCAGGGTCCAGGTGAGGGTACGACAACGCTCTAGTGGGAGCGTACGTGTGAGGGCGTGGGTTAGTGTCAGCGTACGGGTTAGGATTAGGGGACGGCTGAGGGTCAGGCTTCGGGGAAGGGTTAGGTTTAGGCTTCGGCCTAGGGTTAGGGTTAGGGGACGGGGACGGTTCAGGGTCCAGGTGACGGTACGACAACGCTCTAGGGGGAGCGTACGTGTGAGGGCGCGGGTTAGTGTCAGCGTACGGGTTAGGATTAGGGGACGGCTGAGGGTCAGGCTTCGGGGAAGGGTTAGGGTTAGGCTTCGGCCTAGGGTTAGGGTTACGGGACGGGGACGGTTCAGGGTCCAGGTGAGGGTACGACAACGCTCTAGGGGGAGCGTACGTGTGAGGGCGCGGGTTAGTGTCAGCGTTCGGTTTAGGATTAGGGGACGGCTGAGGGTCAGGCTTCGGGGAAGGGTTAGGGTTAGGGTTCGGCCTAGGGTTAGGGTTAGGGGACGGGGACGGTTCAGGGTCCAGGTGAGGGTACGACAACGCTCTAGGGGGAGCGTACGTGTGAGGGCGCGGGTTAGTGTCAGCGTACGGGTTAGGATTAGGGGACGGCTGAGGGTCACGCTTCGGGGAAGGGTTAGGGTTAGGGTTCGGGCTAGGGTTAGGGTTAGGGGACAGGGACGGTTTAGGGTCCAGGTGAGGGTACGACAACGCTCTAGGGGGAGCGTACGTGTGAGGGCGCGGGTTAGTGTCAGCGTACGGGTTAGGATTAGGGGACGGCTGAGGGTCAGGCTTCGGGGAAGGGTTAGGGTTAGGGTTCGGGCTAGGGTTAGGGTTAGGGGACGGGGACGGTTCAGGGTCCAGGTGAGGGTACGACAACGCTCTAGGGGGAGCGTACGTGTGAGGGCGCGGGTTAGTGTCAGCGTACGGGTTAGGATTAGGGGACGGCTGAGGGTCAGGCTTCGGGGAAGTGTTAGGGTTAGGGGTCGGGCTAGGGTTAGGGTTACGGGACGGGGACGGTTCAGGGTCCAGGTGAGGGAACGACAACGCTCTAGGGGGAGCGTACGTGTGAGGGCGCGGGTTAGTGTCAGCGTACGGGTTAGGATTAGGGGACGGCTGAGGGTCAGGCTTCGGGGAAGGGTTAGGGTTAGGGTTCGGGCTAGGGTTAGGGTTAGGGGACGGGGACGGTTCAGGGTCCAGGTGAGGGTACGACAACGTTCTAGGGGGAGCGTACGTGTGAGGGCGCGGGTTAGTGTCAGCGTACGGGTTAGGATTAGGGGACGGCTGAGGGTCAGGCTTCGGGGAAGGGTTAGGGTTAGGGTTCGGGCTAGGGTTAGGGTTAGGGGACGGGGACGGTTCAGGGTCCAGGTGAGGGTACGACAACGCTCTAGGGGGAGCGTACGTGTGAGGGCGCGGGTTAGTGTCAGCGTACGGGTTAGGATTAGGGGACGGCTGAGGGTCAGGCTTCGGGGAAGGGTTAGGGTTAGGGTTCGGGCTAGGGTTAGGGTTAGGGGACGGGGACGGTTCAGGGTCCAGGTGAGGGTACGACAACGCTCTAGGGGGAGCGTACGTGTGAGGGCGTGGGTTAGTGTCAGCGTACGGGTTAGGATTAGGGGACGGCTGAGGGTCAGGCTTCGGGGAAGGGTTAGGGTTAGGCTTCGGCCTAGGGTTAGGGTTAGGGGACGGGGACGGTTCAGGGTCCAGGTGACGGTACGACAACGCTCTAGGGGGAGCGTACGTGTGAGGGCGCGGGTTAGTGTCAGCGTACGGGTTAGGATTAGGGGACGGCTGAGGGTCAGGCTTCGGGGAAGGGTTAGGGTTAGGCTTCGGCCTAGGGTTAGGGTTACGGGACGGGGACGGTTCAGGGTCCAGGTGAGGGTACGACAACGCTCTAGGGGGAGCGTACGTGTGAGGGCGCGGGTTAGTGTCAGCGTTCGGTTTAGGATTAGGGGACGGCTGAGGGTCAGGCTTCGGGGAAGGGTTAGGGTTAGGGTTCGGCCTAGGGTTAGGGTTAAGGGACGGGGACGGTTCAGGGTCCAGGTGAGGGTACGACAACGCTCTAGGGGGAGCGTACGTGTGAGGGCGCGGGTTAGTGTCAGCGTACGGGTTAGGATTAGGGGACGGCTGAGGGTCACGCTTCGGGGAAGGGTTAGGGTTAGGGTTCGGGCTAGGGTTAGGGTTAGGGGACGGGGACGGTTTAGGGTCCAGGTGAGGGTACGACAACGCTCTAGGGGGAGCGTACGTGTGAGGGCGCGGGTTAGTGTCAGCGTACGGGTTAGGATTAGGGGACGGCTGAGGGTCAGGCTTCGGGGAAGGGTTAGGGTTAGGGTTCGGGCTAGGGTTAGGGTTAGGGGACGGGGACGGTTCAGGGTCCAGGTGAGGGTACGACAACGCTCTAGGGGGAGCGTACGTGTGAGGGCGCGGGTTAGTGTCAGCGTACGGTTTAGGATTAGGGGACGGCTGAGGGTCAGGCTTCGGGGAAGTGTTAGGGTTAGGGGTCGGGCTAGGGTTAGGGTTACGGGACGGGGACGGTTCAGGGTCCAGGTGAGGGTACGACAACGCTCTAGGGGGAGCGTACGTGTGAGGGCGCGGGTTAGTGTCAGCGTACGGGTTAGGATTAGGGGACGGCTGAGGGTCAGGCTTCGGGGAAGGGTTAGGGTTAGGGTTCGGGCTAGGGTTAGGGTTAGGGGACGGGGACGGTTCAGGGTCCAGGTGAGGGTACGACAACGTTCTAGGGGGAGCGTACGTGTGAGGGCGCGGGTTAGTGTCAGCGTACGGGTTAGGATTAGGGGACGGCTGAGGGTCAGGCTTCGGGGAAGGGTTAGGGTTAGGCTTCAGCCTAGGGTTAGGGTTAGGGGACGGGGACGGTTCAGGGTCCAGGTGAGGGTACGACAACGCTTAGGGGGAGCGTACGTGTGAGGGCGCGGGTTAGTGTCAGCGTACGGGTTAGGATTAGGGGACGGCTGAGGGTCAGGCTTCGGGGATGGGTCAGGGTTAGGCTTCGGCCTAGGGTTAGGGTTAGGGGACGGGGACGGTTCAGGGTCCAGGTGAGGGTACGACAACGCTCTAGGGAGAGCGTACGTGTGAGGGCGCGGGTTAGTGTCAGCGTACGGGTTAGGATTAGGGGACGGCTGAGGGTCAGGCTTCGGGGAAGGGTTAGGGTTAGGGTTTGGGCTAGGGTTAGGGTTAGGGGACGGGGACGGTTCAGGGTCCAGGTGAGGGTACGACAACGCTCTAGGGGGAGCGTACGTGTGAGGGCGCGGGTTAGTGTCAGCGTACGGGTTAGGATTAGGGGACGGCTGAGGGTCAGGCTTCGGGGAAGGGTTAGGGTTAGGCTTCGGCCTAGGGTTAGGGTTAGGGGACGGGGACGGTTCAGGGTCCAGGTGAGGGTACGACAACGCTCTAGGGGGAGCGTACGTGTGAGGGCGCGGGTTAGTGTCAGCGTACGGGTTAGGATTAGGTGACGGCTGAGGGTCAGGCTTCGGGGAAGGGTTAGTGTTAGGCTTCGGCCTAGGGTTAGGGTTAGGGGACGGGGACGGTTCAGGGTCCAGGTGAGGGTACGACAACGCTCTAGGGGGAGCGTACGTGTGAGGGCGTGGGTTAGTGTCAGCGTACGGGTTAGGATTAGGGGACGGCTGAGGGTCAGGCTTCGGGGAAGGGTTAGGGTTAGGCTTCGGCCTAGGGTTAGGGTTAGGGGACGGGGACGGTTCAGGGTCCAGGTGAGGGTACGACAACGCTCTAGGGGGAGCGTACGTGTGAGGGCGCGGGTTAGTGTCAGCGTACGGGTTAGGATTAGGGGACGGCTGAGGGTCAGGCTTCGGGGAAGGGTTAGGGTTAGGGTTTGGGCTAGGGTTAGGGTTAGGGGACGGGGACGGTTTAGGGTCCAGGTGAGGGTACGACAACGCTCTAGGGGGAGCGTACGTGTGAGGGCGCGGGTTAGTGTCAGCGTACGGGTTAGGATTAGGGGACGGCTGAGGGTCAGGCTTCGGGGAAGGGTTAGGGTTAGGGTTCGGGCTAGGGTTAGGGTTAGGGGACGGGGACGGTTTAGGGTCCAGGTGAGGGTACGACAACGCTCTAGGGGGAGCGTACGTGTGAGGGCGCGGGTTAGTGTCAGCGTACGGGTTAGGATTATGGGACGGCTGAGGGTCAGGCTTCGGGGAAGGGTTAGGGTTAGGGTTCGGGCTAGGGTTAGGGTTAGGGGACGGGGACGGTTTAGGGTCCAGGTGAGGGTACGACAACGCTCTAGGGGGAACGTACGTGTGAGGGCGCGGGTTAGTGTCAGCGTACGGGTTAGGATTAGGGGACGGCTGAGGGTCAGGCTTCGGGGAAGGGTTAGGGTTAGGGTTCGGGCTAGGGTTAGGGTTAGGGGACGGGGACGGTTTAGGGTCCAGGTGAGGGTACGACAACGCTCTAGGGGGAGCGTACGTGTGAGGGCGCGGGTTAGTGTCAGCGTACGGGTTAGGATTAGGGGACGGCTGAGGGTCAGGCTTCGGGGAAGGGTTAGGGTTAGGGTTCGGGCTAGGGTTAGGGTTAGGGGACGGGGACGGTTTAGGGTCCAGGTGAGGGTACGACAACGCTCTAGGGGGAGCGTACGTGTGAGGGCGTGGGTTAGTGTCAGCGTACGGGTTAGGATTAGGGGACGGCTGAGGGTCAGGCTTCGGGGAAGGGTTAGGTTTAGGGTTCGGGCTAGGGTTAGGGTTAGGGGATGGGGACGGTTCAGGGTCCAGGTGAGGGTACGACAACGCTCTAGGGGGAGCGTACGTGTGAGGGCGCGTGTTAGTGTCAGCGTACGGGTTAGGATTAGGGGACGGCTGAGGGTCAGGCTTCGGGGAAATGTTAGGGTTAGGGTTCGGGCTAGGGTTAGGGTTACGGGACGGGGACGGTTCAGGGTCCAGGTGAGGGTACGACAACGCTCTAGGGGGAGCGTACGTGTGAGGGCGCGGGTTAGTGTCAGCGTACGGGTTAGGATTAGGGGACGGCTGAGGGTCAGGCTTCGGGGAAGGGTTAGGGTTAGGGTTCGGGTTAGGGTTAGGGTTAGGGGACGGGGACGGTTCAGGGTCCAGGTGAGGGTACGACAACGTTCTAGGGGGAGCGTACGTGTGAGGGCGCGGGTTAGTGTCAGCGTACGGGTTAGGATTAGGGGACGGCTGAGGGTCAGGCTTCGGGGAAGGGTTAGGGTTAGGCTTCGGCCTAGGGTTAGGGTTAGGGGACGGGGACGGTTCAGGGTCCAGGTGAGGGTACGACAACGCTCTAGGGGGAGCGTACGTGTGAGGGCGCGGGTTAGTGTCAGCGTACGGGTTAGGATTAGGGGACGGCTGAGGGTCAGGCTTCGGGGAAGGGTTAGGGTTAGGCTTCGGCCTAGGGTTAGGGTTAGGGGACGGGGACGGTTCAGGGTCCAGGTGAGGGTACGACAACGCTCTAGGGAGAGCGTACGTGTGAGGGCGCGGGTTAGTGTCAGCGTACGGGTTAGGATTAGGGGACGGCTGAGGGTCAGGCTTCGGGGAAGGGTTAGGGTTAGGGTTTGGGCTAGGGTTAGGGTTAGGGGACGGGGACGGTTCAGGGTCCAGGTGAGGGTACGACAACGCTCTAGGGGGAGCGTACGTGTGAGGGCGCGGGTTAGTGTCAGCGTACGGGTTAGGATTAGGGGACGGCTGAGGGTCAGGCTTCGGTGAAGGGTTAGGGTTAGGCTTCGGCCTAGGGTTAGGGTTAGGGGACGGGGACGGTTCAGGGTCCAGGTGAGGGTACGACAACGCTCTAGGGGGAGCGTACGTGTGAGGGCGCGGGTTAGTGTCAGCGTACGGGTTAGGATTAGGGGACGGCTGAGGGTCAGGCTTCGGGGAAGGGTTAGGGTTAGGGTTCGGCCTAGGGTTAGGGTTAGGGGACGGGGACGGTTCAGGGTCCAGGTGAGGGTACGACAACGCTCTAGGGGGAGCGTACGTGTGAGGGCGTGGGTTAGTGTCAGCGTACGGGTTAGGATTAGGGGACGGCTGAGGGTCAGGCTTCGGGGAAGGGTTAGGGTTAGGCTTCGGCCTAGGGTTAGGGTTAGGGGACGGGGACGGTTCAGGGTCCAGGTGAGGGTACGACAACGCTCTAGGGGGAGCGTACGTGTGAGGGCGCGGGTTAGTGTCAGCGTACGGGTTAGGATTAGGGGACGGCTGAGGGTCAGGCTTCGGGGAAGGGTTAGGGTTAGGGTTTGGGCTAGGGTTAGGGTTAGGGGACGGGGACGGTTTAGGGTCCAGGTGAGGGTACGACAACGCTCTAGGGGGAGCGTACGTGTGAGGGCGCGGGTTAGTGTCAGCGTACGGGTTAGGATTAGGGGACGGCTGAGGGTCAGGCTTCGGGGAAGGGTTAGGGTTAGGGTTCGGGCTAGGGTTAGGGTTAGGGGACGGGGACGGTTTAGGGTCCAGGTGAGGGTACGACAACGCTCTAGGGGGAGCGTACGTGTGAGGGCGCGGGTTAGTGTCAGCGTACGGGTTAGGATTAGGGGACGGCTGAGGGTCAGGCTTCGGGGAAGGGTTAGGGTTAGGCTTCGGCCTAGGGTTAGGGTTAGGGGACGGGGACGGTTCAGGGTCCAGGTGAGGGTACGACAACGCACTAGGGGGAGCGTACGTGTGAGGGCGCGGGTTAGTGTCAGCGTACGGGTTAGGATTAGGGGACGGCTGAGGGTCAGGCTTCGGGGAAGGGTTAGGGTTAGGCTTCGGCCTAGGGTTAGGGTTAGGGGACGGGGACGGTTCAGGGTCCAGGTGAGGGTACGACAACGCTCTAGGGAGAGCGTACGTGTGAGGGCGCGGGTTAGTGTCAGCGTACGGGTTAGGATTAGGGGACGGCTGAGGGTCAGGCTTCGGGGAAGGGTTAGGGTTAGGGTTTGGGCTAGGGTTAGGGTTAGGGGACGGGGACGGTTCAGGGTCCAGGTGAGGGTACGACAACGCTCTAGGGGGAGCGTACGTGTGAGGGCGCGGGTTAGTGTCAGCGTACGGGTTAGGATTAGGGGACGGCTGAGGGTCAGGCTTCGGTGAAGTGTTAGGGTTAGGCTTCGGCCTAGGGTTAGGGTTAGGGGACGGGGTCGGTTCAGGGTCCAGGTGAGGGTACGACAACGCTCTAGGGGGAGCGTACGTGTGAGGGCGTGGGTTAGTGTCAGCGTACGGGTTAGGATTAGGGGACGGCTGAGGGTCAGGCTTCGGGGAAGGGTTAGGTTTAGGCTTCGGCCTAGGGTTAGGGTTAGGGGACGGGGACGGTTCAGGGTCCAGGTGAGGGTACGACAACGCTCTAGGGGGAGCGTACGTGTGAGGGCGCGGGTTAGTGTCAGCGTACGGGTTAGGATTAGGGGACGGCTGAGGGTCAGGCTTCGGGGAAGGGTTAGGGTTAGGGTTTGGGCTAGGGTTAGGGTTAGGGGACGGGGACGGTTTAGGGTCCAGGTGAGGGTACGACAACGCTCTAGGGGGAGCGTACGTGTGAGGGCGCGGGTTAGTGTCAGCGTACGGGTTAGGATTAGGGGACGGCTGAGGGTCAGGCTTCGGGGAAGGGTTAGGGTTAGGGTTTGGGCTAGGGTTAGGGTTAGGGGACGGGGACGGTTCAGGGTCCAGGTGAGGGTACGACAACGCTCTAGGGGGAGCGTACGTGTGAGGGCGCGGGTTAGTGTCAGCGTACGGGTTAGGATTAGGGGACGGCTGAGGGTCAGGCTTCGGTGAAGGGTTAGGGTTAGGCTTCAGCCTAGGGTTAGGGTTAGGGGACGGGGACGGTTCAGGGTCCAGGTGAGGGTACGACAACGCTCTAGGGGGAGCGTACGTGTGAGGGCGCGGGTTAGTGTCAGCGTACGGGTTAGGATTAGGGGACGGCTGAGGGTCAGGCTTCGGGGAAGGGTTAGGGTTAGGGTTCGGCCTAGGGTTAGGGTTAGGGGACGGGGACGGTTCAGGGTCCAGGTGAGGGTACGACAACGCTCTAGGGGGAGCGTACGTGTGAGGGCGTGGGTTAGTGTCAGCGTACGGGTTAGGATTAGGGGACGGCTGAGGGTCAGGCTTCGGGGAAGGGTTAGGGTTAGGCTTCGGCCTAGGGTTAGGGTTAGGGGACGGGGACGGTTCAGGGTCCAGGTGAGGGTACGACAACGCTCTAGGGGGAGCGTACGTGTGAGGGCGTGGGTTAGTGTCAGCGTACGGGTTAGGATTAGGGGACGGCTGAGGGTCAGGCTTCGGGGAAGGGTTAGGGTTAGGGTTCGGGCTAGGGTTAGGGTTAGGGGACGGGGACGGTTTAGGGTCCAGGTGAGGGTACGACAACGCTCTAGGGGGAACGTACGTGTGAGGGCGCGGGTTAGTGTCAGCGTACGGGTTAGGATTAGGGGACGGCTGAGGGTCAGGTTTCGGGGAATGGTTAGGGTTAGGTTTCGGGCTAGGGTTAGGGTTAGGGGACGGGGACGGTTTAGGGTCCAGGTGAGGGTACGACAACGCTCTAGGGGGAGCGTACGTGTGAGGGCGCGGGTTAGTGTCAGCGTACGGGTTAGGATTAGGGGACGGCTGAGGGTCAGGCTTCGGGGAAGGGTTAGGGTTAGGGTTCGGGCTAGGGTTAGGGTTAGGGGACGGGGACGGTTTAGGGTCCAGGTGAGGGTACGACAACGCTCTAGGGGGAGCGTACGTGTGAGGGCGCGGGTTAGTGTCAGCGTATGGGTTAGGATTAGGGGACGGCTGAGGGTCAGGCTTCGGGGAAGGGTTAGGGTTAGGGTTCGGGCTAGGGTTAGGGTTAGGGGACGGGGACGGTTTAGGGTCCAGGTGAGGGTACGACAACGCTCTAGGGGGAGCGTACGTGTGAGGGCGCGGGTTAGTGTCAGCGTACGGGTTAGGATTAGGGGACGGCTGAGGGTCAGGCTTCGGGGAAGGGTTAGGGTTAGGGTTCGGGCTAGGGTTAGGGTTAGGGGACGGGGACGGTTCAGGGTCCAGGTGAGGGTACGACAACGCTCTAGGGGGAGCGTACGTGTGAGGGCGCGGGTTAGTGTCAGCGTACGGGTTAGGATTAGGGGACGGCTGAGGGTCAGGCTTCGGGGAAGGGTTAGGGTTAGGGTTCGGGCTAGGGTTAGGGTTAGGGGACGGGGACGGTTCAGGGTCCAGGTGAGGGTACGACAACGCTCTAGGGAGAGCGTACGTGTGAGGGCGCGGGTTAGTGTCAGCGTACGGGTTAGGATTAGGGGACGGCTGAGGGTCTGGCTTCGGGGAAGGGTTAGGGTTAGGGTTAGGGTTAGGGGACGGGGACGGTTCAGGGTCCAGGTGAGGGTACGACAACGCTCTAGGGGGAGCGTACGTGTGAGGGCGCGGGTTAGTGTCAGCGTACGGGTTAGGATTAGGGGACGGCTGAGGGTCAGGCTTCGGGGAAGGGTTAGGGTTAGGCTTCGGCCTAGGGTTAGGGTTAGGGGACGGGGACGGTTCAGGGTCCAGGTGAGGGTACGACAACGCTCTAGGGGGAGCGTACGTGTGAGGGCGCGGGTTAGTGTCAGCGTACGGGTTAGGATTAGGGGACGGCTGAGGGTCAGGCTTCGGGGAAGGGTTAGGGTTAGGGTTTGGGCTAGGGTTAGGGTTAGGGGACGGGGACGGTTTAGGGTCCAGGTGAGGGTACGACAACGCTCTAGGGGGAGCGTACGTGTGAGGGCGCGGGTTAGTGTCAGCGTACGGGTTAGGATTAGGGGACGGCTGAGGGTCAGGCTTCGGGGAAGGGTTAGGGTTAGGGTTCGGGCTAGGGTTAGGGTTAGGGGACGGGGACGGTTTAGGGTCCAGGTGAGGGTACGACAACGCTCTAGGGGGAGCGTACGTGTGAGGGCGCGGGTTAGTGTCAGCGTACGGGTTAGGATTAGGGGACGGCTGAGGGTCAGGCTTCGGGGAAGGGTTAGGGTTAGGGTTCGGGCTAGGGTTAGGGTTAGGGGACGGGGACGGTTTAGGGTCCAGGTGAGGGTACGACAACGCTCTAGGGGGAGCGTATGTGTGAGGGCGCGGGTTAGTGTCAGCGTACGGGTTAGGATTAGGGGACGGCTGAGGGTCAGGCTTCGGGGAAGGGTTAGGGTTAGGGTTCGGGCTAGGGTTAGGGTTAGGGGACGGGGACGGTTTAGGGTCCAGGTGAGGGTACGACAACGCTCTAGGGGGAGCGTACGTGTGAGGGCGCGGGTTAGTGTCAGCGTACGGGTTAGGATTAGGGGACGGCTGAGGGTCAGGCTTCGGGGAAGGGTTAGGGTTAGGTTTCGGGCTAGGGTTAGGGTTAGGGCACGGGGACGGTTTAGGGTCCAGGTGAGGGTACGACAACGCTCTAGGGGGAGCGTACGTGTGAGGGCGCGGGTTAGTGTCAGCGTACGGGTTAGGATTAGGGGACGGCTGAGGGTCAGGCTTCGGGGAAGGGTTAGGGTTAGGGTTCGGGCTAGGGTTAGGGTTAGGGGACGGGGACGGTTTAGGGTCCAGGTGAGGGTACGACAACGCTCTAGGGGGAGCGTACGTGTGAGGGCGCGGGTTAGTGTCAGCGTACGGGTTAGGATTAGGGGACGGCTGAGGGTCAGGCTTCGGGGAAGGGTTAGGGTTAGGGTTCGGGCTAGGGTTAGGGTTAGGGGACGGGGACGGTTCAGGGTCCAGGTGAGGGTACGACAACGCTCTAGGGGGAGCGTACGTGTGAGGGCGCGGGTTAGTGTCAGCGTACGGGTTAGGATTAGGGGACGGCTGAGGGTCAGGCTTCGGGGAAGGGTTAGGGTTAGGGTTCGGGCTAGGGTTAGGGTTAGGGGACGGGGACGGTTCAGGGTCCAGGTGAGGGTACGACAACGCTCTAGGGGGAGCGTACGTGTGAGGGCGCGGGTTAGTGTCAGCGTACGGGTTAGGATTAGGGGACGGCTGAGGGTCAGGCTTCGGGGAAGGGTTAGGGTTAGGCTTCGGCCTAGGGTTAGGGTTAGGGGACGGGGACGGTTCAGGGTCCAGGTGACGGTACGACAACGCTCTAGGGGGAGCGTATGAGTGAGGGTGCGGGTTAGTGTCAGCGTACGGGTTAGGATTAGGGGACGGCTGAGGGTCAGGCTTCGGGGAAGGGTTAGGGTTAGGCTTCGGCCTAGGGTTAGGGTTAGGGGACGGGGACGGTTCAGGGTCCAGGTGAGGGTACGACAACGCTCTAGGGGGAGCGTACGTGTGAGGGCGCGGGTTAGTGTCAGCGTTCGGTTTAGGATTAGGGGACGGCTGAGGGTCAGGCTTCGGGGAAGGGTTAGGGTTAGGGTTCGGGCTAGGGTTAGGGTTAGGGGACGGGGACGGTTCAGGGTCCAGGTGAGGGTACGACAACGCTCTAGGGGGAGCGTACGTGTGAGGGCGCGGGTTAGTGTCAGCGTACGGGTTAGGATTAGGGGACGGCTGAGGGTCAGGCTTCGGGGAAGGGTTAGGGTTAGGCTTCGGGCTAGGGTTAGGGTTAGGGGACGGGGACGGTTCAGGGTCCAGGTGAGGGTACGACAACGCTCTAGGGGGAGCGTACGTGTGAGGGCGCGGGTTAGTGTCAGCGTACGGGTTAGGATTAGGGGACGGCTGAGTGTCAGGCTTCGTTGAAGGGTTAGGGTTCGGGTTCGGGCTAGGGTTAGGGTTAGGGGACGGGGACGGTTCAGGGTCCAGGTGAGGGTACGACAACGCTCTAGGGGGAGCGTACGTGTGAGGGCGCGGGTTAGTGTCAGCGTACGGGTTAGGATTAGGGGACGGCTGAGGGTCAGGCTTCGGGGAAGGGTTAGGGTTAGGGTTCGGGCTAGGGTTAGGGTTAGGGGACGGGGACGGTTTAGGGTCCAGGTGAGGGTACGACAACGCTCTAGGGGGAGCGTACGTGTGAGGGCGCGGGTTAGTGTCAGCGTACGGGTTAGGATTAGGGGACGGCTGAGGGTCAGGCTTCGGGGAAGGGTTAGGGTTAGGGTTCGGGCTAGGGTTAGGGTTAGGGGACGGGGACGGTTTAGGGTCCAGGTGAGGGTACGACAACGCTCTAGGGGGAACGTACGTGTGAGGGCGCGGGTTAGTGTCAGCGTACGGGTTAGGATTAGGGGACGGCTGAGGGTCAGGCTTCGGGGAAGGGTTAGGGTTAGGGTTCGGGCTAGGGTTAGGGTTAGGGGACGGGGACGGTTTAGGGTCCAGGTGAGGGTACGACAACGCTCTAGGGGGAGCGTACGTGTGAGGGCGCGGGTTAGTGTCAGCGTACGGGTTAGGATTAGGGGACGGCTGAGGGTCAGGCTTCGGGGAAGGGTTAGGGTTAGGGTTCGGGCTAGGGTTAGGGTTAGGGGACGGGGACGGTTTAGGGTCCAGGTGAGGGTACGACAACGCTCTAGGGGGAGCGTACGTGTGAGGGCGCGGGTTAGTGTCAGCGTACGGGTTAGGATTAGGGGACGGCTGAGGGTCAGGCTTCGGGGAAGGGTTAGGGTTAGGCTTCGGCCTAGGGTTAGGGTTAGGGGACGGGGACGGTTCAGGGTCCAGGTGAGGGTACGACAACGCTCTAGGGGGAGCGTACGTGTGAGGGCGCGGGTTAGTGTCAGCGTTCGGTTTAGGATTAGGGGACGGCTGAGGGTCAGGCTTCGGGGAAGGGTTAGGGTTAGGGTTCGGGCTAGGGTTAGGGTTAGGGGACGGGGACGGTTCAGGGTCCAGGTGAGGGTACGACAACGCTCTAGGGGGAGCGTACGTGTGAGGGCGCGGGTTAGTGTCAGCGTACGGGTTAGGATTAGGGGACGGCTGAGGGTCAGGCTTCGGGGAAGGGTTAGGGTTAGGCTTCGGGCTAGGGTTAGGGTTAGGGGACGGGGACGGTTCAGGGTCCAGGTGAGGGTACGACAACGCTCTAGGGGGAGCGTACGTGTGAGGGCGCGGGTTAGTGTCAGCGTACGGGTTAGGATTAGGGGACGGCTGAGTGTCAGGCTTCGTTGAAGGGTTAGGGTTCGGGTTCGGGCTAGGGTTAGGGTTAGGGGACGGGGACGGTTCAGGGTCCAGGTGAGGGTACGACAACGCTCTAGGGGGAGCGTACGTGTGAGGGCGCGGGTTAGTGTCAGCGTACGGGTTAGGATTAGGGGACGGCTGAGGGTCAGGCTTCGGGGAAGGGTTAGGGTTAGGGTTCGGGCCAGGGTTAGGGTTAGGGGACGGGGACGGTTTAGGGTCCAGGTGAGGGTACGACAACGCTCTAGGGGGAGCGTACGTGTGAGGGCGCGGGTTAGTGTCAGCGTACGGGTTAGGATTAGGGGACGGCTGAGGGTCAGGCTTCGGGGAAGGGTTAGGGTTAGGGTTCGGGCTAGGGTTAGGGTTAGGGGACGGGGACGGTTTAGGGTCCAGGTGAGGGTACGACAACGCTCTAGGGGGAACGTACGTGTGAGGGCGCGGGTTAGTGTCAGCGTACGGGTTAGGATTAGGGGACGGCTGAGGGTCAGGCTTCGGGGAAGGGTTAGGGTTAGGGTTCGGGCTAGGGTTAGGGTTAGGGGACGGGGACGGTTTAGGGTCCAGGTGAGGGTACGACAACGCTCTAGGGGGAGCGTACGTGTGAGGGCGCGGGTTAGTGTCAGCGTACGGGTTAGGATTAGGGGACGGCTGAGGGTCAGGCTTCGGGGAATGGTTAGGGTTAGGTTTCGGGCTAGGGTTAGGGTTAGGGGACGGGGACGGTTTAGGGTCCAGGTGAGGGTACGACAACGCTCTAGGGGGAGCGTACGTGTGAGGGCGCGTGTTAGTGTCAGCGTACGGGTTAGGGTTAGGGGACGGCTGAGGGTCAGGCTTCGGGGAAGGGTTAGGGTTAGGGTTCGGGCTAGGGTTAGGGTTAGGGGACGGGGACGGTTTAGGGTCCAGGTGAGGGTACGACAACGCTCTAGGGGGAGCGTACGTGTGAGGGCGCGGGTTAGTGTCAGCGTATGGGTTAGGATTAGGGGACGGCTGAGGGTCAGGCTTCGGGGAAGGGTTAGGGTTAGGGTTCGGGCTAGGGTTAGGGTTAGGGGACGGGGACGGTTTAGGGTCCAGGTGAGGGTACGACAACGCTCTAGGGGGAGCGTACGTGTGAGGGCGCGGGTTAGTGTCAGCGTACGGGTTAGGATTAGGGGACGGCTGAGGGTCAGGCTTCGGGGAAGGGTTAGGGTTAGGGTTCGGGCTAGGGTTAGGGTTAGGGGACGGGGACGGTTCAGGGTCCAGGTGAGGGTACGACAACGCTCTAGGGGGAGCGTACGTGTGAGGGCGCGGGTTAGTGTCAGCGTACGGGTTAGGATTAGGGGACGGCTGAGGGTCAGGCTTCGGGGAAGGGTTAGGGTTAGGGTTCGGGCTAGGGTTAGGGTTAGGGGACGGGGACGGTTCAGGGTCCAGGTGAGGGTACGACAACGCTCTAGGGAGAGCGTACGTGTGAGGGCGCGGGTTAGTGTCAGCGTACGGGTTAGGATTAGGGGACGGCTGAGGGTCTGGCTTCGGGGAAGGGTTAGGGTTAGGGTTTGGGCTAGGGTTAGGGTTAGGGGACGGGGACGGTTCAGGGTCCAGGTGAGGGTACGACAACGCTCTAGGGGGAGCGTACGTGTGAGGGCGCGGGTTAGTGTCAGCGTACGGGTTAGGATTAGGGGACGGCTGAGGGTCAGGCTTCGGGGAAGGGTTAGGGTTAGGGTTCGGGCTAGGGTTAGGGTTAGGGGACGGGGACGGTTTAGGGTCCAGGTGAGGGTACGACAACGCTCTAGGGGGAGCGTACGTGTGAGGGCGCGGGTTAGTGTCAGCGTACGGGTTAGGATTAGGGGACGGCTGAGGGTCAGGCTTCGGGGAAGGGTTAGGGTTAGGGTTCGGGCTAGGGTTAGGGTTAGGGGACGGGGACGGTTTAGGGTCCAGGTGAGGGTACGACAACGCTCTAGGGGGAGCGTACGTGTGAGGGCGCGGGTTAGTGTCAGCGTACGGGTTAGGATTAGGGGACGGCTGAGGGTCAGGCTTCGGGGAAGGGTTAGGGTTAGGGTTCGGGCTAGGGTTAGGGTTAGGGGACGGGGACGGTTTAGGGTCCAGGTGAGGGTACGACAACGCTCTAGGGGGAGCGTACGTGTGAGGGCGCGGGTTAGTGTCAGCGTACGGGTTAGGATTAGGGGACGGCTGAGGGTCAGGCTTCGGGGAATGGTTAGGGTTAGGTTTCGGGCTAGGGTTAGGGTTAGGGCACGGGGACGGTTTAGGGTCCAGGTGAGGGTACGACAACGCTCTAGGGGGAGCGTACGTGTGAGGGCGCGGGTTAGTGTCAGCGTACGGGTTAGGATTAGGGGACGGCTGAGGGTCAGGCTTCGGGGAAGGGTTAGGGTTAGGGTTCGGGCTAGGGTTAGGGTTAGGGGACGGGGACGGTTTAGGGTCCAGGTGAGGGTACGACAACGCTCTAGGGGGAGCGTACGTGTGAGGGCGCGGGTTAGTGTCAGCGTACGGGTTAGGATTAGGGGACGGCTGAGGGTCAGGCTTCGGGGAAGGGTTAGGGTTAGGGTTCGGGCTAGGGTTAGGGTTAGGGGACGGGGACGGTTCAGGGTCCAGGTGAGGGTACGACAACGCTCTAGGGGGAGCGTACGTGTGAGGGCGCGGGTTAGTGTCAGAGTACGGGTTAGGATTAGGGGACGGCTGAGGGTCAGGCTTCGGGGAAGGGTTAGGGTTAGGGTTCGGGCTAGGGTTAGGGTTAGGGGACGGGGACGGTTCAGGGTCCAGGTGAGGGTACGACAACGCTCTAGGGGGAGCGTACGTGTGAGGGCGCGGGTTAGTGTCAGCGTACGGGTTAGGATTAGGGGACGGCTGAGGGTCAGGCTTCGGGGAAGGGTTAGGGTTAGGCTTCGGCCTAGGGTTAGGGTTAGGGGACGGGGACGGTTCAGGGTCCAGGTGACGGTACGACAACGCTCTAGGGGGAGCGTACGTGTGAGGGCGCGGGTTAGTGTCAGCGTACGGGTTAGGATTAGGGGACGGCTGAGGGTCAGGCTTCGGGGAAGAGTTAGGGTTAGGCTTCGGCCTAGGGTTAGGGTTAGGGGACGGGGACGGTTCAGGGTCCAGGTGAGGGTACGACAACGCTCTAGGGGGAGCGTACGTGTGAGGGCGCGGGTTAGTGTCAGCGTTCGGTTTAGGATTAGGGGACGGCTGAGGGTCAGGCTTCGGGGAAGGGTTAGGGTTAGGGTTCGGGCTAGGGTTAGGGTTAGGGGACGGGGACGGTTCAGGGTCCAGGTGAGGGTACGACAACGCTCTAGGGGGAGCGTACGTGTGAGGGCGCGGGTTAGTGTCAGCGTACGGGTTAGGATTAGGGGACGGCTGAGGGTCAGGCTTCGGGGAAGGGTTAGGGTTAGGCTTCGGGCTAGGGTTAGGGTTAGGGGACGGGGACGGTTCAGGGTCCAGGTGAGGGTACGACAACGCTCTAGGGGGAGCGTACGTGTGAGGGCGCGGGTTAGTGTCAGCGTACGGGTTAGGATTAGGGGACGGCTGAGGGTCAGGCTTCGTTGAAGGGTTAGGGTTCGGGTTCGGGCTAGGGTTAGGGTTAGGGGACGGGGACGGTTCAGGGTCCAGGTGAGGGTACGACAACGCTCTAGGGGGAGCGTACGTGTGAGGGCGCGGGTTAGTGTCAGCGTACGGGTTAGGATTAGGGGACGGCTGAGGGTCAGGCTTCGGGGAAGGGTTAGGGTTAGGCTTCAGCCTAGGGTTAGGGTTAGGGGACGGGGACGGTTCAGGGTCCAGGTGAGGGTACGACAACGCTCTAGGGGGAGCGTACGTGTGAGGGCGCGGTTAGTGTCAGCGTACGGGTTAGGATTAGGGGACGGCTGAGGGTCAGGCTTCGGGGAAGGGTTAGGGTTAGGGTTCGGGCTAGGGTTAGGGTTAGGGGACGGGGACGGTTCAGGGTCCAGGTGAGGGTACGACAACGCTCTAGGGGGAGCGTACGTGTGAGGGCGCGGGTTAGTGTCAGCGTACGGGTTAGGATTAGGGGACGGCTGAGGGTCAGGCTTCGGGGAAGGGTTAGGGTTAGGGTTCGGGCTAGGGTTAGGGTTAGGGGACAGGGACGGTTCAGGGTCCAGGTGAGGGTACGACAACGCTCTAGGGGGAGCGTACGTGTGAGGGCGCAGGTTAGTGTCAGCGTACGGGTTAGGATTAGGGGACGGCTGAGGGTCAGGCTTCGGGGAAGGGTTAGGGTTAGGCTTCAGCCTAGGGTGAGGGTTAGGGGACGGGGACGGTTCAGGGTCCAGGTGAGGGTACGACAACGCTCTAGGGGGAGCGTACGTGTGAGGGCGCGGTTAGTGTCAGTGTACGGGTTAGGATTAGGGGACGGCTGAGGGTCAGGCTTCGGGGAAGGGTTAGGGTTAGGGTTCGGCCTAGGGTTAGGGTTAGGGGACGGGGACGGTTCAGGGTCCAGGTGAGGGTACGACAACGCTCTAGGGGGAGCGTACGTGTGAGGGCGCGGGTTAGTGTCAGCGTACGGGTTAGGATTAGGGGACGGCTGAGGGTCAGGCTTCGGGGAAGGGTTAGGGTTAGGGTTCGGGCTAGGGTTAGGGTTAGGGGACGGGGACGGTTCAGGGTCCAGGTGAGGGTACGACAACGCTCTAGGGGGAGCGTACGTGTGAGGGCGCGGGTTAGTGTCAGCGTACGGGTTAGGATTAGGGGACGGCTGAGGGTCAGGCTTCGGGGAAGGGTTAGGGTTAGGCTTCGGCCTAGGGTTAGGGTTAGGGGACGGGGACGGTTCAGGGTCCAGGTGAGGGTACGACAACGCTCTAGGGGGAGCGTACGTGTGAGGGCGCGGGTTAGTGTCAGCGTACGGGTTAGGATTAGGGGACGGCTGAGGGTCAGGCTTCGGGGAAGAGTTAGGGTTAGGCTTCGGCCTAGGGTTAGGGTTAGGGGACGGGGACGGTTCAGGGTCCAGGTGAGGGTACGACAACGCTCTAGGTGGAGCGTACGTGTGAGGGCGCGGGTTAGTGTCAGCGTACGGGTTAGGATTAGGGGACGGCTGAGGGTCAGGCTTCGGGGAAGGGTTAGAGTTAGGGTTCGGCCTAGGGTTAGGGTTAGGGGACGGGGACGGTTCAGGGTCCAGGTGAGGGTACGACAACGCTCTAGGGGGAGCGTACGTGTGAGGGCGCGGGTTAGTGTCAGCGTACGGGTTAGGATTAGGGGACGGCTGAGGGTCAGGCTTCGGGGAAGGGTTAGGGTTAGGGTTCGGCCTAGGGTTAGGGTTAGGGGACGGGGAAGGTTCAGGGTCCAGGTGAGGGTACGACAACGCTCTAGGGGGAGCGTACGTGTGAGGGCGCGGGTTAGTGTCAGCGTACGGGTTAGGATTAGGGGACGGCTGAGGGTCAGGCTTCGGGGAAGGGTTAGGGTTAGGGTTCGGCCTAGGGTTAGGGTTAGGGGACGGGGACGGTTCAGGGTCCAGGTGAGGGTATGACAACGCTCTAGGGGGAGCGTACGTGTGAGGGCGCGGGTTAGTGTCAGCGTACGGGTTAGCATTAGGGGACGGCTGAGGGTCAGGCTTCGGGGAAGGGTTAGGGTTAGGGTTCGGGCTAGGGTTAGGGTTAGGGGACGGGGACGGTTTAGGTTCCAGGTGAGGGTACGACAACGCTCTAGGGGGAGCGTACGTGTGAGGGCGCGGGTTAGTGTCAGCGTACGGGTTAGGATTAGGGGACGGCTGAGGGTCAGGCTTCGGGGAAGGGTTAGGGTTAGGGTTCGGGCTAGGGTTAGGGTTAGGGGACGGGGACGGTTTAGGGTCCAGGTGAGGGTACGACAACGCTCCAGGGGGCGCGTACGTGTGAGGGCGCGGGTTAATGTCAGCGTACGGGTTAGGATTAGGGGACGGCTGAGGGTCAGGCTTCGGGAAAGGGTTAGGGTTAGGCTTCAGCCTAGGGTTAGGGTTAGGGGACGGGGACGGTTCAGGGTCCAGGTGAGGGTACGACAACGCTCTAGGGGGAGCGTACGTGTGAGGGCGCGGTTAGTGTCAGCGTACGGGTTAGGATTAGGGGACGGCTGAGGGTCAGGCTTCGGGGAAGGGTTAGGGTTAGGGTTCGGGCTAGGGTTAGGGTTAGGGGACGGGGACGGTTCAGGGTCCAGGTGAGGGTACGACAACGCTCTAGGGGGAGCATACGTGTGAGGGCGCGGGTTAGTGTCAGCGTACGGGTTAGGATTAGGGGACGGCTGAGGGTCAGGCTTCGGGGAAGGGTTAGGGTTAGGGTTCGGGCTAGGGTTAGGGTTAGGGGACAGGGACGGTTCAGGGTCCAGGTGAGGGTACGACAACGCTCTAGGGGGAGCGTACGTGTGAGGGCGCAGGTTAGTGTCAGCGTACGGGTTAGGATTAGGGGACGGCTGAGGGTCAGGCTTCGGGGAAGGGTTAGGGTTAGGCTTCAGCCTAGGGTTAGGGTTAGGGGACGGGGACGGTTCAGGGTCCAGGTGAGGGTACGACAACGCTCTAGGGGGAGCGTACGTGTGAGGGCGCGGTTAGTGTCAGTGTACGGGTTAGGATTAGGGGACGGCTGAGGGTCAGGCTTCGGGGAAGGGTTAGGGTTAGGGTTCGGCCTAGGGTTAGGGTTAGGGGACGGGGACGGTTCAGGGTCCAGGTGAGGGTACGACAACGCTCTAGGGGGAGCGTACGTGTGAGGGCGCGGGTTAGTGTCAGCGTACGGGTTAGGATTAGGGGACGGCTGAGGGTCAGGCTTCGGGGAAGTGTTAGGGTTAGGGTTCGGGCTAGGGTTAGGGTTAGGGGACGGGGACGGTTCAGGGTCCAGGTGAGGGTACGACAACGCTCTAGGGGGAGCGTACGTGTGAGGGCGCGGGTTAGTGTCAGCGTACGGGTTAGGATTAGGGGACGGCTGAGGGTCAGGCTTCGGGGAAGGGTTAGGGTTAGGCTTCGGCCTAGAGTTAGGGTTAGGGGACGGGGACGGTTCAGGGTCCAGGTGAGGGTACGACAACGCTCTAGGGGGAGCGTACGTGTGAGGGCGCGGGTTAGTGTCAGCGTACGGGTTAGGATTAGGGGACGGCTGAGGGTCAGGCTTCGTTGAAGGGTTAGGGTTCGGGTTCGGGCTAGGGTTAGGGTTAGGGGACGGGGACGGTTCAGGGTCCAGGTGAGGGTACGACAACGCTCTAGGGGGAGCGTACGTGTGAGGGCGCGGGTTAGTGTCAGCGTACGGGTTAGGATTAGGGGACGGCTGAGGGTCAGGCTTCGGGGAAGGGTTAGGGTTAGGCTTCAGCCTAGGGTTAGGGTTAGGGGACGGGGACGGTTCAGGGTCCAGGTGAGGGTACGACAACGCTCTAGGGGGAGCGTACGTGTGAGGGCGCGGTTAGTGTCAGCGTACGGGTTAGGATTAGGGGACGGCTGAGGGTCAGGCTTCGGGGAAGGGTTAGGGTTAGGGTTCGGGCTAGGGTTAGGGTTAGGGGACGGGGACGGTTCAGGGTCCAGGTGAGGGTACGACAACGCTCTAGGGGGAGCGTACGTGTGAGGGCGCGGGTTAGTGTCAGCGTACGGGTTAGGATTAGGGGACGGCTGAGGGTCAGGCTTCGGGGAAGGGTTAGGGTTAGGGTTCGGGCTAGGGTTAGGGTTAGGGGACAGGGACGGTTCAGGGTCCAGGTGAGGGTACGACAACGCTCTAGGGGGAGCGTACGTGTGAGGGCGCAGGTTAGTGTCAGCGTACGGGTTAGGATTAGGGGACGGCTGAGGGTCAGGCTTCGGGGAAGGGTTAGGGTTAGGCTTCAGCCTAGGGTGAGGGTTAGGGGACGGGGACGGTTCAGGGTCCAGGTGAGGGTACGACAACGCTCTAGGGGGAGCGTACGTGTGAGGGCGCGGTTAGTGTCAGTGTACGGGTTAGGATTAGGGGACGGCTGAGGGTCAGGCTTCGGGGAAGGGTTAGGGTTAGGGTTCGGCCTAGGGTTAGGGTTAGGGGACGGGGACGGTTCAGGGTCCAGGTGAGGGTACGACAACGCTCTAGGGGGAGCGTACGTGTGAGGGCGCGGGTTAGTGTCAGCGTACGGGTTAGGATTAGGGGACGGCTGAGGGTCAGGCTTCGGGGAAGGGTTAGGGTTAGGGTTCGGGCTAGGGTTAGGGTTAGGGGACGGGGACGGTTCAGGGTCCAGGTGAGGGTACGACAACGCTCTAGGGGGAGCGTACGTGTGAGGGCGCGGGTTAGTGTCAGCGTACGGGTTAGGATTAGGGGACGGCTGAGGGTCAGGCTTCGGGGAAGGGTTAGGGTTAGGCTTCGGCCTAGGGTTAGGGTTAGGGGACGGGGACGGTTCAGGGTCCAGGTGAGGGTACGACAACGCTCTAGGGGGAGCGTACGTGTGAGGGCGCGGGTTAGTGTCAGCGTACGGGTTAGGATTAGGGGACGGCTGAGGGTCAGGCTTCGGGGAAGAGTTAGGGTTAGGCTTCGGCCTAGGGTTAGGGTTAGGGGACGGGGACGGTTCAGGGTCCAGGTGAGGGTACGACAACGCTCTAGGTGGAGCGTACGTGTGAGGGCGCGGGTTAGTGTCAGCGTACGGGTTAGGATTAGGGGACGGCTGAGGGTCAGGCTTCGGGGAAGGGTTAGAGTTAGGGTTCGGCCTAGGGTTAGGGTTAGGGGACGGGGACGGTTCAGGGTCCAGGTGAGGGTACGACAACGCTCTAGGGGGAGCGTACGTGTGAGGGCGCGGGTTAGTGTCAGCGTACGGGTTAGGATTAGGGGACGGCTGAGGGTCAGGCTTCGGGGAAGGGTTAGGGTTAGGGTTCGGCCTAGGGTTAGGGTTAGGGGACGGGGAAGGTTCAGGGTCCAGGTGAGGGTACGACAACGCTCTAGGGGGAGCGTACGTGTGAGGGCGCGGGTTAGTGTCAGCGTACGGGTTAGGATTAGGGGACGGCTGAGGGTCAGGCTTCGGGGAAGGGTTAGGGTTAGGGTTCGGCCTAGGGTTAGGGTTAGGGGACGGGGACGGTTCAGGGTCCAGGTGAGGGTATGACAACGCTCTAGGGGGAGCGTACGTGTGAGGGCGCGGGTTAGTGTCAGCGTACGGGTTAGCATTAGGGGACGGCTGAGGGTCAGGCTTCGGGGAAGGGTTAGGGTTAGGGTTCGGGCTAGGGTTAGGGTTAGGGGACGGGGACGGTTTAGGTTCCAGGTGAGGGTACGACAACGCTCTAGGGGGAGCGTACGTGTGAGGGCGCGGGTTAGTGTCAGCGTACGGGTTAGGATTAGGGGACGGCTGAGGGTCAGGCTTCGGGGAAGGGTTAGGGTTAGGGTTCGGGCTAGGGTTAGGGTTAGGGGACGGGGACGGTTTAGGGTCCAGGTGAGGGTACGACAACGCTCCAGGGGGAGCGTACGTGTGAGGGCGCGGGTTAATGTCAGCGTACGGGTTAGGATTAGGGGACGGCTGAGGGTCAGGCTTCGGGAAAGGGTTAGGGTTAGGCTTCAGCCTAGGGTTAGGGTTAGGGGACGGGGACGGTTCAGGGTCCAGGTGAGGGTACGACAACGCTCTAGGGGGAGCGTACGTGTGAGGGCGCGGTTAGTGTCAGCGTACGGGTTAGGATTAGGGGACGGCTGAGGGTCAGGCTTCGGGGAAGGGTTAGGGTTAGGGTTCGGGCTAGGGTTAGGGTTAGGGGACGGGGACGGTTCAGGGTCCAGGTGAGGGTACGACAACGCTCTAGGGGGAGCATACGTGTGAGGGCGCGGGTTAGTGTCAGCGTACGGGTTAGGATTAGGGGACGGCTGAGGGTCAGGCTTCGGGGAAGGGTTAGGGTTAGGGTTCGGGCTAGGGTTAGGGTTAGGGGACAGGGACGGTTCAGGGTCCAGGTGAGGGTACGACAACGCTCTAGGGGGAGCGTACGTGTGAGGGCGCAGGTTAGTGTCAGCGTACGGGTTAGGATTAGGGGACGGCTGAGGGTCAGGCTTCGGGGAAGGGTTAGGGTTAGGCTTCAGCCTAGGGTTAGGGTTAGGGGACGGGGACGGTTCAGGGTCCAGGTGAGGGTACGACAACGCTCTAGGGGGAGCGTACGTGTGAGGGCGCGGTTAGTGTCAGTGTACGGGTTAGGATTAGGGGACGGCTGAGGGTCAGGCTTCGGGGAAGGGTTAGGGTTAGGGTTCGGCCTAGGGTTAGGGTTAGGGGACGGGGACGGTTCAGGGTCCAGGTGAGGGTACGACAACGCTCTAGGGGGAGCGTACGTGTGAGGGCGCGGGTTAGTGTCAGCGTACGGGTTAGGATTAGGGGACGGCTGAGGGTCAGGCTTCGGGGAAGTGTTAGGGTTAGGGTTCGGGCTAGGGTTAGGGTTAGGGGACGGGGACGGTTCAGGGTCCAGGTGAGGGTACGACAACGCTCTAGGGGGAGCGTACGTGTGAGGGCGCGGGTTAGTGTCAGCGTACGGGTTAGGATTAGGGGACGGCTGAGGGTCAGGCTTCGGGGAAGGGTTAGGGTTAGGCTTCGGCCTAGAGTTAGGGTTAGGGGACGGGGACGGTTCAGGGTCCAGGTGAGGGTACGACAACGCTCTAGGGGGAGCGTACGTGTGAGGGCGCGGGTTAGTGTCAGCGTACTGGTTAGGATTAGGGGACGGCTGAGGGTCAGGCTTCGGGGAAGGGTTAGGGTAAGGCTTCGGCCTAGGGTTAGGGTTAGGGGACGGGGACGGTTCAGGGTCCAGGTGAGGGTACGACAACGCTCTAGGTGGAGCGTACGTGTGAGGGCGCGGGTTAGTGTCAGCGTACGGGTTAGGATTAGGGGACGGCTGAGGGTCAGGCTTCGGGGAAGGGTTAGAGTTAGGGTTCGGCCTAGGGTTAGGGTTAGGGGACGGGGACGGTTCAGGGTCCAGGTGAGGGTACGACAACGCTCTAGGGGGAGCGTACGTGTGAGGGCGCGGGTTAGTGTCAGCGTACGGGTTAGGATTAGGGGACGGCTGAGGGTCAGGCTTCGGGGAAGGGTTAGGGTTAGGGTTCGGCCTAGGGTTAGGGTTAGGGGACGGGGAAGGTTCAGGGTCCAGGTGAGGGTACGACAACGCTCTAGGGGGAGCGTACGTGTGAGGGCGCGGGTTAGTGTCAGCGTACGGGTTAGGATTAGGGGACGGCTGAGGGTCAGGCTTCGGGGAAGGGTTAGGGTTAGGGTTCGGCCTAGGGTTAGGGTTAGGGGACGGGGACGGTTCAGGGTCCAGGTGAGGGTATGACAACGCTCTAGGGGGAGCGTACGTGTGAGGGCGCGGGTTAGTGTCAGCGTACGGTTTAGAATTAGGGGACGGCTGAGGGTCAGGCTTCGGGGAAGGGTTAGGGTTAGGGTTCGGGCTAGGGTTAGGGTTAGGGGACGGGGACGGTTTAGGGTCCAGGTGAGGGTACGACAACGCTCTAGGGGGAGCGTACGTGTGAGGGCGCGGGTTAGTGTCAGCGTACGGGTTAGGATTAGGGGACGGCTGAGGGTCAGGCTTCGGGGAAGGGTTAGGGTTAGGCTTCGGGCTAGGGTTAGGGTTAGGGGACGGGGACGGTTTAGGGTCCAGGTGAGGGTACGACAACGCTCTACGGGGAGCGTACGTGTGAGGGCGCGGGTTAGTGTCAGCGTACGGGTTAGGATTAGGGGACGGCTGAGGGTTAGGCTTCGGGGAAGGGTTAGGGTTAGGGTTCGGGCTAGGGTTAGGGGACGGGGACGGTTTAGGGTCCAGGTGAGGGTACGACAACGCTCTAGGGGGAGCGTACGTGTGAGGCCGCCGGTTAGTGTCAGCGTACGGGTTAGGATTAGGGGACGGCTGAGCGTCAGGCTTCGGGGAAGGGTTAGGTTTAGGCTTCGGGCTAGGGTTAGGGTTAGGGGACGGGGACGGTTTAGGGTCCAGGTGAGGGTACGACAACGCTCTAGGGGGAGCGTACGTGTGAGGGCGCGGGTTAGTGTCAGCGTACGGGTTAGGATTAGGGGACGGCTGAGGGTCAGGCTTCGGGGAAGGGTTAGGGTTAGGCTTCGGGCTAGGGTTAGGGTTAGGGGACGGGGACAGTTTAGGGTCCAGGTGAGGGTACGACAACGCTCTAGGGGGAGCGTACGTGTGAGGGCGCGGGTTAGTGTCAGCGTACGGGTTAGGATTAGGGGACGGCTGAGGGTCAGGCTTCGGGGAATGGTTAGGGTTAGGGTTCGGGCCAGGGTTAGGGTTAGGGGACGGGGACGGTTTAGGGTCCAGGTGAGTGTACGACAACGCTCTAGGGGGAGCGTACGTGTGAGGGCGCGGGTTAGTGTCAGCGTACGGGTTAGGATTAGGGGACGGCTGAGGGTCAGGCTTCGGGGAAGGGTTAGGGTTAGGGTTTGGGCTAGGGTTAGGGTTAGGGGACGGGGACGGTTTAGGGTACAGGTGAGGGTACAACAACGCTCTAGGGGGAGCGTACGTGTGAGGGCGCGGGTTAGTGTCAGCGTACGGATTAGGATTAGGGGACGGCTGAGGGTCAGGCTTCGGGGAAGGGTTAGGGTTAGGCTTCGGGCTAGGGTTAGGGTTAGGGGACGGGGACGGTTTAGGGTCCAGGTGAGGGTACGACAACGCTCTAGGGGGAGCGTACGTGTGAGGGCGCGGGTTAGTGTCAGCGTACGGGTTAGGATTAGGGGACGGCTGAGGGTCAGGCTTCGGGGAAGGGTTAGGGTTAGGGTTCGGGCTAGGGTTAGGGTTAGGGGACGGGGACGGTTTAGGATCCAGGTGAGGGTACGACAACGCTCTAGGGGGAGCGTACGTGTGAGGGCGCGGGTTAGTGTCAGCGTACGGGTTAGGATTAGGGGACGGCTGAGGGTCAGGCTTCGGGGAAGGGTTAGGGTTAGGGTTCGGGCTAGGGTTAGGGTTAGGGGACGGGGACGGTTTAGGATCCAGGTGAGGGTACGACAACGCTCTAGGGGGAGCGTACGTGTGAGGGCGCGGGTTAGTGTCAGCGTACGGGTTAGGATTAGGGGACGGCTGAGGGTCAGGCTTCGGGGAAGGGTTAGGGTTAGGGTTCGGGCTAGGGTTAGGGTTAGGGGACGGGGACGGTTTAGGGTCCAGGTGAGGGTACGACAACGCTCTAGGGGGAGCGTACGTGTGAGGGCGCGGGTTAGTGTCAGCGTACGGGTTAGGATTAGGGGACGGCTGAGGGTCAGGCTTCGGGGAAGGGTTAGGGTTAGGGTTCGGGCTAGGGTTAGGGTTATGGGACGGGGACGGTTCAGGGTCCAGGTGAGGGTACGACAACGCTCTAGGGGGAGCGTACGTGTGAGGGCGCGGTTTAGTGTCAGCGTACGGGTTAGGATTAGGGGACGGCTGAGGGTCAGGCTTCGGGGAAGGTTTAGGGTTAGGCTTCGGCCTAGGGTTAGGGTTAGGGGACGGGTACGGTTCAGGGTCCAGGTGAGGGTACGACAACGCTCTAGGGGGAGCGTACGTGTGAGGGCGCGGGTTAGTGTCAGCGTACGGGTTAGGATTAGGGGACGGCTGAGGGTCAGGCTTCGGGGAAGGGTTAGGGTTAGGGTTCGGGCTAGGGTTAGGGTTAGGGGAAGGGGACGATTTAGGGTCCAGGTGAGGGTACGACAATGCTCTAGGGGGAGAGTACGTGTGAGGGCGCGGGTTAGTGTCAGCGTACGGGTTAGGATTAGGGGACGGCTGAGGGTCAGGCTTCGGGGAAGGGTTAGGGTTAGGGTTCGGGCTAGGGTTAGGGTTAGGGGACGGGGACGGTTTAGGGTCCAGGTGAGGGTACGACAACGCTCTAGGGGGAGAGTACGTGTGAGGGCGCGGGTTAGTGTCAGCGTACGGGTTAGGATTAGGGGACGGCTGAGGGTCAGGCTTCGGGGAAGGGTTAGGGTTAGGGTTCGGGCTAGGGTTAGGGTTAGGGGACGGGGACGGTTTAGGGTCCAGGTGAGGGTACGACAACGCTCTAGGGGGAGCGTACGTGTGAGGGCGCGGGTTAGTGTCAGCGTACGGGTTAGGATTAGGGGACGGCTGAGGGTCAGGCTTCGGGGAAGGGTTAGGGTTAGGGTTCGGGCTAGGGTTAGGGTTAGGGGACGGGGACGGTTTAGGGTCCAGGTGAGGGTACGACAACGCTCTAGGGGGAGCGTACGTGTGAGGGCGCGGGTTAGTGTCAGCGTACGGGTTAGGATTAGGGGACGGCTGAGGGTCAGGCTTCGGGGAAGGGTTAGGGTTAGGGTTCGGGCTAGGGTTAGGGTTAGGGGAAGGGGACGGTTTAGGGTCCAGGTGAGGGTACGACAACGCTCTAGGGGGAGAGTACGTGTGAGGGCGCGGGTTAGTGTCAGCGTACGGGTTAGGATTAGGGGACGGCTGAGGGTCAGGCTTCGGGGAAGGGTTAGGGTTAGGGTTCGGGCTAGGGTTAGGGTTAGGGGACGGGGACGGTTTAGGGTCCAGGTGAGGGTAGGACAACGCTCTAGGGGGAGCGTACGTGTGAGGGCGCGGGTTAGTGTCAGCGTACGGGTTAGGATTAGGGGACGGCTGAGGGTCAGGCTTCGGGGAAGGGTTAGGGTTAGGCTTCGGCCTAGGGTTAGGGTTAGGGGACGGGGACGGTTCAGGGTCCAGGTGAGGGTACGACAACGCTCTAGGGGGAGCGTACGTGTGAGGGCGCGGGTTAGTGTCAGCGTACGGGTTAGGATTAGGGGACGGCTGAGGGTCAGGCTTCGGGGAAGGGTTAGGATTAGGCTTCGGCCTAGGGTTAGGGTTAGGGTACGGGGACGGTTCAGGGTCCAGGTGAGGGTACGACAACGCTCTAGGGGGAGCGTACGTGTGAGGGCGCGGGTTAGTGTCAGCGTACGGGTTAGGATTAGGGGACGGCTGAGGGTCAGGCTTCGGGGAAGGGTTAGGGTTAGGCTTCGGCCTAGGGTTAGGGTTAGGGGACGGGGACGGTTTAGGGTCCAGGTGAGGGTACGACAACGCTCTGGGGGAGAGTACGTGTGAGGGCGCGGGTTAGTGTCAGCGTACGGGTTAGGATTAGGGGACGGCTGAGGGTCAGGTTTCGGGGAAGAGTTAGGGTTAGGGTTCGGGTTAGGGTTAGGGTTAGGGGACGGGGACGGTTTAGGGTCCAGGTGAGGGTACGACAACGCTCTAGGGGGAGCGTACGTGTGAGGGCGCGGGTTAGTGTCAGCGTACGGGTTAGGATTAGGGGACGGCTGAGGGTCAGGCTTCGGGGAAGGGTTAGGGTTAGGGTTCGGGCTAGGGTTAGGGTTAGGGGACGGGGACGGTTTAGGGTCCAGGTGAGGGTACGACAACGCTCTACGGGGAGCCTACGTGTGAGGGCGCGGGTTAGAGTCAGCGTACGGGTTAGGATTAGGGGAAGGCTGAGGGTCAGGCTTCGGGGAAGGGTTAGGGTTAGGGTTCGGGCTAGGGTTAGGGTTAGGGGACGGGGACGGTTTAGGGTCCAGGTGAGGGTACGACAACGCTCTAGGGGGAGCGTACGTGTGAGGGCGCGGGTTAGTGTCAGCGTACGGGTTAGGATTAGGGGACGGCTGAGGGTCAGGCTTCGGGGAAGGGTTAGGGTTAGGGTTCGGGCTAGGGTTAGGGTTATGGGACGGGGACGGTTCAGGGTCCAGGTGAGGGTACGACAACGCTCTAGGGGGAGCGTACGTGTGAGGGCGCGGTTTAGTGTCAGCGTACGGGTTAGGATTAGGGGACGGCTGAGGGTCAGGCTTCGGGGAAGGTTTAGGGTTAGGCTTCGGCCTAGGGTTAGGGTTAGGGGACGGGTACGGTTCAGGATCCAGGTGAGGGTACGACAACGCTCTAGGGGGAGCGTACGTGTGAGGGCGCGGGTTAGTGTCAGCGTACGGGTTAGGATTAGGGGACGGCTGAGGGTCAGGCTTCGGGGAAGGGTTAGGGTTAAACTTCTGCCTAGGGTTAGTGTTAGGGGACGGGGACGGTTCAGGGTCCAGGTGAGGGTACGACAACGCTCTAGGGGGAGCGTACGTGTGAGGGCGCGGTTAGTGTCAGCGTACGGGTTAGGATTAGGGGACGGCTGAGGGTCAGGCTTCGGGGAAGGGTTAGGGTTAGGGTTCGGGCTAGGGTTAGGGTTAGGGGACGGGGACGGTTCAGGGTCCAGGTGAGGGTACGACAACGCTCTAGGGGGAGCATACGTGTGAGGGCGCGGGTTAGTGTCAGCGTACGGGTTAGGATTAGGGGACGGCTGAGGGTCAGGCTTCGGGGAAGGGTTAGGGTTAGGGTTCGGGCTAGGGTTAGGGTTAGGGGACAGGGACGGTTCAGGGTCCAGGTGAGGGTACGACAACGCTCTAGGGGGAGCGTACGTGTGAGGGCGCAGGTTAGTGTCAGCGTACGGGTTAGGATTAGGGGACGGCTGAGGGTCAGGCTTCGGGGAAGGGTTAGGGTTAGGCTTCAGCCTAGGGTTAGGGTTAGGGGACGGGGACAGTTCAGGGTCCAGGTGAGGGTACGACAACGCTCTAGGGGGAGCGTACGTGTGAGGGCGCGGTTAGTGTCAGTGTACGGGTTAGGATTAGGGGACGGCTGAGGGTCAGGCTTCGGGGAAGGGTTAGGGTTAGGGTTCGGCCTAGGGTTAGGGTTAGGGGACGGGGACGGTTCAGGGTCCAGGTGAGGGTACGACAACGCTCTAGGGGGAGCGTACGTGTGAGGGCGCGGGTTAGTGTCAGCGTACGGGTTAGGATTAGGGGACGGCTGAGGGTCAGGCTTCGGGGAAGTGTTAGGGTTAGGGTTCGGGCTAGGGTTAGGGTTAGGGGACGGGGACGGTTCAGGGTCCAGGTGAGGGTACGACAACGCTCTAGGGGGAGCGTACGTGTGAGGGCGCGGGTTAGTGTCAGCGTACGGGTTAGGATTAGGGGACGGCTGAGGGTCAGGCTTCGGGGAAGGGTTAGGGTTAGGCTTCGGCCTAGGGTTAGGGTTAGGGGACGGGGACGGTTCAGGGTCCAGGTGAGGGTACGACAACGCTCTAGGGGGAGCGTACGTGTGAGGGCGCGGGTTAGTGTCAGCGTACGGGTTAGGATTAGGGGACGGCTGAGGGTCAGGCTTCGGGGAAGGGTTAGGGTTAGGCTTCGGCCTAGGGTTAGGGTTAGGGGACGGGGACGGTTCAGGGTCCAGGTGAGGGTACGACAACGCTCTAGGGGGAGCGTACGTGTGAGGGCGCGGGTTAGTGTCAGCGTACGGGTTAGGATTAGGGGACGGCTGAGGGTCAGGCTTCGGGGAAGAGTTAGGGTTAGGCTTCGGCCTAGGGTTAGGGTTAGGGGACGGGGACGGTTCAGGGTCCAGGTGAGGGTACGACAACGCTCTAGGTGGAGCGTACGTGTGAGGGCGCGGGTTAGTGTCAGCGTACGGGTTAGGATTAGGGGACGGCTGAGGGTCAGGCTTCGGGGAAGGGTTAGAGTTAGGGTTCGGCCTAGGGTTAGGGTTAGGGGACGGGGACGGTTCAGGGTCCAGGTGAGGGTACGACAACGCTCTAGGGGGAGCGTACGTGTGAGGGCGCGGGTTAGTGTCAGCGTACGGGTTAGGATTAGGGGACGGCTGAGGGTCAGGCTTCGGGGAAGGGTTAGGGTTAGGGTTCGGCCTAGGGTTAGGGTTAGGGGACGGGGAAGGTTCAGGGTCCAGGTGAGGGTACGACAACGCTCTAGGGGGAGCGTACGTGTGAGGGCGCGGGTTAGTGTCAGCGTACGGGTTAGGATTAGGGGACGGCTGAGGGTCAGGCTTCGGGGAAGGGTTAGGGTTAGGGTTCGGCCTAGGGTTAGGGTTAGGGGACGGGGACGGTTCAGGGTCCAGGTGAGGGTATGACAACGCTCTAGGGGGAGCGTACGTGTGAGGGCGCGGGTTAGTGTCAGCGTACGGTTTAGAATTAGGGGACGGCTGAGGGTCAGGCTTCGGGGAAGGGTTAGGGTTAGGGTTCGGGCTAGGGTTAGGGTTAGGGGACGGGGACGGTTTAGGGTCCAGGTGAGGGTACGACAACGCTCTAGGGGGAGCGTACGTGTGAGGGCGCGGGTTAGTGTCAGCGTACGGGTTAGGATTAGGGGACGGCTGAGGGTCAGGCTTCGGGGAAGGGTTAGGGTTAGGCTTCGGGCTAGGGTTAGGGTTAGGGGACGGGGACGGTTTAGGGTCCAGGTGAGGGTACGACAACGCTCTACGGGGAGCGTACGTGTGAGGGCGCGGGTTAGTGTCAGCGTACGGGTTAGGATTAGGGGACGGCTGAGGGTTAGGCTTCGGGGAAGGGTTAGGGTTAGGGTTCGGGCTAGGGTTAGGGTTAGGGGACGGGGACGGTTTAGGATCCAGGTGAGGGTACGACAACGCTCTAGGGGGAGCGTACGTGTGAGGGCGCGGGTTAGTGTCAGCGTACGGGTTAGGATTAGGGGACGGCTGAGGGTCAGGCTTCGGGGAAGGGTTAGGGTTAGGGTTCGGGCTAGGGTTAGGGTTAGGGGACGGGGACGGTTTAGGGTCCAGGTGAGGGTACGACAACGCTCTAGGGGGAGCGTACGTGTGAGGGCGCGGGTTAGTGTCAGCGTACGGGTTAGGATTAGGGGACGGCTGAGGGTCAGGCTTCGGGGAAGGGTTAGGGTTAGGGTTCGGGCTAGGGTTAGGGTTATGGGACGGGGACGGTTCAGGGTCCAGGTGAGGGTACGACAACGCTCTAGGGGGAGCGTACGTGTGAGGGCGCGGTTTAGTGTCAGCGTACGGGTTAGGATTAGGGGACGGCTGAGGGTCAGGCTTCGGGGAAGGTTTAGGGTTAGGCTTCGGCCTAGGGTTAGGGTTAGGGGACGGGTACGGTTCAGGGTCCAGGTGAGGGTACGACAACGCTCTAGGGGGAGCGTACGTGTGAGGGCGCGGGTTAGTGTCAGCGTACGGGTTAGGATTAGGGGACGGCTGAGGGTCAGGCTTCGGGGAAGGGTTAGGGTTAGGGTTCGGGCTAGGGTTAGGGTTAGGGGAAGGGGACGATTTAGGGTCCAGGTGAGGGTACGACAATGCTCTAGGGGGAGAGTACGTGTGAGGGCGCGGGTTAGTGTCAGCGTACGGGTTAGGATTAGGGGACGGCTGAGGGTCAGGCTTCGGGGAAGGGTTAGGGTTAGGGTTCGGGCTAGGGTTAGGGTTAGGGGACGGGGACGGTTTAGGGTCCAAGTGAGGGTACGACAACGCTCTAGGGGGAGAGTACGTGTGAGGGCGCGGGTTAGTGTCAGCGTACGGGTTAGGATTAGGGGACGGCTGAGGGTCAGGCTTCGGGGAAGGGTTAGGGTTAGGGTTCGGGCTAGGGTTAGGGTTAGGGGACGGGGACGGTTTAGGGTCCAGGTGAGGGTACGACAACGCTCTAGGGGGAGCGTACGTGTGAGGGCGCGGGTTAGTGTCAGCGTATGGGTTAGGATTAGGGGACGGCTGAGGGTCAGGCTTCGGGGAAGGGTTAGGGTTAGGGTTCGGGCTAGGGTTAGGGTTAGGGGACGGGGACGGTTTAGGGTCCAGGTGAGGGTACGACAACGCTCTAGGGGGAGCGTACGTGTGAGGGCGCGGGTTAGTGTCAGCGTACGGGTTAGGATTAGGGGACGGCTGAGGGTCAGGCTTCGGGGAAGGGTTAGGGTTAGGGTTCGGGCTAGGGTTAGGGTTAGGGGAAGGGGACGGTTTAGGGTCCAGGTGAGGGTACGACAACGCTCTAGGGGGAGAGTACGTGTGAGGGCGCGGGTTAGTGTCAGCGTACGGGTTAGGATTAGGGGACGGCTGAGGGTCAGGCTTCGGGGAAGGGTTAGGGTTAGGGTTCGGGCTAGGGTTAGGGTTAGGGGACGGGGACGGTTTAGGGTCCAGGTGAGGGTAGGACAACGCTCTAGGGGGAGCGTACGTGTGAGGGCGCGGGTTAGTGTCAGCGTACGGGTTAGGATTAGGGGACGGCTGAGGGTCAGGCTTCGGGGAAGGGTTAGGGTTAGGCTTCGGCCTAGGGTTAGGGTTAGGGGACGGGGACGGTTCAGGGTCCAGGTGAGGGTACGACAACGCTCTAGGGGGAGCGTACGTGTGAGGGCGCGGGTTAGTGTCAGCGTACGGGTTAGGATTAGGGGACGGCTGAGGGTCAGGCTTCGGGGAAGGGTTAGGATTAGGCTTCGGCCTAGGGTTAGGGTTAGGGTACGGGGACGGTTCAGGGTCCAGGTGAGGGTACGACAACGCTCTAGGGGGAGCGTACGTGTGAGGGCGCGGGTTAGTGTCAGCGTACGGGTTAGGATTAGGGGACGGCTGAGGGTCAGGCTTCGGGGAAGGGTTAGGGTTAGGCTTCGGCCTAGGGTTAGGGTTAGGGGACGGGGACGGTTTAGGGTCCAGGTGAGGGTACGACAACGCTCTGGGGGAGAGTACGTGTGAGGGCGCGGGTTAGTGTCAGCGTACGGGTTAGGATTAGGGGACGGCTGAGGGTCAGGTTTCGGGGAAGAGTTAGGGTTAGGGTTCGGGCTAGGGTTAGGGTTAGGGGACGGGGACGGTTTAGGGTCCAGGTGAGGGTACGACAACGCTCTAGGGGGAGCGTACGTGTGAGGGCGCGGGTTAGTGTCAGCGTACGGGTTAGGATTAGAGGACGGCTGAGGGTCAGGCTTCGGGGAAGGGTTAGGGTTAGGGTTCGGGCTAGGGTTAGGGTTAGGGGACGGGGACGGTTTAGGGTCCAGGTGAGGGTACGACAACGCTCTACGGGGAGCCTACGTGTGAGGGCGCGGGTTAGAGTCAGCGTACGGGTTAGGATTAGGGGAAGGCTGAGGGTCAGGCTTCGGGGAAGGGTTAGGGTTAGGGTTCGGGCTAGGGTTAGGGTTAGGGGACGGGGACGGTTTAGGGTCCAGGTGAGGGTACGACAACGCTCTAGGGGGAGCGTACGTGTGAGGGCGCGGGTTAGTGTCAGCGTACGGGTTAGGATTAGGGGACGGCTGAGGGTCAGGCTTCGGGGAAGGGTTAGGGTTAGGGTTCGGGCTAGGGTTAGGGTTATGGGACGGGGACGGTTCAGGGTCCAGGTGAGGGTACGACAACGCTCTAGGGGGAGCGTACGTGTGAGGGCGCGGGTTAGTGTCAGCGTACGGGTTAGGATTAGGGGACGGCTGAGGGTCAGGCTTCGGGGAAGGGTTAGGGTTAGGCTTCGGCCTAGGGTTAGGGTTAGGGGACGGGGACGGTTCAGGGTCCAGGTGAGGGTACGACAACGCTCTAGGGGGAGCGTACGTGTGAGGGCGCGGGTTAGTGTCAGCGTACGGGTTAGGATTAGGGGACGGCTGAGGGTCAGGCTTCGGGGAAGGGTTAGGGTTAGGCTTCGGCCTAGGGTTAGGGTTAGGGGACGGGGACGGTTCAGGGTCCAGGTGAGGGTACGACAACGCTCTAGGGGGAGCGTACGTGTGAGGGCGCGGGTTAGTGTCAGCGTACGGGTTAGGATTAGGGGACGGCTGAGGGTCAGGCTTCGGGGAAGAGTTAGGGTTAGGCTTCGGCCTAGGGTTAGGGTTAGGGGACGGGGACGGTTCAGGGTCCAGGTGAGGGTACGACAACGCTCTAGGTGGAGCGTACGTGTGAGGGCGCGGGTTAGTGTCAGCGTACGGGTTAGGATTAGGGGACGGCTGAGGGTCAGGCTTCGGGGAAGGGTTAGAGTTAGGGTTCGGCCTAGGGTTAGGGTTAGGGGACGGGGACGGTTCAGGGTCCAGGTGAGGGTACGACAACGCTCTAGGGGGAGCGTACGTGTGAGGGCGCGGGTTAGTGTCAGCGTACGGGTTAGGATTAGGGGACGGCTGAGGGTCAGGCTTCGGGGAAGGGTTAGGGGTAGGGTTCGGCCTAGGGTTAGGGTTAGGGGACGGGGAAGGTTCAGGGTCCAGGTGAGGGTACGACAACGCTCTAGGGGGAGCGTACGTGTGAGGGCGCGGGTTAGTGTCAGCGTACGGGTTAGGATTAGGGGACGGCTGAGGGTCAGGCTTCGGGGAAGGGTTAGGGTTAGGGTTCGGCCTAGGGTTAGGGTTAGGGGACGGGGACGGTTCAGGGTCCAGTTGAGGGTATGACAACGCTCTAGGGGGAGCGTACGTGTGAGGGCGCGGGTTAGTGTCAGCGTACGGTTTAGAATTAGGGGACGGCTGAGGGTCAGGCTTCGGGGAAGGGTTAGGGTTAGGGTTCGGGCTAGGGTTAGGGTTAGGGGACGGGGACGGTTTAGGGTCCAGGTGAGGGTACGACAACGCTCTAGGGGGAGCGTACGTGTGAGGGCGCGGGTTAGTGTCAGCGTACGGGTTAGGATTAGGGGACGGCTGAGGGTCAGGCTTCGGGGAAGGGTTAGGGTTAGGCTTCGGGCTAGGGTTAGGGTTAGGGGACGGGGACGGTTTAGGGTCCAGGTGAGGGTACGACAACGCTCTACGGGGAGCGTACGTGTGAGGGCGCGGGTTAGTGTCAGCGTACGGGTTAGGATTAGGGGACGGCTGAGGGTTAGGCTTCGGGGAAGGGTTAGGGTTAGGGTTCGGGCTAGGGTTAGGGGACGGGGACGGTTTAGGGTCCAGGTGAGGGTACGACAACGCTCTAGGGGGAGCGTACGTGTGAGGCCGCCGGTTAGTGTCAGCGTACGGGTTAGGATTAGGGGACGGCTGAGCGTCAGGCTTCGGGGAAGGGTTAGGTTTAGGCTTCGGGCTAGGGTTAGGGTTAGGGGACGGGGACGGTTTAGGGTCCAGGTGAGGGTACGACAACGCTCTAGGGGGAGCGTACGTGTGAGGGCGCGGGTTAGTGTCAGCGTACGGGTTAGGATTAGGGGACGGCTGAGGGTCAGGCTTCGGGGAAGGGTTAGGGTTAGGCTTCGGGCTAGGGTTAGGGTTAGGGGACGGGGACGGTTTAGGGTCCAGGTGAGGGTACGACAACGCTCTAGGGGGAGCGTACGTGTGAGGGCGCGGGTTAGTGTCAGCGTACGGGTTAGGATTAGGGGACGGCTGAGGGTCAGGCTTCGGGGAAGGGTTAGGGTTAGGGTTCGGGCCAGGGTTAGGGTTAGGGGACGGGGACGGTTTAGGGTCCAGGTGAGGGTACGACAACGCTCTAGGGGGAGCGTACGTGTGAGGGCGCGGGTTAGTGTCAGCGTACGGGTTAGGATTAGGGGACGGCTGAGGGTCAGGCTTCGGGGAAGGGTTAGGGTTAGGGTTTGGGCTAGGGTTAGGGTTAGGGGACGGGGACGGTTTAGGGTCCAGGTGAGGGTACAACAACGCTCTAGGGGGAGCGTACGTGTGAGGGCGCGGGTTAGTGTCAGCGTACGGATTAGGATTAGGGGACGGCTGAGGGTCAGGCTTCGGGGAAGGGTTAGGGTTAGGCTTCGGGCTAGGGTTAGGGTTAGGGGACGGGGACGGTTTAGGGTCCAGGTGAGGGTACGACAACGCTCTAGGGGGAGCGTACGTGTGAGGGCGCGGGTTAGTGTCAGCGTACGGGTTAGGATTAGGGGACGGCTGAGGGTCAGGCTTCGGGGAAGGGTTAGGGTTAGGGTTCGGGCTAGGGTTAGGGTTAGGGGACGGGGACGGTTTAGGATCCAGGTGAGGGTACGACAACGCTCTAGGGGGAGCGTACGTGTGAGGGCGCGGGTTAGTGTCAGCGTACGGGTTAGGATTAGGGGACGGCTGAGGGTCAGGCTTCGGGGAAGGGTTAGGGTTAGGGTTCGGGCTAGGGTTAGGGTTAGGGGACGGGGACGGTTTAGGATCCAGGTGAGGGTACGACAACGCTCTAGGGGGAGCGTACGTGTGAGGGCGCGGGTTAGTGTCAGCGTACGGGTTAGGATTAGGGGACGGCTGAGGGTCAGGCTTCGGGGAAGGGTTAGGGTTAGGGTTCGGGCTAGGGTTAGGGTTAGGGGACGGGGACGGTTTAGGGTCCAGGTGAGGGTACGACAACGCTCTAGGGGGAGCGTACGTGTGAGGGCGCGGGTTAGTGTCAGCGTACGGGTTAGGATTAGGGGACGGCTGAGGGTCAGGCTTCGGGGAAGGGTTAGGGTTAGGGTTCGGGCTAGGGTTAGGGTTATGGGACGGGGACGGTTCAGGGTCCAGGTGAGGGTACGACAACGCTCTAGGGGGAGCGTACGTGTGAGGGCGCGGTTTAGTGTCAGCGTACGGGTTAGGATTAGGGGACGGCTGAGGGTCAGGCTTCGGGGAAGGTTTAGGGTTAGGCTTCGGCCTAGGGTTAGGGTTAGGGGACGGGTACGGTTCAGGGTCCAGGTGAGGGTACGACAACGCTCTAGGGGGAGCGTACGTGTGAGGGCGCGGGTTAGTGTCAGCGTACGGGTTAGGATTAGGGGACGGCTGAGGGTCAGGCTTCGGGGAAGGGTTAGGGTTAGGGTTCGGGCTAGGGTTAGGGTTAGGGGAAGGGGACGATTTAGGGTCCAGGTGAGGGTACGACAATGCTCTAGGGGGAGAGTACGTGTGAGGGCGCGGGTTAGTGTCAGCGTACGGGTTAGGATTAGGGGACGGCTGAGGGTCAGGCTTCGGGGAAGGGTTAGGGTTAGGGTTCGGGCTAGGGTTAGGGTTAGGGGACGGGGACGGTTTAGGGTCCAGGTGAGGGTACGACAACGCTCTAGGGGGAGAGTACGTGTGAGGGCGCGGGTTAGTGTCAGCGTACGGGTTAGGATTAGGGGACGGCTGAGGGTCAGGCTTCGGGGAAGGGTTAGGGTTAGGGTTCGGGCTAGGGTTAGGGTTAGGGGACGGGGACGGTTTAGGGTCCAGGTGAGGGTACGACAACGCTCTAGGGGGAGCGTACGTGTGAGGGCGCGGGTTAGTGTCAGCGTACGGGTTAGGATTAGGGGACGGCTGAGGGTCAGGCTTCGGGGAAGGGTTAGGGTTAGGGTTCGGGCTAGGGTTAGGGTTAGGGGACGGGGACGGTTTAGGGTCCAGGTGAGGGTACGACAACGCTCTAGGGGGAGCGTACGTGTGAGGGCGCGGGTTAGTGTCAGCGTACGGGTTAGGATTAGGGGACGGCTGAGGGTCAGGCTTCGGGGAAGGGTTAGGGTTAGGCTTCGGCCTAGGGTTAGGGTTAGGGGACGGGGACGGTTCAGGGTCCAGGTGAGGGTACGACAACGCTCTAGGGGGAGCGTACGTGTGAGGGCGCGGGTTAGTGTCAGCGTACGGGTTAGGATTAGGGGACGGCTGAGGGTCAGGCTTCGGGGAAGGGTTAGGATTAGGCTTCGGCCTAGGGTTAGGGTTAGGGGACGGGGACGGTTCAGGGTCCAGGTGAGGGTACGACAACGCTCTAGGGGGAGCGTACGTGTGAGGGCGCGGGTTAGTGTCAGCGTACGGGTTAGGATTAGGGGACGGCTGAGGGTCAGGCTTCGGGGAAGGGTTAGGGTTAGGCTTCGGCCTAGGGTTAGGGTTAGGGGACGGGGACGGTTTAGGGTCCAGGTGAGGGTACGACAACGCTCTGGGGGAGAGTACGTGTGAGGGCGCGGGTTAGTGTCAGCGTACGGGTTAGGATTAGGGGACGGCTGAGGGTCAGGTTTCGGGGAAGAGTTAGGGTTAGGGTTCGGGCTAGGGTTAGGGTTAGGGGACGGGGACGGTTTAGGGTCCAGGTGAGGGTACGACAACGCTCTAGGGGGAGCGTACGTGTGAGGGCGCGGGTTAGTGTCAGCGTACGGGTTAGGATTAGAGGACGGCTGAGGGTCAGGCTTCGGGGAAGGGTTAGGGTTAGGGTTCGGGCTAGGGTTAGGGTTAAGGGACGGGGACGGTTTAGGGTCCAGGTGAGGGTACGACAACGCTCTACGGGGAGCCTACGTGTGAGGGCGCGGGTTAGAGTCAGCGTACGGGTTAGGATTAGGGGAAGGCTGAGGGTCAGGCTTCGGGGAAGGGTTAGGGTTAGGGTTCGGGCTAGGGTTAGGGTTAGGGGACGGGGACGGTTTAGGGTCCAGGTGAGGGTACGACAACGCTCTAGGGGGAGCGTACGTGTGAGGGCGCGGGTTAGTGTCAGCGTACGGGTTAGGATTAGGGGACGGCTGAGGGTCAGGCTTCGGGGAAGGGTTAGGGTTAGGGTTCGGGCTAGGGTTAGGGTTATGGGACGGGGACGGTTCAGGGTCCAGGTGAGGGTACGACAACGCTCTAGGGGGAGCGTACGTGTGAGGGCGCGGTTTAGTGTCAGCGTACGGGTTAGGATTAGGGGACGGCTGAGGGTCAGGCTTCGGGGAAGGTTTAGGGTTAGGCTTCGGCCTAGGGTTAGGGTTAGGGGACGGGTACGGTTCAGGATCCAGGTGAGGGTACGACAACGCTCTAGGGGGAGCGTACGTGTGAGGGCGCGGGTTAGTGTCAGCGTACGGGTTAGGATTAGGGGACGGCTGAGGGTCAGGCTTCGGGGAAGGGTTAGGGTTAACCTTCGGCCTAGGGTTAGTGTTAGGGGACGGGGACGGTTCAGGGTCCAGGTGAGGGTACGACAACGCTCTAGGGGGAGCGTACGTGTGAGGGCGTGGGTTAGTGTCAGCGTACGGGTTAGGATTAGGGGACGGCTGAGGGTCAGGCTTCGGGGAAGGGTTAGGGTTAGGCTTCGGCCTAGGGTTAGGGTTAGGGGACGGGGACGGTTCAGGGTCCAGGTGAGGGTACGACAACGCTCTAGGGGGAGCGTACGTGTGAGGGCGTGGGTTAGTGTCAGCGTACGGGTTAGGATTAGGGGACGGCTGAGGGTCAGGCTTCGGGGAAGGGTTAGGGTTAGGCTTCGGCCTAGGGTTAGGGTTAGGGGATGGGGACGGTTCAGGGTCCAGGTGAGGGTACGACAACACTCTAGGGGGAGCGTACGTGTGAGGGCGCGGGTTAGTGTCAGCGTACGGGTTAGGATTAGGGGACGGCTGAGGGTCAGGCTTCGGGGAAGGGTTAGGTTTAGGCTTCGGCCTAGGGTTAGGGTTAGGGGACGGGGACGGTTCAGGGTCCAGGTGAGGGTACGACAACGCTCTAGGGGGAGCGTACGTGTGAGGGCGCGGTTTAGTGTCAGCGTACGGGTTAGGATTAGGGGACGGCTGAGGGTCAGGCTTCGGGGAAGGGTTAGGGTTAGGGTTCGGGCTAGGGTTAGGGTTAGGGGACGGGGACGGTTCAGGGTCCAGGTGAGGGTACGACAACGCTCTAGGGGGAGCGTACGTGTGAGGGCGCGGGTTAGTGTCAGCGTACGGGTTAGGATTAGGGGACGGCTGAGGGTCAGGCTTCGGGGAAGGGTTAGGGTTAGGGTTCGGGCTAGGGTTAGGGTTAGGGGACGGGGACGGTTTAGGGTCCAGGTGAGGGTACGACAACGCTCTAGGGGGAGCGCACGTGTGAGGGCGCGGGCTAGTGTCAGCGTACGGGTTAGGATTAGGGGACGGCTGAGGGTCAGGCTTCGGGGAAGGGTTAGGGTTAGGGTTCGGGCTAGGGTTAGGGTTAGGGGACGGGGACGGTTTAGGGTCCAGGTGAGGGTACGACAACGCTCTAGGGGGAGCGTACGTGTGAGGGCGCGGGTTAGTGTCAGCGTACGGGTTAGGATTAGGGGACGGCTGAGGTTCAGGCTTTGGGGAAGGGTTAGGGTTAGGGTTCGGGCTAGGGTTAGGGTTAGGGGACGGGGAAGGTTCAGGGTCCAGGTGAGGTTACGACAACGCTCTAGGGGGAGTGTACATGTGAGGGCGCGGGTTAGTGTCAGCGTACGGGTTAGGATTAGGGGACGGCTGAGGGTCAGGCTTCGGGGAAGGGTTAGGGTTAGGGTTCGGGCTAGGGTTAGGGTTAGGGGACGGGGACGGTTTAGGGTCCAGGTGAGGGTACGACAACGCTCTAGGGGGAGCGTACGTGTTAGGGCGCGGGTTAGTGTCAGCGTACGGGTTAGGATTAGGGGACGGCTGAGGGTCAGGCTTCGGTGAAGGGTTAGGGTTAGGGTTCGGCCTAGGGTTAGGGTTAGGGGACGGGGACGGTTTAGGGTCCAGGTGAGGGTACGACAACGCTCTAGGGGGAGCGTACGTGTGAGGGCGCGGGTTAGTGTCAGCGTACGGGTTAGGATTAGGGGACGGCTGAGTGTCAGGCTTCGGGGAAGGGTTAGGGTTAGGGTTCGGGCTAGGGTTAGGGTTACGGGACGGGGACGGTTTAGGGTCCAGGTGAGGGTACGACAACGCTCTAGGGGGAGAGTACGTGTGAGGGCGCGGGTTAGTGTCAGCGTACGGGTTCGGATTAGGGGACGGCTGAGGTTCAGGCTTCGGGGAAGGGTTAGGGTTAGGGTTCGGGCTAGGGTTAGGGTTAGGGGACGGGGACGGTTTAGGGTCCAGGTGAGGGTACGACAACGCTCTAGGGGGAGCGTACGTGTGAGGGCGCGGGTTAGTGTCAGCGTACGGGTTAGGATTAGGGGACGGCTGAGGGTCAGGCTTCGGGGAAGGGTTAGGGTTAGGGTTCGGGCTAGGGTTAGGGTTAGGGGACGGGGACGGTTTAGGGTCCAGGTGAGGGTACGACAACGCTCTAGGGGGAGCGTACGTGTGAGGGCGCGGGTTAGTGTCAGCGTACGGGTTAGGATTAGGGGACGGCTGAGGGTCAGGCTTCGGGGAAGGGTTAGGGTTAGGGTTCGGGCTAGGGTTAGGGTTAGGGGAAGGGGACGGTTTAGGGTCCAGGTGAGGGTACGACAACGCTCTAGGGGGAGCGTACGTGTGAGGGCGCGGGTTAGTGTCAGCGTACGGGTTAGGATTAGGGGACGGCTGAGGTTCAGGCTTCGGGGAAGGGTTAGGGTTAGGGTTCGGGCTAGGGTTAGGGTTAGGGGACGGGGACGGTTTAGGGTCCAGGTGAGGGTACGACAACGCTCTAGGGGGAGCGTACGTGTGAGGGCGTGGGTTAGTGTCAGCGTACGGGTTAGGATTAGGGGACGGCTGAGGTTCAGGCTTCGGGGAAGGGTTAGGGTTAGGGTTCGGGCTAGGGTTAGGGTTAGGGGACGGGGACGGTTCAGGGTCCAGGTGAGGTTACGACAACGCTCTAGGGGGAGCGTACGTGTGAGGGCGCGGGTTAGTGTCAGCGTACGGGTTAGGATTAGGGGACCGCTGAGGGTCAGGCTTCGGGGAAGGGTTAGGGTTAGGGTTCGGGCTAGGGTTAGGGTTAGGGGACGGGGACGGTTTAGGGTCCAGGTGAGGGTACGACAACGCTCTAGGGGGAGCGTACGTGTTAGGGCGCGGGTTAGTGTCAGCGTACGGGTTAGGATTAGGGGACGGCTGAGGGTCAGGCTGCGGTGAAGGGTTAGGGTTAGGGTTCGGCCTAGGGTTAGGGTTAGGGGACGGGGACGGTTTAGGGTCCAGGTGAGGGTACGACAACGCTCTAGGGGGAGCGTACGTGTGAGGGCGCGGGTTAGTGTCAGCGTACGGGTTAGGATTAGGGGACGGCTGAGGGTCAGGCTTCGGGGAAGGGTTAGGGTTAGGGTTCGGGCTAGGGTTAGGGTTAGGGGACGGGGACGGTTTAGGGTCCAGGTGAGGGTACGACAACGCTCTAGGGGGAGCGTACGTGTGAGGGCGCGGGTTAGTGTCAGCGTACGGGTTAGGATTAGGGGACGGCTGAGGGTCAGGCTTCGGGGAAGGGTTAGGGTTAGGGTTCGGGCTAGGGTTAGGGTTATGGGACGGGGACGGTTCAGGGTCCAGGTGAGGGTACGACAACGCTCTAGGGGGAGCGTACGTGTGAGGGCGCGGTTTAGTGTCAGCGTACGGGTTAGGATTAGGGGACGGCTGAGGGTCAGGCTTCGGGGAAGGTTTAGGGTTAGGCTTCGGCCTAGGGTTAGGGTTAGGGGACGGGTACGGTTCAGGGTCCAGGTGAGGGTACGACAACGCTCTAGGGGGAGCGTACGTGTGAGGGCGCGGGTTAGTGTCAGCGTACGGGTTAGGATTAGGGGACGGCTGAGGGTCAGGCTTCGGGGAAGGGTTAGGGTTAGGGTTCGGGCTAGGGTTAGGGTTAGGGGAAGGGGACGATTTAGGGTCCAGGTGAGGGTACGACAATGCTCTAGGGGGAGAGTACGTGTGAGGGCGCGGGTTAGTGTCAGCGTACGGGTTAGGATTAGGGGACGGCTGAGGGTCAGGCTTCGGGGAAGGGTTAGGGTTAGGGTTCGGGCTAGGGTTAGGGTTAGGGGACGGGGACGGTTTAGGGTCCAGGTGAGGGTACGACAACGCTCTAGGGGGAGAGTACGTGTGAGGGCGCGGGTTAGTGTCAGCGTACGGGTTAGGATTAGGGGACGGCTGAGGGTCAGGCTTCGGGGAAGGGTTAGGGTTAGGGTTCGGGCTAGGGTTAGGGTTAGGGGACGGGGACGGTTTAGGGTCCAGGTGAGGGTACGACAACGCTCTAGGGGGAGCGTACGTGTGAGGGCGCGGGTTAGTGTCAGCGTACGGGTTAGGATTAGGGGACGGCTGAGGGTCAGGCTTCGGGGAAGGGTTAGGGTTAGGGTTCGGGCTAGGGTTAGGGTTAGGGGACGGGGACGGTTTAGGGTCCAGGTGAGGGTACGACAACGCTCTAGGGGGAGCGTACGTGTGAGGGCGCGGGTTAGTGTCAGCGTACGGGTTAGGATTAGGGGACGGCTGAGGGTCAGGCTTCGGGGAAGGGTTAGGGTTAGGGTTCGGGCTAGGGTTAGGGTTAGGGGAAGGGGACGGTTTAGGGTCCAGGTGAGGGTACGACAACGCTCTAGGGGGAGAGTACGTGTGAGGGCGCGGGTTAGTGTCAGCGTACGGGTTAGGATTAGGGGACGGCTGAGGGTCAGGCTTCGGGGAAGGGTTAGGGTTAGGGTTCGGGCTAGGGTTAGGGTTAGGCGACGGGGACGGTTTAGGGTCCAGGTGAGGGTAGGACAACGCTCTAGGGGGAGCGTACGTGTGAGGGCGCGGGTTAGTGTCAGCGTACGGGTTAGGATTAGGGGACGGCTGAGGGTCAGGCTTCGGGGAAGGGTTAGGGTTAGGCTTCGGCCTAGGGTTAGGGTTAGGGGACGGGGACGGTTCAGGGTCCAGGTGAGGGTACGACAACGCTCTAGGGGGAGCGTACGTGTGAGGGCGCGGGTTAGTGTCAGCGTACGGGTTAGGATTAGGGGACGGCTGAGGGTCAGGCTTCGGGGAAGGGTTAGGATTAGGCTTCGGCCTAGGGTTAGGGTTAGGGGACGGGGACGGTTCAGGGTCCAGGTGAGGGTACGACAACGCTCTAGGGGGAGCGTACGTGTGAGGGCGCGGGTTAGTGTCAGCGTACGGGTTAGGATTAGGGGACGGCTGAGGGTCAGGCTTCGGGGAAGGGTTAGGGTTAGGCTTCGGCCTAGGGTTAGGGTTAGGGGACGGGGACGGTTTAGGGTCCAGGTGAGGGTACGACAACGCTCTGGGGGAGAGTACGTGTGAGGGCGCGGGTTAGTGTCAGCGTACGGGTTAGGATTAGGGGACGGCTGAGGGTCAGGTTTCGGGGAAGAGTTAGGGTTAGGGTTCGGGCTAGGGTTAGGGTTAGGGGACGGGGACGGTTTAGGGTCCAGGTGAGGGTACGACAACGCTCTAGGGGGAGCGTACGTGTGAGGGCGCGGGTTAGTGTCAGCGTACGGGTTAGGATTAGAGGACGGCTGAGGGTCAGGCTTCGGGGAAGGGTTAGGGTTAGGGTTCGGGCTAGGGTTAGGGTTAGGGGACGGGGACGGTTTAGGGTCCAGGTGAGGGTACGACAACGCTCTACGGGGAGCCTACGTGTGAGGGCGCGGGTTAGAGTCAGCGTACGGGTTAGGATTAGGGGAAGGCTGAGGGTCAGGCTTCGGGGAAGGGTTAGGGTTAGGGTTCGGGCTAGGGTTAGGGTTAGGGGACGGGGACGGTTTAGGGTCCAGGTGAGGGTACGACAACGCTCTAGGGGGAGCGTACGTGTGAGGGCGCGGGTTAGTGTCAGCGTACGGGTTAGGATTAGGGGACGGCTGAGGGTCAGGCTTCGGGGAAGGGTTAGGGTTAGGGTTCGGGCTAGGGTTAGGGTTATGGGACGGGGACGGTTCAGGGTCCAGGTGAGGGTACGACAACGCTCTAGGGGGAGCGTACGTGTGAGGGCGCGGTTTAGTGTCAGCGTACGGGTTAGGATTAGGGGACGGCTGAGGGTCAGGCTTCGGGGAAGGTTTAGGGTTAGGCTTCGGCCTAGGGTTAGGGTTAGGGGACGGGTACGGTTCAGGATCCAGGTGAGGGTACGACAACGCTCTAGGGGGAGCGTACGTGTGAGGGCGCGGGTTAGTGTCAGCGTACGGGTTAGGATTAGGGGACGGCTGAGGGTCAGGCTTCGGGGAAGGGTTAGGGTTAACCTTCGGCCTAGGGTTAGTGTTAGGGGACGGGGACGGTTCAGGGTCCAGGTGAGGGTACGACAACGCTCTAGGGGGAGCGTACGTGTGAGGGCGTGGGTTAGTGTCAGCGTACGGGTTAGGATTAGGGGACGGCTGAGGGTCAGGCTTCGGGGAAGGGTTAGGGTTAGGCTTCGGCCTAGGGTTAGGGTTAGGGGACGGGGACGGTTCAGGGTCCAGGTGAGGGTACGACAACGCTCTAGGGGGAGCGTACGTGTGAGGGCGTGGGTTAGTGTCAGCGTACGGGTTAGGATTAGGGGACGGCTGAGGGTCAGGCTTCGGGGAAGGGTTAGGGTTAGGCTTCGGCCTAGGGTTAGGGTTAGGGGATGGGGACGGTTCAGGGTCCAGGTGAGGGTACGACAACACTCTAGGGGGAGCGTACGTGTGCGGGCGCGGGTTAGTGTCAGCGTACGGGTTAGGATTAGGGGACGGCTGAGGGTCAGGCTTCGGGGAAGGGTTAGGTTTAGGCTTCGGCCTAGGGTTAGGGTTAGGGGACGGGGACGGTTCAGGGTCCAGGTGAGGGTACGACAACGCTCTAGGGGGAGCGTACGTGTGAGGGCGCGGTTTAGTGTCAGCGTACGGGTTAGGATTAGGGGACGGCTGAGGGTCAGGCTTCGGGGAAGGGTTAGGGTTAGGGTTCGGGCTAGGGTTAGGGTTAGGGGACGGGGACGGTTCAGGGTCCAGGTGAGGGTACGACAACGCTCTAGGGGGAGCGTACGTGTGAGGGCGCGGGTTAGTGTCAGCGTACGGGTTAGGATTAGGGGACGGCTGAGGGTCAGGCTTCGGGGAAGGGTTAGGGTTAGGGTTCGGGCTAGGGTTAGGGTTAGGGGACGGGGACGGTTTAGGGTCCAGGTGAGGGTACGACAACGCTCTAGGGGGAGCGCACGTGTGAGGGCGCGGGCTAGTGTCAGCGTACGGGTTAGGATTAGGGGACGGCTGAGGGTCAGGCTTCGGGGAAGGGTTAGGGTTAGGGTTCGGGCTAGGGTTAGGGTTAGGGGACGGGGACGGTTTAGGGTCCAGGTGAGGGTACGACAACGCTCTAGGGGGAGCGTACGTGTGAGGGCGCGGGTTAGTGTCAGCGTACGGGTTAGGATTAGGGGACGGCTGAGGTTCAGGCTTCGGGGAAGGGTTAGGGTTAGGGTTCGGGCTAGGATTAGGTTTAGGGGACGGGGAAGGTTCAGGGTCCAGGTGAGGTTACGACAACGCTCTAGGGGGAGCGTACATGTGAGGGCGCGGGTTAGTGTCAGCGTACGGGTTAGGATTAGGGGACGGCTGAGGGTCAGGCTTCGGGGAAGGGTTAGGGTTAGGGTTCGGGCTAGGGTTAGGGTTAGGGGACGGGGACGGTTTAGGGTCCAGGTGAGGGTACGACAACGCTCTAGGGGGAGCGTACGTGTTAGGGCGCGGGTTAGTGTCAGCGTACGGGTTAGGATTAGGGGACGGCTGAGGGTCAGGCTTCGGTGAAGGGTTAGGGTTAGGGTTCGGCCTAGGGTTAGGGTTAGGGGACGGGGACGGTTTAGGGTCCAGGTGAGGGTACGACAACGCTCTAGGGGGAGCGTACGTGTGAGGGCGCGGGTTAGTGTCAGCGTACGGGTTAGGATTAGGGGACGGCTGAGTGTCAGGCTTCGGGGAAGGGTTAGGGTTAGGGTTCGGGCTAGGGTTAGGGTTAGGGGACGGGGACGGTTTAGGGTCCAGGTGAGGGTACGACAACGCTCTAGGGGGAGAGTACGTGTGAGGGCGCGGGTTAGTGTCAGCGTACGGGTTAGGATTAGGGGACGGCTGAGGTTCAGGCTTCGGGGAAGTGTTAGGGTTAGGGTTCGGGCTAGGGTTAGGGTTAGGGGACGGGGACGGTTTAGGGTCCAGGTGAGGGTACGACAACGCTCTAGGGGGAGCGTACGTGTGAGGGCGCGGGTTAGTGTCAGCGTACGGGTTAGGATTAGGGGACGGCTGAGGGTCAGGCTTCGGGGAAGGGTTAGGGTTAGGGTTCGGGCTAGGGTTAGGGTTAGGGGACGGGGACGGTTCAGGGTCCAGGTGAGGGTACGACAACGCTCTAGGGGGAGCGTACGTGTGAGGGCGTGGGTTAGTGTCAGCGTACGGGTTAGGATTAGGGGACGGCTGAGGGTCAGGCTTCGGGGAAGGGTTAGGGTTAGGCTTCGGCCTAGGGTTAGGGTTAGGGGACGGGGACGGTTCAGGGTCCAGGTGAGGGTACGACAACGCTCTAGGGGGAGCGTACGTGTGAGGGCGTGGGTTAGTGTCAGCGTACGGGTTAGGATTAGGGGACGGCTGAGGGTCAGGCTTCGGGGAAGGGTTAGGGTTAGGCTTCGGCCTAGGGTTAGGGTTAGGGGATGGGGACGGTTCAGGGTCCAGGTGAGGGTACGACAACACTCTAGGGGGAGCGTACGTGTGCGGGCGCGGGTTAGTGTCAGCGTACGGGTTAGGATTAGGGGACGGCTGAGGGTCAGGCTTCGGGGAAGGGTTAGGTTTAGGCTTCGGCCTAGGGTTAGGGTTAGGGGACGGGGAAGGTTCAGGGTCCAGGTGAGGGTACGACAACGCTCTAGGGGGAGCGTACGTGTGAGGGCGCGGTTTAGTGTCAGCGTACGGGTTAGGATTAGGGGACGGCTGAGGGTCAGGCTTCGGGGAAGGGTTAGGGTTAGGGTTCGGGCTAGGGTTAGGGTTAGGGGACGGGGACGGTTCAGGGTCCAGGTGAGGGTACGACAACGCTCTAGGGGGAGCGTACGTGTGAGGGCGCGGGTTAGTGTCAGCGTACGGGTTAGGATTAGGGGACGGCTGAGGGTCAGGCTTCGGGGAAGGGTTAGGGTTAGGGTTCGGGCTAGGGTTAGGGTTAGGGGACGGGGACGGTTTAGGGTCCAGGTGAGGGTACGACAACGCTCTAGGGGGAGCGCACGTGTGAGGGCGCGGGCTAGTGTCAGCGTACGGGTTAGGATTAGGGGACGGCTGAGGGTCAGGCTTCGGGGAAGGGTTAGGGTTAGGGTTCGGGCTAGGGTTAGGGTTAGGGGACGGGGACGGTTTAGGGTCCAGGTGAGGGTACGACAACGCTCTAGGGGGAGCGTACGTGTGAGGGCGCGGGTTAGTGTCAGCGTACGGGTTAGGATTAGGGGACGGCTGAGGTTCAGGCTTCGGGGAAGGGTTAGGGTTAGGGTTCGGGCTAGGATTAGGTTTAGGGGACGGGGAAGGTTCAGGGTCCAGGTGAGGTTACGACAACGCTCTAGGGGGAGCGTACATGTGAGGGCGCGGGTTAGTGTCAGCGTACGGGTTAGGATTAGGGGACGGCTGAGGGTCAGGCTTCGGGGAAGGGTTAGGGTTAGGGTTCGGGCTAGGGTTAGGGTTAGGGGACGGGGACGGTTTAGGGTCCAGGTGAGGGTACGACAACGCTCTAGGGGGAGCGTACGTGTTAGGGCGCGGGTTAGTGTCAGCGTACGGGTTAGGATTAGGGGACGGCTGAGGGTCAGGCTTCGGTGAAGGGTTAGGGTTAGGGTTCGGCCTAGGGTTAGGGTTAGGGGACGGGGACGGTTTAGGGTCCAGGTGAGGGTACGACAACGCTCTAGGGGGAGCGTACGTGTGAGGGCGCGGGTTAGTGTCAGCGTACGGGTTAGGATTAGGGGACGGCTGAGTGTCAGGCTTCGGGGAAGGGTTAGGGTTAGGGTTCGGGCTAGGGTTAGGGTTAGGGGACGGGGACGGTTTAGGGTCCAGGTGAGGGTACGACAACGCTCTAGGGGGAGAGTACGTGTGAGGGCGCGGGTTAGTGTCAGCGTACGGGTTAGGATTAGGGGACGGCTGAGGTTCAGGCTTCGGGGAAGTGTTAGGGTTAGGGTTCGGGCTAGGGTTAGGGTTAGGGGACGGGGACGGTTTAGGGTCCAGGTGAGGGTACGACAACGCTCTAGGGGGAGCGTACGTGTGAGGGCGCGGGTTAGTGTCAGCGTACGGGTTAGGATTAGGGGACGGCTGAGGGTCAGGCTTCGGGGAAGGGTTAGGGTTAGGGTTCGGGCTAGGGTTAGGGTTAGGGGACGGGGACGGTTTAGGGTCCAGGTGAGGGTACGACAACGCTCTAGGGGGAGCGTACGTGTGAGGGCGCGGGTTAGTGTCAGCGTACGGGTTAGGATTAGGGGACGGCTGAGGGTCAGGCTTCGGGGAAGGGTTAGGGTTAGGGTTCGGGCTAGGGTTAGGGTTAGGGGAAGGGGACGGTTTAGGGTCCAGGTGAGGGTACGACAACGCTCTAGGGGGAGCGTACGTGTGAGGGCGCGGGTTAGTGTCAGCGTACGGGTTAGGATTAGGGGACGGCTGAGGTTCAGGCTTCGGGGAAGGGTTAGGGTTAGGGTTCGGGCTAGGGTTAGGGTTAGGGGACGGGGACGGTTTAGGGTCCAGGTGAGGGTACGACAACGCTCTAGGGGGAGCGTACGTGTGAGGGCGTGGGTTAGTGTCAGCGTACGGGTTAGGATTAGGGGACGGCTGAGGTTCAGGCTTCGGGGAAGGGTTAGGGTTAGGGTTCGGGCTAGGGTTAGGGTTAGGGGACGGGGACGGTTCAGGGTCCAGGTGAGGTTACGACAACGCTCTAGGGGGAGCGTACGTGTGAGGGCGCGGGTTAGTGTCAGCGTACGGGTTAGGATTAGGGGACCGCTGAGGGTCAGGCTTCGGGGAAGGGTTAGGGTTAGGGTTCGGGCTAGGGTTAGGGTTAGGGGACGGGGACGGTTTAGGGTCCAGGTGAGGGTACGACAACGCTCTAGGGGGAGCGTACGTGTTAGGGCGCGGGTTAGTGTCAGCGTACGGGTTAGGATTAGGGGACGGCTGAGGGTCAGGCTTCGGTGAAGGGTTAGGGTTAGGGTTCGGCCTAGGGTTAGGGTTAGGGGACGGGGACGGTTTAGGGTCCAGGTGAGGGTACGACAACGCTCTAGGGGGAGCGTACGTGTGAGGGCGCGGGTTAGTGTCAGCGTACGGGTTAGGATTAGGGGACGGCTGAGGGTCAGGCTTCGGGGAAGGGTTAGGGTTAGGGTTCGGGCTAGGGTTAGGGTTAGGGGACGGGGACGGTTTAGGGTCCAGGTGAGGGTACGACAACGCTCTAGGGGGAGAGTACGTGTGAGGGCGCGGGTTAGTGTCAGCGTACGGGTTAGGATTAGGGGACGGCTGAGGTTCAGGCTTCGGGGAAGGGTTAGGGTTAGGGTTCGGGCTAGGGTTAGGGTTAGGGGACGGGGACGGTTTAGGGTCCAGGTGAGGGTACGACAACGCTCTAGGCGGAGCGTACGTGTGAGGGCGCGGGTTAGTGTCAGCGTACGGGTTAGGATTAGGGGACGGCTGAGGGTCAGGCTTCGGGGAAGGGTTAGGGTTAGGGTTCGGGCTAGGGTTAGGGTTAGGGGACGGGGACGGTTTAGGGTCCAGGTGAGGGTACGACAACGCTCTAGGGGGAGAGTACGTGTGAGGGCGCGGGTTAGTGTCAGCGTACGGGTTAGGATTAGGGGACGGCTGAGGGTCAGGCTTCGGGGAAGGGTTAGGGTTAGGGTTCGGGCTAGGGTTAGGGTTAGGCGACGGGGACGGTTTAGGGTCCAGGTGAGGGTAGGACAACGCTCTAGGGGGAGCGTACGTGTGAGGGCGCGGGTTAGTGTCAGCGTACGGGTTAGGATTAGGGGACGGCTGAGGGTCAGGCTTCGGGGAAGGGTTAGGGTTAGGCTTCGGCCTAGGGTTAGGGTTAGGGGACGGGGACGGTTCAGGGTCCAGGTGAGGGTACGACAACGCTCTAGGGGGAGCGTACGTGTGAGGGCGCGGGTTAGTGTCAGCGTACGGGTTAGGATTAGGGGACGGCTGAGGGTCAGGCTTCGGGGAAGGGTTAGGATTAGGCTTCGGCCTAGGGTTAGGGTTAGGGGACGGGGACGGTTCAGGGTCCAGGTGAGGGTACGACAACGCTCTAGGGGGAGCGTACGTGTGAGGGCGCGGGTTAGTGTCAGCGTACGGGTTAGGATTAGGGGACGGCTGAGGGTCAGGCTTCGGGGAAGGGTTAGGGTTAGGCTTCGGCCTAGGGTTAGGGTTAGGGGACGGGGACGGTTTAGGGTCCAGGTGAGGGTACGACAACGCTCTGGGGGAGAGTACGTGTGAGGGCGCGGGTTAGTGTCAGCGTACGGGTTAGGATTAGGGGACGGCTGAGGGTCAGGTTTCGGGGAAGAGTTAGGGTTAGGGTTCGGGCTAGGGTTAGGGTTAGGGGACGGGGACGGTTTAGGGTCCAGGTGAGGGTACGACAACGCTCTAGGGGGAGCGTACGTGTGAGGGCGCGGGTTAGTGTCAGCGTACGGGTTAGGATTAGAGGACGGCTGAGGGTCAGGCTTCGGGGAAGGGTTAGGGTTAGGGTTCGGGCTAGGGTTAGGGTTAGGGGACGGGGACGGTTTAGGGTCCAGGTGAGGGTACGACAACGCTCTACGGGGAGCCTACGTGTGAGGGCGCGGGTTAGAGTCAGCGTACGGGTTAGGATTAGGGGAAGGCTGAGGGTCAGGCTTCGGGGAAGGGTTAGGGTTAGGGTTCGGGCTAGGGTTAGGGTTAGGGGACGGGGACGGTTTAGGGTCCAGGTGAGGGTACGACAACGCTCTAGGGGGAGCGTACGTGTGAGGGCGCGGGTTAGTGTCAGCGTACGGGTTAGGATTAGGGGACGGCTGAGGGTCAGGCTTCGGGGAAGGGTTAGGGTTAGGGTTCGGGCTAGGGTTAGGGTTATGGGACGGGGACGGTTCAGGGTCCAGGTGAGGGTACGACAACGCTCTAGGGGGAGCGTACGTGTGAGGGCGCGGTTTAGTGTCAGCGTACGGGTTAGGATTAGGGGACGGCTGAGGGTCAGGCTTCGGGGAAGGTTTAGGGTTAGGCTTCGGCCTAGGGTTAGGGTTAGGGGACGGGTACGGTTCAGGATCCAGGTGAGGGTACGACAACGCTCTAGGGGGAGCGTACGTGTGAGGGCGCGGGTTAGTGTCAGCGTACGGGTTAGGATTAGGGGACGGCTGAGGGTCAGGCTTCGGGGAAGGGTTAGGGTTAACCTTCGGCCTAGGGTTAGTGTTAGGGGACGGGGACGGTTCAGGGTCCAGGTGAGGGTACGACAACGCTCTAGGGGGAGCGTACGTGTGAGGGCGTGGGTTAGTGTCAGCGTACGGGTTAGGATTAGGGGACGGCTGAGGGTCAGGCTTCGGGGAAGGGTTAGGGTTAGGCTTCGGCCTAGGGTTAGGGTTAGGGGACGGGGACGGTTCAGGGTCCAGGTGAGGGTACGACAACGCTCTAGGGGGAGCGTACGTGTGAGGGCGTGGGTTAGTGTCAGCGTACGGGTTAGGATTAGGGGACGGCTGAGGGTCAGGCTTCGGGGAAGGGTTAGGGTTAGGCTTCGGCCTAGGGTTAGGGTTAGGGGATGGGGACGGTTCAGGGTCCAGGTGAGGGTACGACAACACTCTAGGGGGAGCGTACGTGTGCGGGCGCGGGTTAGTGTCAGCGTACGGGTTAGGATTAGGGGACGGCTGAGGGTCAGGCTTCGGGGAAGGGTTAGGTTTAGGCTTCGGCCTAGGGTTAGGGTTAGGGGACGGGGACGGTTCAGGGTCCAGGTGAGGGTACGACAACGCTCTAGGGGGAGCGTACGTGTGAGGGCGCGGTTTAGTGTCAGCGTACGGGTTAGGATTAGGGGACGGCTGAGGGTCAGGCTTCGGGGAAGGGTTAGGGTTAGGGTTCGGGCTAGGGTTAGGGTTAGGGGACGGGGACGGTTCAGGGTCCAGGTGAGGGTACGACAACGCTCTAGGGGGAGCGTACGTGTGAGGGCGCGGGTTAGTGTCAGCGTACGGGTTAGGATTAGGGGACGGCTGAGGGTCAGGCTTCGGGGAAGGGTTAGGGTTAGGGTTCGGGCTAGGGTTAGGGTTAGGGGACGGGGACGGTTTAGGGTCCAGGTGAGGGTACGACAACGCTCTAGGGGGAGCGCACGTGTGAGGGCGCGGGCTAGTGTCAGCGTACGGGTTAGGATTAGGGGACGGCTGAGGGTCAGGCTTCGGGGAAGGGTTAGGGTTAGGGTTCGGGCTAGGGTTAGGGTTAGGGGACGGGGACGGTTTAGGGTCCAGGTGAGGGTACGACAACGCTCTAGGGGGAGCGTACGTGTGAGGGCGCGGGTTAGTGTCAGCGTACGGGTTAGGATTAGGGGACGGCTGAGGTTCAGGCTTCGGGGAAGGGTTAGGGTTAGGGTTCGGGCTAGGATTAGGTTTAGGGGACGGGGAAGGTTCAGGGTCCAGGTGAGGTTACGACAACGCTCTAGGGGGAGCGTACATGTGAGGGCGCGGGTTAGTGTCAGCGTACGGGTTAGGATTAGGGGACGGCTGAGGGTCAGGCTTCGGGGAAGGGTTAGGGTTAGGGTTCGGGCTAGGGTTAGGGTTAGGGGACGGGGACGGTTTAGGGTCCAGGTGAGGGTACGACAACGCTCTAGGGGGAGCGTACGTGTTAGGGCGCGGGTTAGTGTCAGCGTACGGGTTAGGATTAGGGGACGGCTGAGGGTCAGGCTTCGGTGAAGGGTTAGGGTTAGGGTTCGGCCTAGGGTTAGGGTTAGGGGACGGGGACGGTTTAGGGTCCAGGTGAGGGTACGACAACGCTCTAGGGGGAGCGTACGTGTGAGGGCGCGGGTTAGTGTCAGCGTACGGGTTAGGATTAGGGGACGGCTGAGTGTCAGGCTTCGGGGAAGGGTTAGGGTTAGGGTTCGGGCTAGGGTTAGGGTTAGGGGACGGGGACGGTTTAGGGTCCAGGTGAGGGTACGACAACGCTCTAGGGGGAGAGTACGTGTGAGGGCGCGGGTTAGTGTCAGCGTACGGGTTAGGATTAGGGGACGGCTGAGGTTCAGGCTTCGGGGAAGTGTTAGGGTTAGGGTTCGGGCTAGGGTTAGGGTTAGGGGACGGGGACGGTTTAGGGTCCAGGTGAGGGTACGACAACGCTCTAGGGGGAGCGTACGTGTGAGGGCGCGGGTTAGTGTCAGCGTACGGGTTAGGATTAGGGGACGGCTGAGGGTCAGGCTTCGGGGAAGGGTTAGGGTTAGGGTTCGGGCTAGGGTTAGGGTTAGGGGACGGGGACGGTTCAGGGTCCAGGTGAGGGTACGACAACGCTCTAGGGGGAGCGTACGTGTGAGGGCGTGGGTTAGTGTCAGCGTACGGGTTAGGATTAGGGGACGGCTGAGGGTCAGGCTTCGGGGAAGGGTTAGGGTTAGGCTTCGGCCTAGGGTTAGGGTTAGGGGACGGGGACGGTTCAGGGTCCAGGTGAGGGTACGACAACGCTCTAGGGGGAGCGTACGTGTGAGGGCGTGGGTTAGTGTCAGCGTACGGGTTAGGATTAGGGGACGGCTGAGGGTCAGGCTTCGGGGAAGGGTTAGGGTTAGGCTTCGGCCTAGGGTTAGGGTTAGGGGATGGGGACGGTTCAGGGTCCAGGTGAGGGTACGACAACACTCTAGGGGGAGCGTACGTGTGCGGGCGCGGGTTAGTGTCAGCGTACGGGTTAGGATTAGGGGACGGCTGAGGGTCAGGCTTCGGGGAAGGGTTAGGTTTAGGCTTCGGCCTAGGGTTAGGGTTAGGGGACGGGGAAGGTTCAGGGTCCAGGTGAGGGTACGACAACGCTCTAGGGGGAGCGTACGTGTGAGGGCGCGGTTTAGTGTCAGCGTACGGGTTAGGATTAGGGGACGGCTGAGGGTCAGGCTTCGGGGAAGGGTTAGGGTTAGGGTTCGGGCTAGGGTTAGGGTTAGGGGACGGGGACGGTTCAGGGTCCAGGTGAGGGTACGACAACGCTCTAGGGGGAGCGTACGTGTGAGGGCGCGGGTTAGTGTCAGCGTACGGGTTAGGATTAGGGGACGGCTGAGGGTCAGGCTTCGGGGAAGGGTTAGGGTTAGGGTTCGGGCTAGGGTTAGGGTTAGGGGACGGGGACGGTTTAGGGTCCAGGTGAGGGTACGACAACGCTCTAGGGGGAGCGCACGTGTGAGGGCGCGGGCTAGTGTCAGCGTACGGGTTAGGATTAGGGGACGGCTGAGGGTCAGGCTTCGGGGAAGGGTTAGGGTTAGGGTTCGGGCTAGGGTTAGGGTTAGGGGACGGGGACGGTTTAGGGTCCAGGTGAGGGTACGACAACGCTCTAGGGGGAGCGTACGTGTGAGGGCGCGGGTTAGTGTCAGCGTACGGGTTAGGATTAGGGGACGGCTGAGGTTCAGGCTTCGGGGAAGGGTTAGGGTTAGGGTTCGGGCTAGGATTAGGTTTAGGGGACGGGGAAGGTTCAGGGTCCAGGTGAGGTTACGACAACGCTCTAGGGGGAGCGTACATGTGAGGGCGCGGGTTAGTGTCAGCGTACGGGTTAGGATTAGGGGACGGCTGAGGGTCAGGCTTCGGGGAAGGGTTAGGGTTAGGGTTCGGGCTAGGGTTAGGGTTAGGGGACGGGGACGGTTTAGGGTCCAGGTGAGGGTACGACAACGCTCTAGGGGGAGCGTACGTGTTAGGGCGCGGGTTAGTGTCAGCGTACGGGTTAGGATTAGGGGACGGCTGAGGGTCAGGCTTCGGTGAAGGGTTAGGGTTAGGGTTCGGCCTAGGGTTAGGGTTAGGGGACGGGGACGGTTTAGGGTCCAGGTGAGGGTACGACAACGCTCTAGGGGGAGCGTACGTGTGAGGGCGCGGGTTAGTGTCAGCGTACGGGTTAGGATTAGGGGACGGCTGAGTGTCAGGCTTCGGGGAAGGGTTAGGGTTAGGGTTCGGGCTAGGGTTAGGGTTAGGGGACGGGGACGGTTTAGGGTCCAGGTGAGGGTACGACAACGCTCTAGGGGGAGAGTACGTGTGAGGGCGCGGGTTAGTGTCAGCGTACGGGTTAGGATTAGGGGACGGCTGAGGTTCAGGCTTCGGGGAAGTGTTAGGGTTAGGGTTCGGGCTAGGGTTAGGGTTAGGGGACGGGGACGGTTTAGGGTCCAGGTGAGGGTACGACAACGCTCTAGGGGGAGCGTACGTGTGAGGGCGCGGGTTAGTGTCAGCGTACGGGTTAGGATTAGGGGACGGCTGAGGGTCAGGCTTCGGGGAAGGGTTAGGGTTAGGGTTCGGGCTAGGGTTAGGGTTAGGGGACGGGGACGGTTTAGGGTCCAGGTGAGGGTACGACAACGCTCTAGGGGGAGCGTACGTGTGAGGGCGCGGGTTAGTGTCAGCGTACGGGTTAGGATTAGGGGACGGCTGAGGGTCAGGCTTCGGGGAAGGGTTAGGGTTAGGGTTCGGGCTAGGGTTAGGGTTAGGGGAAGGGGACGGTTTAGGGTCCAGGTGAGGGTACGACAACGCTCTAGGGGGAGCGTACGTGTGAGGGCGCGGGTTAGTGTCAGCGTACGGGTTAGGATTAGGGGACGGCTGAGGTTCAGGCTTCGGGGAAGGGTTAGGGTTAGGGTTCGGGCTAGGGTTAGGGTTAGGGGACGGGGACGGTTTAGGGTCCAGGTGAGGGTACGACAACGCTCTAGGGGGAGCGTACGTGTGAGGGCGTGGGTTAGTGTCAGCGTACGGGTTAGGATTAGGGGACGGCTGAGGTTCAGGCTTCGGGGAAGGGTTAGGGTTAGGGTTCGGGCTAGGGTTAGGGTTAGGGGACGGGGACGGTTCAGGGTCCAGGTGAGGTTACGACAACGCTCTAGGGGGAGCGTACGTGTGAGGGCGCGGGTTAGTGTCAGCGTACGGGTTAGGATTAGGGGACCGCTGAGGGTCAGGCTTCGGGGAAGGGTTAGGGTTAGGGTTCGGGCTAGGGTTAGGGTTAGGGGACGGGGACGGTTTAGGGTCCAGGTGAGGGTACGACAACGCTCTAGGGGGAGCGTACGTGTTAGGGCGCGGGTTAGTGTCAGCGTACGGGTTAGGATTAGGGGACGGCTGAGGGTCAGGCTTCGGTGAAGGGTTAGGGTTAGGGTTCGGCCTAGGGTTAGGGTTAGGGGACGGGGACGGTTTAGGGTCCAGGTGAGGGTACGACAACGCTCTAGGGGGAGCGTACGTGTGAGGGCGCGGGTTAGTGTCAGCGTACGGGTTAGGATTAGGGGACGGCTGAGGGTCAGGCTTCGGGGAAGGGTTAGGGTTAGGGTTCGGGCTAGGGTTAGGGTTAGGGGACGGGGACGGTTTAGGGTCCAGGTGAGGGTACGACAACGCTCTAGGGGGAGAGTACGTGTGAGGGCGCGGGTTAGTGTCAGCGTACGGGTTAGGATTAGGGGACGGCTGAGGTTCAGGCTTCGGGGAAGGGTTAGGGTTAGGGTTCGGGCTAGGGTTAGGGTTAGGGGACGGGGACGGTTTAGGGTCCAGGTGAGGGTACGACAACGCTCTAGGCGGAGCGTACGTGTGAGGGCGCGGGTTAGTGTCAGCGTACGGGTTAGGATTAGGGGACGGCTGAGGGTCAGGCTTCGGGGAAGGGTTAGGGTTAGGGTTCGGGCTAGGGTTAGGGTTAGGGGACGGGGACGGTTTAGGGTCCAGGTGAGGGTACGACAACGCTCTAGGGGGAGAGTACGTGTGAGGGCGCGGGTTAGTGTCAGCGTACGGGTTAGGATTAGGGGACGGCTGAGGGTCAGGCTTCGGGGAAGGGTTAGGGTTAGGGTTCGGGCTAGGGTTAGGGTTAGGCGACGGGGACGGTTTAGGGTCCAGGTGAGGGTAGGACAACGCTCTAGGGGGAGCGTACGTGTGAGGGCGCGGGTTAGTGTCAGCGTACGGGTTAGGATTAGGGGACGGCTGAGGGTCAGGCTTCGGGGAAGGGTTAGGGTTAGGCTTCGGCCTAGGGTTAGGGTTAGGGGACGGGGACGGTTCAGGGTCCAGGTGAGGGTACGACAACGCTCTAGGGGGAGCGTACGTGTGAGGGCGCGGGTTAGTGTCAGCGTACGGGTTAGGATTAGGGGACGGCTGAGGGTCAGGCTTCGGGGAAGGGTTAGGATTAGGCTTCGGCCTAGGGTTAGGGTTAGGGGACGGGGACGGTTCAGGGTCCAGGTGAGGGTACGACAACGCTCTAGGGGGAGCGTACGTGTGAGGGCGCGGGTTAGTGTCAGCGTACGGGTTAGGATTAGGGGACGGCTGAGGGTCAGGCTTCGGGGAAGGGTTAGGGTTAGGCTTCGGCCTAGGGTTAGGGTTAGGGGACGGGGACGGTTTAGGGTCCAGGTGAGGGTACGACAACGCTCTGGGGGAGAGTACGTGTGAGGGCGCGGGTTAGTGTCAGCGTACGGGTTAGGATTAGGGGACGGCTGAGGGTCAGGTTTCGGGGAAGATTTAGGGTTAGGGTTCGGGCTAGGGTTAGGGTTAGGGGACGGGGACGGTTTAGGGTCCAGGTGAGGGTACGACAACGCTCTAGGGGGAGCGTACGTGTGAGGGCGCGGGTTAGTGTCAGCGTACGGGTTAGGATTAGAGGACGGCTGAGGGTCAGGCTTCGGGGAAGGGTTAGGGTTAGGGTTCGGGCTAGGGTTAGGGTTAGGGGACGGGGACGGTTTAGGGTCCAGGTGAGGGTACGACAACGCTCTACGGGGAGCCTACGTGTGAGGGCGCGGGTTAGAGTCAGCGTACGGGTTAGGATTAGGGGAAGGCTGAGGGTCAGGCTTCGGGGAAGGGTTAGGGTTAGGGTTCGGGCTAGGGTTAGGGTTAGGGGACGGGGACGGTTTAGGGTCCAGGTGAGGGTACGACAACGCTCTAGGGGGAGCGTACGTGTGAGGGCGCGGGTTAGTGTCAGCGTACGGGTTAGGATTAGGGGACGGCTGAGGGTCAGGCTTCGGGGAAGGGTTAGGGTTAGGGTTCGGGCTAGGGTTAGGGTTATGGGACGGGGACGGTTCAGGGTCCAGGTGAGGGTACGACAACGCTCTAGGGGGAGCGTACGTGTGAGGGCGCGGTTTAGTGTCAGCGTACGGGTTAGGATTAGGGGACGGCTGAGGGTCAGGCTTCGGGGAAGGTTTAGGGTTAGGCTTCGGCCTAGGGTTAGGGTTAGGGGACGGGTACGGTTCAGGATCCAGGTGAGGGTACGACAACGCTCTAGGGGGAGCGTACGTGTGAGGGCGCGGGTTAGTGTCAGCGTACGGGTTAGGATTAGGGGACGGCTGAGGGTCAGGCTTCGGGGAAGGGTTAGGGTTAACCTTCGGCCTAGGGTTAGTGTTAGGGGACGGGGACGGTTCAGGGTCCAGGTGAGGGTACGACAACGCTCTAGGGGGAGCGTACGTGTGAGGGCGCGGGTTAGTGTCAGCGTACGGGTTAGGATTAGGGGACGGCTGAGGGTCAGGCTTCGGGGAAGGGTTAGGGTTAGGCTTCGGCCTAGGGTTAGGGTTAGGGGACGGGGACGGTTCAGGGTCCAGGTGAGGGTACGACAACGCTCTAGGGGGAGCGTACGTGTGAGGGCGCGGGTTAGTGTCAGCGTACGGGTTAGGATTAGGGGACGGCTGAGGGTCAGGCTTCGGGGAAGGGTTAGGGTTAGGCTTCGGCCTAGGGTTAGGGTTAGGGGACGGGGACGGTTCAGGGTCCAGGTGAGGGTACGACAACGCTCTAGGGGGAGAGTACGTGTGAGGGCGCGGGTTAGTGTCAGCGTACGGGTTAGGATTAGGGGACGGCTGAGGGTCAGGCTTCGGGGAAGAGTTAGGGTTAGGCTTCGGCCTAGGGTTAGGGTTAGGGGACGGGGACGGTTCAGGGTCCAGGTGAGGGTACGACAACGCTCTAGGTGGAGCGTACGTGTGAGGGCGCGGGTTAGTGTCAGCGTACGGGTTAGGATTAGGGGACGGCTGAGGGTCAGGCTTCGGGGAAGGGTTAGAGTTAGGGTTCGGCCTAGGGTTAGGGTTAGGGGACGGGGACGGTTCAGGGTCCAGGTGAGGGTACGACAACGCTCTAGGGGGAGCGTACGTGTGAGGGCGCGGGTTAGTGTCAGCGTACGGGTTAGGATTAGGGGACGGCTGAGGGTCAGGCTTCGGGGAAGGGTTAGGGTTAGGGTTCGGCCTAGGGTTAGGGTTAGGGGACGGGGAAGGTTCAGGGTCCAGGTGAGGGTACGACAACGCTCTAGGGGGAGCGTACGTGTGAGGGCGCGGGTTAGTGTCAGCGTACGGGTTAGGATTAGGGGACGGCTGAGGGTCAGGCTTCGGGGAAGGGTTAGGGTTAGGGTTCGGCCTAGGGTTAGGGTTAGGGGACGGGGACGGTTCAGGGTCCAGGTGAGGGTATGACAACGCTCTAGGGGGAGCGTACGTGTGAGGGCGCGGGTTAGTGTCAGCGTACGGTTTAGAATTAGGGGACGGCTGAGGGTCAGGCTTCGGGGAAGGGTTAGGGTTAGGGTTCGGGCTAGGGTTAGGGTTAGGGGACGGGGACGGTTTAGGGTCCAGGTGAGGGTACGACAACGCTCTAGGGGGAGCGTACGTGTGAGGGCGCGGGTTAGTGTCAGCGTACGGGTTAGGATTAGGGGACGGCTGAGGGTCAGGCTTCGGGGAAGGGTTAGGGTTAGGCTTCGGGCTAGGGTTAGGGTTAGGGGACGGGGACGGTTTAGGGTCCAGGTGAGGGTACGACAACGCTCTACGGGGAGCGTACGTGTGAGGGCGCGGGTTAGTGTCAGCGTACGGGTTAGGATTAGGGGACGGCTGAGGGTTAGGCTTCGGGGAAGGGTTAGGGTTAGGGTTCGGGCTAGGGTTAGGGGACGGGGACGGTTTAGGGTCCAGGTGAGGGTACGACAACGCTCTAGGGGGAGCGTACGTGTGAGGCCGCCGGTTAGTGTCAGCGTACGGGTTAGGATTAGGGGACGGCTGAGCGTCAGGCTTCGGGGAAGGGTTAGGTTTAGGCTTCGGGCTAGGGTTAGGGTTAGGGGACGGGGACGGTTTAGGGTCCAGGTGAGGGTACGACAACGCTCTAGGGGGAGCGTACGTGTGAGGGCGCGGGTTAGTGTCAGCGTACGGGTTAGGATTAGGGGACGGCTGAGGGTCAGGCTTCGGGGAAGGGTTAGGGTTAGGCTTCGGGCTAGGGTTAGGGTTAGGGGACGGGGACGGTTTAGGGTCCAGGTGAGGGTACGACAACGCTCTAGGGGGAGCGTACGTGTGAGGGCGCGGGTTAGTGTCAGCGTACGGGTTAGGATTAGGGGACGGCTGAGGGTCAGGCTTCGGGGAAGGGTTAGGGTTAGGGTTCGGGCCAGGGTTAGGGTTAGGGGACGGGGACGGTTTAGGGTCCAGGTGAGGGTACGACAACGCTCTAGGGGGAGCGTACGTGTGAGGGCGCGGGTTAGTGTCAGCGTACGGGTTAGGATTAGGGGACGGCTGAGGGTCAGGCTTCGGGGAAGGGTTAGGGTTAGGGTTTGGGCTAGGGTTAGGGTTAGGGGACGGGGACGGTTTAGGGTCCAGGTGAGGGTACAACAACGCTCTAGGGGGAGCGTACGTGTGAGGGCGCGGGTTAGTGTCAGCGTACGGATTAGGATTAGGGGACGGCTGAGGGTCAGGCTTCGGGGAAGGGTTAGGGTTAGGCTTCGGGCTAGGGTTAGGGTTAGGGGACGGGGACGGTTTAGGGTCCAGGTGAGGGTACGACAACGCTCTAGGGGGAGCGTACGTGTGAGGGCGCGGGTTAGTGTCAGCGTACGGGTTAGGATTAGGGGACGGCTGAGGGTCAGGCTTCGGGGAAGGGTTAGGGTTAGGGTTCGGGCTAGGGTTAGGGTTAGGGGACGGGGACGGTTTAGGATCCAGGTGAGGGTACGACAACGCTCTAGGGGGAGCGTACGTGTGAGGGCGCGGGTTAGTGTCAGCGTACGGGTTAGGATTAGGGGACGGCTGAGGGTCAGGCTTCGGGGAAGGGTTAGGGTTAGGGTTCGGGCTAGGGTTAGGGTTAGGGGACGGGGACGGTTTAGGATCCAGGTGAGGGTACGACAACGCTCTAGGGGGAGCGTACGTGTGAGGGCGCGGGTTAGTGTCAGCGTACGGGTTAGGATTAGGGGACGGCTGAGGGTCAGGCTTCGGGGAAGGGTTAGGGTTAGGGTTCGGGCTAGGGTTAGGGTTAGGGGACGGGGACGGTTTAGGGTCCAGGTGAGGGTACGACAACGCTCTAGGGGGAGCGTACGTGTGAGGGCGCGGGTTAGTGTCAGCGTACGGGTTAGGATTAGGGGACGGCTGAGGGTCAGGCTTCGGGGAAGGGTTAGGGTTAGGGTTCGGGCTAGGGTTAGGGTTATGGGACGGGGACGGTTCAGGGTCCAGGTGAGGGTACGACAACGCTCTAGGGGGAGCGTACGTGTGAGGGCGCGGTTTAGTGTCAGCGTACGGGTTAGGATTAGGGGACGGCTGAGGGTCAGGCTTCGGGGAAGGTTTAGGGTTAGGCTTCGGCCTAGGGTTAGGGTTAGGGGACGGGTACGGTTCAGGGTCCAGGTGAGGGTACGACAACGCTCTAGGGGGAGCGTACGTGTGAGGGCGCGGGTTAGTGTCAGCGTACGGGTTAGGATTAGGGGACGGCTGAGGGTCAGGCTTCGGGGAAGGGTTAGGGTTAGGGTTCGGGCTAGGGTTAGGGTTAGGGGAAGGGGACGATTTAGGGTCCAGGTGAGGGTACGACAATGCTCTAGGGGGAGAGTACGTGTGAGGGCGCGGGTTAGTGTCAGCGTACGGGTTAGGATTAGGGGACGGCTGAGGGTCAGGCTTCGGGGAAGGGTTAGGGTTAGGGTTCGGGCTAGGGTTAGGGTTAGGGGACGGGGACGGTTTAGGGTCCAGGTGAGGGTACGACAACGCTCTAGGGGGAGAGTACGTGTGAGGGCGCGGGTTAGTGTCAGCGTACGGGTTAGGATTAGGGGACGGCTGAGGGTCAGGCTTCGGGGAAGGGTTAGGGTTAGGGTTCGGGCTAGGGTTAGGGTTAGGGGACGGGGACGGTTTAGGGTCCAGGTGAGGGTACGACAACGCTCTAGGGGGAGCGTACGTGTGAGGGCGCGGGTTAGTGTCAGCGTACGGGTTAGGATTAGGGGACGGCTGAGGGTCAGGCTTCGGGGAAGGGTTAGGGTTAGGGTTCGGGCTAGGGTTAGGGTTAGGGGACGGGGACGGTTTAGGGTCCAGGTGAGGGTACGACAACGCTCTAGGGGGAGCGTACGTGTGAGGGCGCGGGTTAGTGTCAGCGTACGGGTTAGGATTAGGGGACGGCTGAGGGTCAGGCTTCGGGGAAGGGTTAGGGTTAGGCTTCGGCCTAGGGTTAGGGTTAGGGGACGGGGACGGTTCAGGGTCCAGGTGAGGGTACGACAACGCTCTAGGGGGAGCGTACGTGTGAGGGCGCGGGTTAGTGTCAGCGTACGGGTTAGGATTAGGGGACGGCTGAGGGTCAGGCTTCGGGGAAGGGTTAGGATTAGGCTTCGGCCTAGGGTTAGGGTTAGGGGACGGGGACGGTTCAGGGTCCAGGTGAGGGTACGACAACGCTCTAGGGGGAGCGTACGTGTGAGGGCGCGGGTTAGTGTCAGCGTACGGGTTAGGATTAGGGGACGGCTGAGGGTCAGGCTTCGGGGAAGGGTTAGGGTTAGGCTTCGGCCTAGGGTTAGGGTTAGGGGACGGGGACGGTTTAGGGTCCAGGTGAGGGTACGACAACGCTCTGGGGGAGAGTACGTGTGAGGGCGCGGGTTAGTGTCAGCGTACGGGTTAGGATTAGGGGACGGCTGAGGGTCAGGTTTCGGGGAAGAGTTAGGGTTAGGGTTCGGGCTAGGGTTAGGGTTAGGGGACGGGGACGGTTTAGGGTCCAGGTGAGGGTACGACAACGCTCTAGGGGGAGCGTACGTGTGAGGGCGCGGGTTAGTGTCAGCGTACGGGTTAGGATTAGAGGACGGCTGAGGGTCAGGCTTCGGGGAAGGGTTAGGGTTAGGGTTCGGGCTAGGGTTAGGGTTAAGGGACGGGGACGGTTTAGGGTCCAGGTGAGGGTACGACAACGCTCTACGGGGAGCCTACGTGTGAGGGCGCGGATTAGTGTCAGCGTACGGGTTAGGATTAGGGGAAGGCTGAGGGTCAGGCTTCGGGGAAGGGTTAGGGTTAGGGTTCGGGCTAGGGTTAGGGTTAGGGGACGGGGACGGTTTAGGGTCCAGGTGAGGGTACGACAACGCTCTAGGGGGAGCGTACGTGTGAGGGCGCGGGTTAGTGTCAGCGTACGGGTTAGGATTAGGGGACGGCTGAGGGTCAGGCTTCGGGGAAGGGTTAGGGTTAGGGTTCGGGCTAGGGTTAGGGTTATGGGACGGGGACGGTTCAGGGTCCAGGTGAGGGTACGACAACGCTCTAGGGGGAGCGTACGTGTGAGGGCGCGGTTTAGTGTCAGCGTACGGGTTAGGATTAGGGGACGGCTGAGGGTCAGGCTTCGGGGAAGGTTTAGGGTTAGGCTTCGGCCTAGGGTTAGGGTTAGGGGACGGGTACGGTTCAGGATCCAGGTGAGGGTACGACAACGCTCTAGGGGGAGCGTACGTGTGAGGGCGCGGGTTAGTGTCAGCGTACGGGTTAGGATTAGGGGACGGCTGAGGGTCAGGCTTCGGGGAAGGGTTAGGGTTAACCTTCGGCCTAGGGTTAGTGTTAGGGGACGGGGACGGTTCAGGGTCCAGGTGAGGGTACGACAACGCTCTAGGGGGAGCGTACGTGTGAGGGCGTGGGTTAGTGTCAGCGTACGGGTTAGGATTAGGGGACGGCTGAGGGTCAGGCTTCGGGGAAGGGTTAGGGTTAGGCTTCGGCCTAGGGTTAGGGTTAGGGGACGGGGACGGTTCAGGGTCCAGGTGAGGGTACGACAACGCTCTAGGGGGAGCGTACGTGTGAGGGCGTGGGTTAGTGTCAGCGTACGGGTTAGGATTAGGGGACGGCTGAGGGTCAGGCTTCGGGGAAGGGTTAGGGTTAGGCTTCGGCCTAGGGTTAGGGTTAGGGGATGGGGACGGTTCAGGGTCCAGGTGAGGGTACGACAACACTCTAGGGGGAGCGTACGTGTGAGGGCGCGGGTTAGTGTCAGCGTACGGGTTAGGATTAGGGGACGGCTGAGGGTCAGGCTTCGGGGAAGGGTTAGGTTTAGGCTTCGGCCTAGGGTTAGGGTTAGGGGACGGGGACGGTTCAGGGTCCAGGTGAGGGTACGACAACGCTCTAGGGGGAGCGTACGTGTGAGGGCGCGGTTTAGTGTCAGCGTACGGGTTAGGATTAGGGGACGGCTGAGGGTCAGGCTTCGGGGAAGGGTTAGGGTTAGGGTTCGGGCTAGGGTTAGGGTTAGGGGACGGGGACGGTTCAGGGTCCAGGTGAGGGTACGACAACGCTCTAGGGGGAGCGTACGTGTGAGGGCGCGGGTTACTGTCAGCGTACGGGTTAGGATTAGGGGACGGCTGAGGGTCAGGCTTCGGGGAAGGGTTAGGGTTAGGGTTCGGGCTAGGGTTAGGGTTAGGGGACGGGGACGGTTTAGGGTCCAGGTGAGGGTACGACAACGCTCTAGGGGGAGCGCACGTGTGAGGGCGCGGGCTAGTGTCAGCGTACGGGTTAGGATTAGGGGACGGCTGAGGGTCAGGCTTCGGGGAAGGGTTAGGGTTAGGGTTCGGGCTAGGGTTAGGGTTAGGGGACGGGGACGGTTTAGGGTCCAGGTGAGGGTACGACAACGCTCTAGGGGGAGCGTACGTGTGAGGGCGCGGGTTAGTGTCAGCGTACGGGTTAGGATTAGGGGACGGCTGAGGTTCAGGCTTCGGGGAAGGGTTAGGGTTAGGGTTCGGGCTAGGGTTAGGGTTAGGGGACGGGGAAGGTTCAGGGTCCAGGTGAGGTTACGACAACGCTCTAGGGGGAGCGTACATGTGAGGGCGCGGGTTAGTGTCAGCGTACGGGTTAGGATTAGGGGACGGCTGAGGGTCAGGCTTCGGGGAAGGGTTAGGGTTAGGGTTCGGGCTAGGGTTAGGGTTAGGGGACGGGGACGGTTTAGGGTCCAGGTGAGGGTACGACAACGCTCTAGGGGGAGCGTACGTGTTAGGGCGCGGGTTAGTGTCAGCGTACGGGTTAGGATTAGGGGACGGCTGAGGGTCAGGCTTCGGTGAAGGGTTAGGGTTAGGGTTCGGCCTAGGGTTAGGGTTAGGGGACGGGGACGGTTTAGGGTCCAGGTGAGGGTACGACAACGCTCTAGGGGGAGCGTACGTGTGAGGGCGCGGGTTAGTGTTAGCGTACGGGTTAGGATTAGGGGACGGCTGAGTGTCAGGCTTCGGGGAAGGGTTAGGGTTAGGGTTCGGGCTAGGGTTAGGGTTAGGGGACGGGGACGGTTTAGGGTCCAGGTGAGGGTACGACAACGCTCTAGGGGGAGAGTACGTGTGAGGGCGCGGGTTAGTGTCAGCGTACGGGTTCGGATTAGGGGACGGCTGAGGTTCAGGCTTCGGGGAAGGGTTAGGGTTAGGGTTCGGGCTAGGGTTAGGGTTAGGGGACGGGGACGGTTTAGGGTCCAGGTGAGGGTACGACAACGCTCTAGGGGGAGCGTACGTGTGAGGGCGCGGGTTAGTGTCAGCGTACGGGTTAGGATTAGGGGACGGCTGAGGGTCAGGCTTCGGGGAAGGGTTAGGGTTAGGGTTCGGGCTAGGGTTAGGGTTAGGGGACGGGGACGGTTTAGGGTCCAGGTGAGGGTACGACAACGCTCTAGGGGGAGCGTACGTGTGAGGGCGCGGGTTAGTGTCAGCGTACGGGTTAGGATTAGGGGACGGCTGAGGGTCAGGCTTCGGGGAAGGGTTAGGGTTAGGGTTCGGGCTAGGGTTAGGGTTAGGGGAAGGGGACGGTTTAGGGTCCAGGTGAGGGTACGACAACGCTCTAGGGGGAGCGTACGTGTGAGGGCGCGGGTTAGTGTCAGCGTACGGGTTAGGATTAGGGGACGGCTGAGGTTCAGGCTTCGGGGAAGGGTTAGGGTTAGGGTTCGGGCTAGGGTTAGGGTTAGGGGACGGGGACGGTTTAGGGTCCAGGTGAGGGTACGACAACGCTCTAGGGGGAGCGTACGTGTGAGGGCGTGGGTTAGTGTCAGCGTACGGGTTAGGATTAGGGGACGGCTGAGGTTCAGGCTTCGGGGAAGGGTTAGGGTTAGGGTTCGGGCTAGGGTTAGGGTTAGGGGACGGGGACGGTTCAGGGTCCAGGTGAGGTTACGACAACGCTCTAGGGGGAGCGTACGTGTGAGGGCGCGGGTTAGTGTCAGCGTACGGGTTAGGATTAGGGGACCGCTGAGGGTCAGGCTTCGGGGAAGGGTTAGGGTTAGGGTTCGGGCTAGGGTTAGGGTTAGGGGACGGGGACGGTTTAGGGTCCAGGTGAGGGTACGACAACGCTCTAGGGGGAGCGTACGTGTTAGGGCGCGGGTTAGTGTCAGCGTACGGGTTAGGATTAGGGGACGGCTGAGGGTCAGGCTGCGGTGAAGGGTTAGGGTTAGGGTTCGGCCTAGGGTTAGGGTTAGGGGACGGGGACGGTTTAGGGTCCAGGTGAGGGTACGACAACGCTCTAGGGGGAGCGTACGTGTGAGGGCGCGGGTTAGTGTCAGCGTACGGGTTAGGATTAGGGGACGGCTGAGGGTCAGGCTTCGGGGAAGGGTTAGGGTTAGGGTTCGGGCTAGGGTTAGGGTTAGGGGACGGGGACGGTTTAGGGTCCAGGTGAGGGTACGACAACGCTCTAGGGGGAGCGTACGTGTGAGGGCGCGGGTTAGTGTCAGCGTACGGGTTAGGATTAGGGGACGGCTGAGGGTCAGGCTTCGGGGAAGGGTTAGGGTTAGGGTTCGGGCTAGGGTTAGGGTTATGGGACGGGGACGGTTCAGGGTCCAGGTGAGGGTACGACAACGCTCTAGGGGGAGCGTACGTGTGAGGGCGCGGTTTAGTGTCAGCGTACGGGTTAGGATTAGGGGACGGCTGAGGGTCAGGCTTCGGGGAAGGTTTAGGGTTAGGCTTCGGCCTAGGGTTAGGGTTAGGGGACGGGTACGGTTCAGGGTCCAGGTGAGGGTACGACAACGCTCTAGGGGGAGCGTACGTGTGAGGGCGCGGGTTAGTGTCAGCGTACGGGTTAGGATTAGGGGACGGCTGAGGGTCAGGCTTCGGGGAAGGGTTAGGGTTAGGGTTCGGGCTAGGGTTAGGGTTAGGGGAAGGGGACGATTTAGGGTCCAGGTGAGGGTACGACAATGCTCTAGGGGGAGAGTACGTGTGAGGGCGCGGGTTAGTGTCAGCGTACGGGTTAGGATTAGGGGACGGCTGAGGGTCAGGCTTCGGGGAAGGGTTAGGGTTAGGGTTCGGGCTAGGGTTAGGGTTAGGGGACGGGGACGGTTTAGGGTCCAGGTGAGGGTACGACAACGCTCTAGGGGGAGAGTACGTGTGAGGGCGCGGGTTAGTGTCAGCGTACGGGTTAGGATTAGGGGACGGCTGAGGGTCAGGCTTCGGGGAAGGGTTAGGGTTAGGGTTCGGGCTAGGGTTAGGGTTAGGGGACGGGGACGGTTTAGGGTCCAGGTGAGGGTACGACAACGCTCTAGGGGGAGCGTACGTGTGAGGGCGCGGGTTAGTGTCAGCGTACGGGTTAGGATTAGGGGACGGCTGAGGGTCAGGCTTCGGGGAAGGGTTAGGGTTAGGGTTCGGGCTAGGGTTAGGGTTAGGGGACGGGGACGGTTTAGGGTCCAGGTGAGGGTACGACAACGCTCTAGGGGGAGCGTACGTGTGAGGGCGCGGGTTAGTGTCAGCGTACGGGTTAGGATTAGGGGACGGCTGAGGGTCAGGCTTCGGGGAAGGGTTAGGGTTAGGGTTCGGGCTAGGGTTAGGGTTAGGGGAAGGGGACGGTTTAGGGTCCAGGTGAGGGTACGACAACGCTCTAGGGGGAGAGTACGTGTGAGGGCGCGGGTTAGTGTCAGCGTACGGGTTAGGATTAGGGGACGGCTGAGGGTCAGGCTTCGGGGAAGGGTTAGGGTTAGGGTTCGGGCTAGGGTTAGGGTTAGGCGACGGGGACGGTTTAGGGTCCAGGTGAGGGTAGGACAACGCTCTAGGGGGAGCGTACGTGTGAGGGCGCGGGTTAGTGTCAGCGTACGGGTTAGGATTAGGGGACGGCTGAGGGTCAGGCTTCGGGGAAGGGTTAGGGTTAGGCTTCGGCCTAGGGTTAGGGTTAGGGGACGGGGACGGTTCAGGGTCCAGGTGAGGGTACGACAACGCTCTAGGGGGAGCGTACGTGTGAGGGCGCGGGTTAGTGTCAGCGTACGGGTTAGGATTAGGGGACGGCTGAGGGTCAGGCTTCGGGGAAGGGTTAGGATTAGGCTTCGGCCTAGGGTTAGGGTTAGGGGACGGGGACGGTTCAGGGTCCAGGTGAGGGTACGACAACGCTCTAGGGGGAGCGTACGTGTGAGGGCGCGGGTTAGTGTCAGCGTACGGGTTAGGATTAGGGGACGGCTGAGGGTCAGGCTTCGGGGAAGGGTTAGGGTTAGGCTTCGGCCTAGGGTTAGGGTTAGGGGACGGGGACGGTTTAGGGTCCAGGTGAGGGTACGACAACGCTCTGGGGGAGAGTACGTGTGAGGGCGCGGGTTAGTGTCAGCGTACGGGTTAGGATTAGGGGACGGCTGAGGGTCAGGTTTCGGGGAAGAGTTAGGGTTAGGGTTCGGGCTAGGGTTAGGGTTAGGGGACGGGGACGGTTTAGGGTCCAGGTGAGGGTACGACAACGCTCTAGGGGGAGCGTACGTGTGAGGGCGCGGGTTAGTGTCAGCGTACGGGTTAGGATTAGAGGACGGCTGAGGGTCAGGCTTCGGGGAAGGGTTAGGGTTAGGGTTCGGGCTAGGGTTAGGGTTAGGGGACGGGGACGGTTTAGGGTCCAGGTGAGGGTACGACAACGCTCTACGGGGAGCCTACGTGTGAGGGCGCGGGTTAGAGTCAGCGTACGGGTTAGGATTAGGGGAAGGCTGAGGGTCAGGCTTCGGGGAAGGGTTAGGGTTAGGGTTCGGGCTAGGGTTAGGGTTAGGGGACGGGGACGGTTTAGGGTCCAGGTGAGGGTACGACAACGCTCTAGGGGGAGCGTACGTGTGAGGGCGCGGGTTAGTGTCAGCGTACGGGTTAGGATTAGGGGACGGCTGAGGGTCAGGCTTCGGGGAAGGGTTAGGGTTAGGGTTCGGGCTAGGGTTAGGGTTATGGGACGGGGACGGTTCATGGTCCAGGTGAGGGTACGACAACGCTCTAGGGGGAGCGTACGTGTGAGGGCGCGGTTTAGTGTCAGCGTACGGGTTAGGATTAGGGGACGGCTGAGGGTCAGGCTTCGGGGAAGGTTTAGGGTTAGGCTTCGGCCTAGGGTTAGGGTTAGGGGACGGGTACGGTTCAGGATCCAGGTGAGGGTACGACAACGCTCTAGGGGGAGCGTACGTGTGAGGGCGCGGGTTAGTGTCAGCGTACGGGTTAGGATTAGGGGACGGCTGAGGGTCAGGCTTCGGGGAAGGGTTAGGGTTAACCTTCGGCCTAGGGTTAGTGTTAGGGGACGGGGACGGTTCAGGGTCCAGGTGAGGGTACGACAACGCTCTAGGGGGAGCGTACGTGTGAGGGCGTGGGTTAGTGTCAGCGTACGGGTTAGGATTAGGGGACGGCTGAGGGTCAGGCTTCGGGGAAGGGTTAGGGTTAGGCTTCGGCCTAGGGTTAGGGTTAGGGGACGGGGACGGTTCAGGGTCCAGGTGAGGGTACGACAACGCTCTAGGGGGAGCGTACGTGTGAGGGCGTGGGTTAGTGTCAGCGTACGGGTTAGGATTAGGGGACGGCTGAGGGTCAGGCTTCGGGGAAGGGTTAGGGTTAGGCTTCGGCCTAGGGTTAGGGTTAGGGGATGGGGACGGTTCAGGGTCCAGGTGAGGGTACGACAACACTCTAGGGGGAGCGTACGTGTGCGGGCGCGGGTTAGTGTCAGCGTACGGGTTAGGATTAGGGGACGGCTGAGGGTCAGGCTTCGGGGAAGGGTTAGGTTTAGGCTTCGGCCTAGGGTTAGGGTTAGGGGACGGGGACGGTTCAGGGTCCAGGTGAGGGTACGACAACGCTCTAGGGGGAGCGTACGTGTGAGGGCGCGGTTTAGTGTCAGCGTACGGGTTAGGATTAGGGGACGGCTGAGGGTCAGGCTTCGGGGAAGGGTTAGGGTTAGGGTTCGGGCTAGGGTTAGGGTTAGGGGACGGGGACGGTTCAGGGTCCAGGTGAGGGTACGACAACGCTCTAGGGGGAGCGTACGTGTGAGGGCGCGGGTTAGTGTCAGCGTACGGGTTAGGATTAGGGGACGGCTGAGGGTCAGGCTTCGGGGAAGGGTTAGGGTTAGGGTTCGGGCTAGGGTTAGGGTTAGGGGACGGGGACGGTTTAGGGTCCAGGTGAGGGTACGACAACGCTCTAGGGGGAGCGCACGTGTGAGGGCGCGGGCTAGTGTCAGCGTACGGGTTAGGATTAGGGGACGGCTGAGGGTCAGGCTTCGGGGAAGGGTTAGGGTTAGGGTTCGGGCTAGGGTTAGGGTTAGGGGACGGGGACGGTTTAGGGTCCAGGTGAGGGTACGACAACGCTCTAGGGGGAGCGTACGTGTGAGGGCGCGGGTTAGTGTCAGCGTACGGGTTAGGATTAGGGGACGGCTGAGGTTCAGGCTTCGGGGAAGGGTTAGGGTTAGGGTTCGGGCTAGGATTAGGTTTAGGGGACGGGGAAGGTTCAGGGTCCAGGTGAGGTTACGACAACGCTCTAGGGGGAGCGTACATGTGAGGGCGCGGGTTAGTGTCAGCGTACGGGTTAGGATTAGGGGACGGCTGAGGGTCAGGCTTCGGGGAAGGGTTAGGGTTAGGGTTCGGGCTAGGGTTAGGGTTAGGGGACGGGGACGGTTTAGGGTCCAGGTGAGGGTACGACAACGCTCTAGGGGGAGCGTACGTGTTAGGGCGCGGGTTAGTGTCAGCGTACGGGTTAGGATTAGGGGACGGCTGAGGGTCAGGCTTCGGTGAAGGGTTAGGGTTAGGGTTCGGCCTAGGGTTAGGGTTAGGGGACGGGGACGGTTTAGGGTCCAGGTGAGGGTACGACAACGCTCTAGGGGGAGCGTACGTGTGAGGGCGCGGGTTAGTGTCAGCGTACGGGTTAGGATTAGGGGACGGCTGAGTGTCAGGCTTCGGGGAAGGGTTAGGGTTAGGGTTCGGGCTAGGGTTAGGGTTAGGGGACGGGGACGGTTTAGGGTCCAGGTGAGGGTACGACAACGCTCTAGGGGGAGAGTACGTGTGAGGGCGCGGGTTAGTGTCAGCGTACGGGTTAGGATTAGGGGACGGCTGAGGTTCAGGCTTCGGGGAAGGGTTAGGGTTAGGGTTCGGGCTAGGGTTAGGGTTAGGGGACGGGGACGGTTTAGGGTCCAGGTGAGGGTACGACAACGCTCTAGGGGGAGCGTACGTGTGAGGGCGCGGGTTAGTGTCAGCGTACGGGTTAGGATTAGGGGACGGCTGAGGGTCAGGCTTCGGGGAAGGGTTAGGGTTAGGGTTCGGGCTAGGGTTAGGGTTAGGGGACGGGGACGGTTTAGGGTCCAGGTGAGGGTACGACAACGCTCTAGGGGGAGCGTACGTGTGAGGGCGCGGGTTAGTGTCAGCGTACGGGTTAGGATTAGGGGACGGCTGAGGGTCAGGCTTCGGGGAAGGGTTAGGGTTAGGGTTCGGGCTAGGGTTAGGGTTAGGGGAAGGGGACGGTTTAGGGTCCAGGTGAGGGTACGACAACGCTCTAGGGGGAGCGTACGTGTGAGGGCGCGGGTTAGTGTCAGCGTACGGGTTAGGATTAGGGGACGGCTGAGGTTCAGGCTTCGGGGAAGGGTTAGGGTTAGGGTTCGGGCTAGGGTTAGGGTTAGGGGACGGGGACGGTTTAGGGTCCAGGTGAGGGTACGACAACGCTCTAGGGGGAGCGTACGTGTGAGGGCGTGGGTTAGTGTCAGCGTACGGGTTAGGATTAGGGGACGGCTGAGGTTCAGGCTTCGGGGAAGGGTTAGGGTTAGGGTTCGGGCTAGGGTTAGGGTTAGGGGACGGGGACGGTTCAGGGTCCAGGTGAGGTTACGACAACGCTCTAGGGGGAGCGTACGTGTGAGGGCGCGGGTTAGTGTCAGCGTACGGGTTAGGATTAGGGGACCGCTGAGGGTCAGGCTTCGGGGAAGGGTTAGGGTTAGGGTTCGGGCTAGGGTTAGGGTTAGGGGACGGGGACGGTTTAGGGTCCAGGTGAGGGTACGACAACGCTCTAGGGGGAGCGTACGTGTTAGGGCGCGGGTTAGTGTCAGCGTACGGGTTAGGATTAGGGGACGGCTGAGGTTCAGGCTTCGGGGAAGGGTTAGGGTTAGGGTTCGGGCTAGGGTTAGGGTTAGGGGACGGGGACGGTTTAGGGTCCAGGTGAGGGTACGACAACGCTCTAGGCGGAGCGTACGTGTGAGGGCGCGGGTTAGTGTCAGCGTACGGGTTAGGATTAGGGGACGGCTGAGGGTCAGGCTTCGGGGAAGGGTTAGGGTTAGGGTTCGGGCTAGGGTTAGGGTTAGGGGACGGGGACGGTTTAGGGTCCAGGTGAGGGTACGACAACGCTCTAGGGGGAGCGTACGTGTGAGGGCGCGGGTTAGTGTCAGCGTACGGGTTAGGATTAGGGGACGGCTGAGGGTCAGGCTTCGGGGAAGGGTTAGGGTTAGGGTTCGGGCTAGGGTTAGGGTTAGGGGACGGGGACGGTTTAGGGTCCAGGTGAGGGTACGACAACGCTCTAGGGGGAGAGTACGTGTGAGGGCGCGGGTTAGTGTCAGCGTACGGGTTAGGATTAGGGGACGGCTGAGGGTCAGGCTTCGGGGAAGGGTTAGGGTTAGGGTTCGGGCTAGGGTTAGGGTTAGGCGACGGGGACGGTTTAGGGTCCAGGTGAGGGTAGGACAACGCTCTAGGGGGAGCGTACGTGTGAGGGCGCGGGTTAGTGTCAGCGTACGGGTTAGGATTAGGGGACGGCTGAGGGTCAGGCTTCGGGGAAGGGTTAGGGTTAGGCTTCGGCCTAGGGTTAGGGTTAGGGGACGGGGACGGTTCAGGGTCCAGGTGAGGGTACGACAACGCTCTAGGGGGAGCGTACGTGTGAGGGCGCGGGTTAGTGTCAGCGTACGGGTTAGGATTAGGGGACGGCTGAGGGTCAGGCTTCGGGGAAGGGTTAGGATTAGGCTTCGGCCTAGGGTTAGGGTTAGGGGACGGGGACGGTTCAGGGTCCAGGTGAGGGTACGACAACGCTCTAGGGGGAGCGTACGTGTGAGGGCGCGGGTTAGTGTCAGCGTACGGGTTAGGATTAGGGGACGGCTGAGGGTCAGGCTTCGGGGAAGGGTTAGGGTTAGGCTTCGGCCTAGGGTTAGGGTTAGGGGACGGGGACGGTTTAGGGTCCAGGTGAGGGTACGACAACGCTCTGGGGGAGAGTACGTGTGAGGGCGCGGGTTAGTGTCAGCGTACGGGTTAGGATTAGGGGACGGCTGAGGGTCAGGTTTCGGGGAAGAGTTAGGGTTAGGGTTCGGGCTAGGGTTAGGGTTAGGGGACGGGGACGGTTTAGGGTCCAGGTGAGGGTACGACAACGCTCTAGGGGGAGCGTACGTGTGAGGGCGCGGGTTAGTGTCAGCGTACGGGTTAGGATTAGAGGACGGCTGAGGGTCAGGCTTCGGGGAAGGGTTAGGGTTAGGGTTCGGGCTAGGGTTAGGGTTAGGGGACGGGGACGGTTTAGGGTCCAGGTGAGGGTACGACAACGCTCTACGGGGAGCCTACGTGTGAGGGCGCGGGTTAGAGTCAGCGTACGGGTTAGGATTAGGGGAAGGCTGAGGGTCAGGCTTCGGGGAAGGGTTAGGGTTAGGGTTCGGGCTAGGGTTAGGGTTAGGGGACGGGGACGGTTTAGGGTCCAGGTGAGGGTACGACAACGCTCTAGGGGGAGCGTACGTGTGAGGGCGCGGGTTAGTGTCAGCGTACGGGTTAGGATTAGGGGACGGCTGAGGGTCAGGCTTCGGGGAAGGGTTAGGGTTAGGGTTCGGGCTAGGGTTAGGGTTATGGGACGGGGACGGTTCAGGGTCCAGGTGAGGGTACGACAACGCTCTAGGGGGAGCGTACGTGTGAGGGCGCGGTTTAGTGTCAGCGTACGGGTTAGGATTAGGGGACGGCTGAGGGTCAGGCTTCGGGGAAGGTTTAGGGTTAGGCTTCGGCCTAGGGTTAGGGTTAGGGGACGGGTACGGTTCAGGATCCAGGTGAGGGTACGACAACGCTCTAGGGGGAGCGTACGTGTGAGGGCGCGGGTTAGTGTCAGCGTACGGGTTAGGATTAGGGGACGGCTGAGGGTCAGGCTTCGGGGAAGGGTTAGGGTTAACCTTCGGCCTAGGGTTAGTGTTAGGGGACGGGGACGGTTCAGGGTCCAGGTGAGGGTACGACAACGCTCTAGGGGGAGCGTACGTGTGAGGGCGTGGGTTAGTGTCAGCGTACGGGTTAGGATTAGGGGACGGCTGAGGGTCAGGCTTCGGGGAAGGGTTAGGGTTAGGCTTCGGCCTAGGGTTAGGGTTAGGGGACGGGGACGGTTCAGGGTCCAGGTGAGGGTACGACAACGCTCTAGGGGGAGCGTACGTGTGAGGGCGTGGGTTAGTGTCAGCGTACGGGTTAGGATTAGGGGACGGCTGAGGGTCAGGCTTCGGGGAAGGGTTAGGGTTAGGCTTCGGCCTAGGGTTAGGGTTAGGGGATGGGGACGGTTCAGGGTCCAGGTGAGTGTACGACAACACTCTAGGGGGAGCGTACGTGTGCGGGCGCGGGTTAGTGTCAGCGTACGGGTTAGGATTAGGGGACGGCTGAGGGTCAGGCTTCGGGGAAGGGTTAGGTTTAGGCTTCGGCCTAGGGTTAGGGTTAGGGGACGGGGACGGTTCAGGGTCCAGGTGAGGGTACGACAACGCTCTAGGGGGAGCGTACGTGTGAGGGCGCGGTTTAGTGTCAGCGTACGGGTTAGGATTAGGGGACGGCTGAGGGTCAGGCTTCGGGGAAGGGTTAGGGTTAGGGTTCGGGCTAGGGTTAGGGTTAGGGGACGGGGACGGTTCAGGGTCCAGGTGAGGGTACGACAACGCTCTAGGGGGAGCGTACGTGTGAGGGCGCGGGTTAGTGTCAGCGTACGGGTTAGGATTAGGGGACGGCTGAGGGTCAGGCTTCGGGGAAGGGTTAGGGTTAGGGTTCGGGCTAGGGTTAGGGTTAGGGGACGGGGACGGTTTAGGGTCCAGGTGAGGGTACGACAACGCTCTAGGGGGAGCGCACGTGTGAGGGCGCGGGCTAGTGTCAGCGTACGGGTTAGGATTAGGGGACGGCTGAGGGTCAGGCTTCGGGGAAGGGTTAGGGTTAGGGTTCGGGCTAGGGTTAGGGTTAGGGGACGGGGACGGTTTAGGGTCCAGGTGAGGGTACGACAACGCTCTAGGGGGAGCGTACGTGTGAGGGCGCGGGTTAGTGTCAGCGTACGGGTTAGGATTAGGGGACGGCTGAGGTTCAGGCTTCGGGGAAGGGTTAGGGTTAGGGTTCGGGCTAGGATTAGGTTTAGGGGACGGGGAAGGTTCAGGGTCCAGGTGAGGTTACGACAACGCTCTAGGGGGAGCGTACATGTGAGGGCGCGGGTTAGTGTCAGCGTACGGGTTAGGATTAGGGGACGGCTGAGGGTCAGGCTTCGGGGAAGGGTTAGGGTTAGGGTTCGGGCTAGGGTTAGGGTTAGGGGACGGGGACGGTTTAGGGTCCAGGTGAGGGTACGACAACGCTCTAGGGGGAGCGTACGTGTTAGGGCGCGGGTTAGTGTCAGCGTACGGGTTAGGATTAGGGGACGGCTGAGGGTCAGGCTTCGGTGAAGGGTTAGGGTTAGGGTTCGGCCTAGGGTTAGGGTTAGGGGACGGGGACGGTTTAGGGTCCAGGTGAGGGTACGACAACGCTCTAGGGGGAGCGTACGTGTGAGGGCGCGGGTTAGTGTCAGCGTACGGGTTAGGATTAGGGGACGGCTGAGTGTCAGGCTTCGGGGAAGGGTTAGGGTTAGGGTTCGGGCTAGGGTTAGGGTTAGGGGACGGGGACGGTTTAGGGTCCAGGTGAGGGTACGACAACGCTCTAGGGGGAGAGTACGTGTGAGGGCGCGGGTTAGTGTCAGCGTACGGGTTAGGATTAGGGGACGGCTGAGGTTCAGGCTTCGGGGAAGGGTTAGGGTTAGGGTTCGGGCTAGGGTTAGGGTTAGGGGACGGGGACGGTTTAGGGTCCAGGTGAGGGTACGACAACGCTCTAGGGGGAGCGTACGTGTGAGGGCGCGGGTTAGTGTCAGCGTACGGGTTAGGATTAGGGGACGGCTGAGGGTCAGGCTTCGGGGAAGGGTTAGGGTTAGGGTTCGGGCTAGGGTTAGGGTTAGGGGACGGGGACGGTTTAGGGTCCAGGTGAGGGTACGACAACGCTCTAGGGGGAGCGTACGTGTGAGGGCGCGGGTTAGTGTCAGCGTACGGGTTAGGATTAGGGGACGGCTGAGGGTCAGGCTTCGGGGAAGGGTTAGGGTTAGGGTTCGGGCTAGGGTTAGGGTTAGGGGAAGGGGACGGTTTAGGGTCCAGGTGAGGGTACGACAACGCTCTAGGGGGAGCGTACGTGTGAGGGCGCGGGTTAGTGTCAGCGTACGGGTTAGGATTAGGGGACGGCTGAGGTTCAGGCTTCGGGGAAGGGTTAGGGTTAGGGTTCGGGCTAGGGTTAGGGTTAGGGGACGGGGACGGTTTAGGGTCCAGGTGAGGGTACGACAACGCTCTAGGGGGAGCGTACGTGTGAGGGCGTGGGTTAGTGTCAGCGTACGGGTTAGGATTAGGGGACGGCTGAGGTTCAGGCTTCGGGGAAGGGTTAGGGTTAGGGTTCGGGCTAGGGTTAGGGTTAGGGGACGGGGACGGTTCAGGGTCCAGGTGAGGTTACGACAACGCTCTAGGGGGAGCGTACGTGTGAGGGCGCGGGTTAGTGTCAGCGTACGGGTTAGGATTAGGGGACCGCTGAGGGTCAGGCTTCGGGGAAGGGTTAGGGTTAGGGTTCGGGCTAGGGTTAGGGTTAGGGGACGGGGACGGTTTAGGGTCCAGGTGAGGGTACGACAACGCTCTAGGGGGAGCGTACGTGTTAGGGCGCGGGTTAGTGTCAGCGTACGGGTTAGGATTAGGGGACGGCTGAGGGTCAGGCTTCGGTGAAGGGTTAGGGTTAGGGTTCGGCCTAGGGTTAGGGTTAGGGGACGGGGACGGTTTAGGGTCCAGGTGAGGGTACGACAACGCTCTAGGGGGAGCGTACGTGTGAGGGCGCGGGTTAGTGTCAGCGTACGGGTTAGGATTAGGGGACGGCTGAGGGTCAGGCTTCGGGGAAGGGTTAGGGTTAGGGTTCGGGCTAGGGTTAGGGTTAGGGGACGGGGACGGTTTAGGGTCCAGGTGAGGGTACGACAACGCTCTAGGGGGAGAGTACGTGTGAGGGCGCGGGTTAGTGTCAGCGTACGGGTTAGGATTAGGGGACGGCTGAGGTTCAGGCTTCGGGGAAGGGTTAGGGTTAGGGTTCGGGCTAGGGTTAGGGTTAGGGGACGGGGACGGTTTAGGGTCCAGGTGAGGGTACGACAACGCTCTAGGCGGAGCGTACGTGTGAGGGCGTGGGTTAGTGTCAGCGTACGGGTTAGGATTAGGGGACGGCTGAGGGTCAGGCTTCGGGGAAGGGTTAGGGTTAGGGTTCGGGCTAGGGTTAGGGTTAGGGGACGGGGACGGTTTAGGGTCCAGGTGAGGGTACGACAACGCTCTAGGGGGAGCGTACGTGTGAGGGCGCGGGTTAGTGTCAGCGTACGGGTTAGGATTAGGGGACGGCTGAGGGTCAGGCTTCGGGGAAGGGTTAGGGTTAGGGTTCGGGCTAGGGTTAGGGTTAGGGGAAGGGGACGGTTTAGGGTCCAGGTGAGGGTACGACAACGCTCTAGGGGGAGAGTACGTGTGAGGGCGCGGGTTAGTGTCAGCGTACGGGTTAGGATTAGGGGACGGCTGAGGTTCAGGCTTCGGGGAAGTGTTAGGGTTAGGGTTCGGGCTAGGGTTAGGGTTAGGGGACGGGGACGGTTTAGGGTCCAGGTGAGGGTACGACAACGCTCTAGGGGGAGCGTACGTGTGAGGGTGCGGGTTAGTGTCAGCGTACGGGTTAGGATTAGGGGACGGCTGAGGGTCAGGCTTCGGGGAAGGGTTAGGGTTAGGGTTCGGGCTAGGGTTAGGGTTAGGGGACGGGGACGGTTTAGGGTCCAGGTGAGGGTACGACAACGCTCTAGGGGGAGCGTACGTGTGAGGGCGCGGGTTAGTGTCAGCGTACGGGTTAGGATTAGGGGACGGCTGAGGGTCCGGCTTCGGGGAAGGGTTAGGGTTAGGCTTCGGGCTAGGGTTAGGGTTAGGGGACGGGGACGGTTCAGGGTCCAGGTGAGGGTACGACAACGCTCTAGGGGGAGTGTACGTGTGAGGGCGCGGCTTAGTGTCAGCGTACGGGTTAGGATTAGGGGACGGCTGAGGGTCAGGCTTCGGGGAAGGGTTAGGGTTAGGCTTCGGCCTAGGGTTAGGGTTAGGGGACGGGGACGGTTCAGGGTCCAGGTGAGGGTACGACAACGCTCTAAGGGGAGCGTACGTGTGAGGGCGTGGGTTAGTGTCAGCGTACGGGTTAGGATTAGGGGACGGCTGAGGGTCAGGCTTCGGGGAAGGGTTAGGATTAGGCTTCGGCCTAGGGTTAGGGTTAGGGGACGGGGACGGTTCAGGGTCCAGGTGAGGGTACGACAACGCTCTAGGGGGAGCGTACGTGTGAGGGCGCGGGTTAGTGTCAGCGTACGGGTTAGGATTAGGGGACGGCTGAGGGTCAGCCTTCGGGGAAGGGTTAGGGTTAGGGTTCGGGCTAGGGTTAGGGTTAGGGGACGGGGACGGTTCAGGGTCCAGGTGAGGGTACGACAACGCTCTAGGGGGAGCGTACGTGTGAGGGCGCGGGTTAGTGTCAGCGTACGGGTTAGGATTAGGGGACGGCTGAGGGTCAGGCTTCGGGGAAGGGTTAGGGTTAGGGTTCGGGCTAGGGTTAGGGTTAGGGGAAGGGGACGGTTTAGGGTCCAGGTGAGGGTACGACAACGCTCTAGGGGGAGAGTACGTGTGAGGGCGCGGGTTACTGTCAGCGTACGGGTTAGGATTAGGGGACGGCTGAGGGTCAGGCTTCGGGGAAGGGTTAGGGTTAGGGTTCGGGCTAGGGTTAGGGTTAGGGGACGGGGACGGTTTAGGGTCCAGGTGAGGGTACGACAACGCTCTAGGGGGAGAGTACGTGTGAGGGCGCGGGTTAGTGTCAGCGTACGGGTTAGGATTAGGGGACGGCTGAGGGTCAGGCTTCGGGGAAGGGTTAGGGTTAGGGTTCGGGCTAGGGTTAGGGTTAGGGGACGGGGACGGTTTAGGGTCCAGGTGACGGTACGACAACGCTCTAGGGCGAGCGTACGTGTGAGGGCGCGGGTTAGTGTCAGCGTACGGGTTAGGATTAGGGGACGGCTGAGGGTCAGGCTTCGGGGAAAGGTTAGGGTTAGGGTTCGGGCTAGGGTTAGGGTTAGGGGACGGGGACGGTTTAGGGTCCAGGTGAGGGTACGACAACGCTCTAGGGGGAGCGTACGTGTGAGGGCGCGGGTTAGTGTCAGCGTACGGGTTAGGATTAGGGGACGGCTGAGGGTCAGGCTTCGGGGAAGGGTTAGGGTTAGGGTTCGGGCTAGGGTTAGGGTTAGGGGAAGGGGACGGTTTAGGGTCCAGGTGAGGGTACTACAACGCTCTAGGGGGAGAGTACGTGTGAGGGCGCGGGTTAGTGTCAGCGTACGGGTTAGGAATAGGGGACGGCTGAGGGTCAGGCTTCGGGGAAGGGTTAGGGTTAGGGTTCGGGCTAGGGTTAGGGTTAGGGGACGGGGACGGTTTAGGGTCCAGGTGTGGGTAGGACAACGCTCTAGGAGGAGCGTACGTGTGAGGGCGCGGGTTAGTGTCAGCGTACGGTTTAGGATTAGGGGACGGCTGAGGGTCAGGCTTCGGGGAAGGGTTAGGGTTAGGGTTCGGGCTAGGGTTAGGGTTAGGGGACGGGGACGGTTTAGGGTCCAGGTGAGGGTACGACAACGCTCTAGGGGGAGCGTACGTGTGAGGGCGCGGGTTAGTGTCAGCGTACGGGTTAGGATTAGGGGACGGCTGAGGGTCAGGCTTCGGGGAAGGGTTAGGGTTAGGCTTCGGGCTAGGGTTAGGGTTAGGGGACGGGGACGGTTTAGGGTCCAGGTGAGGGTACGACAACGCTCTAGGGGAGCGCACGTGTGAGGGCGCGGGTTAGTGTCAGCGTACGGGTTAGGATTAGGGGACGGCTGAGTGTCAGGCTTCGGGGAAGGGTTAGGGTTAGGCTTCGGGCTAGGGTTAGGGTTAGGGGACGGGGAAGGTTCAGGGTCCAGGTGAGGGTACGACAACGCTCTAGGAGGAGCGTACGTGTGAGGGCGCGGGTTAGTGTCAGCGTACGGGTTAGGATTAGGGGACGGCTGAGGGTCAGGCTTCGGGGAAGGGTTAGGGTTAGGCTTCGGCCTAGGGTTAGGGTTAGGGGACGGGGACGGTTCAGGGTCCAGGTGAGGGTACGACAACGCTCTAGGGGGAGCGTACGTGTGAGGGCGCGGGTTAGTGTCAGCGTACGGGTTAGGATTAGGGGACGGCTGAGGGTCAGGCTTCGGGGAAGGGTTAGGGTTAGGCTTCGGCCTAGGGTTAGGGTTAGGGGACGGGGACGGTTTAGGGTCCAGGTGAGGGTACGACAACGCTCTAGGGGGAGCGTACGTGTGAGGGCGCGGGTTAGTGTCAGCGTACGGGTTAGGATTAGGGGACGGCTGAGTGTCAGGCTTCGGGGAAGGATTAGGGTTAGGGTTCGGGCTAGGGTTAGGGTTAGGGGACGGGGACGGTTTAGGGTCCAGGTGAGGGTACGACAACGCTCTAGGGGGAGCGTACGTGTGAGGGCGCGGGTTAGTGTCAGCGTACGGGTTAGGATTAGGGGACGGCTGAGGGTCAGGCTTCGGGGAAGTGTTAGGGTTAGGCTTCGGCCTAGGGTTAGGGTTAGGGGACGGGGACGGTTTAGGGTCCAGGAGAGGGTACGACAACGCTCTAGGGGGAGCGTACGTGTGAGGGCGCGGGTTAGTGTCAGCGTACGGGTTAGGATTAGGGGACGGCTGAGTGTCAGGCTTCGGGGAAGGATTAGGGTTAGGGTTCGGGCTAGGGTTAGGGTTAGGGGACGGGGACGGTTTAGGGTCCAGGTGAGGGTACGACAACGCTCTAGGGGGAGCGTACGTGTGAGGGCGCGGGTTAGTGTCAGCGTACGGGTTAGGATTAGGGGACGGCTGAGGGTCAGGCTTCGGGGAAGGGTTAGGGTTAGGGTTCGGGCTAGGGTTAGGGTTAGGGGACGGGGACGGTTTAGGGTCCAGGTGAGGGTACGACAACGCTCTAGGGGGAGCGTACGTGTGAGGGCGCGGGTTAGTGTCAGCGTACGGGTTAGGATTAGGGGACGGCTGAGGGTCAGGCTTCGGGGAAGGGTTAGGGTTAGGGTTCGGGCTAGGGTTAGGGTTAGGGGAAGGGGACGGTTTAGGGTCCAGGTGAGGGTACGACAACGCTCTAGGGGGAGAGTACGTGTGAAGGCGCGGGTTAGTGTCAGCGTACGGGTTAGGATTAGGGGACGGCTGAGGGTCAGGCTTCGGGGAAGGGTTAGGGTTAGGGTTCGGGCTAGGGTTAGGGTTAGGGGACGGGGACGGTTTAGGGTCCAGGTGAGGGTACGACAACGCTCTGGGGGAGAGTACGTGTGAGGGCGCGGGTTAGTGTCAGCGTACGGGTTAGGATTAGGGGACGGCTGAGGGTCAGGTTTCGGGGAAGGGTTAGGGTTAGGGTTCGGGCTAGGGTTAGGGTTAGGGGACGGGGACGGTTTAGGGTCCAGGTGAGGGTACGACAACGCTCTAGGGGGAGCGTACGTGTGAGGGCGCGGGTTAGTGTCAGCGTACGGGTTAGGATTAGGGGACGGCTGAGGGTCAGGCTTCGGGGAAGGGTTAGGGTTAGGGTTCGGGCTAGGGTTAGGGTTAGGGGACGGGGACGGTTTAGGGTCCAGGTGAGGGTACGACAACGCTCTAGGGGGAGCGTACGTGTGAGGGCGCGGGTTAGTGTCAGCGTACGGGTTAGGATTAGGGGACGGCTGAGGGTCAGGCTTCGGGGAAGGTTTAGGGTTAGGCTTCGGCCTAGGGTTAGGGTTAGGGGACGGGTACGGTTCAGGGTCCAGGTGAGGGTACGACAACGCTCTAGGGGGAGCGTACGTGTGAGGGCGCGGGTTAGTGTCAGCGTACGGGTTAGGATTAGGGGACGGCTGAGGGTCAGGCTTCGGGGAAGGGTTAGGGTTAGGCTTCGGCCTAGGGTTAGTGTTAGGGGACGGGGACGGTTCAGGGTCCAGGTGAGGGTACGACAACGCTCTAGGGGGAGCGTACGTGTGAGGGCGTGGGTTAGTGTCAGCGTACGGGTTAGGATTAGGGGACGGCTGAGGGTCAGGCTTCGGGGAAGGGTTAGGGTTAGGGTTCGGGCTAGGGTTAGGGTTAGGGGACGGGGACGGTTCAGGGTCCAGGTGAGGGTACGACAACGCTCTAGGGGGAGCGTACGTGTGAGGGCGCGGGTTAGTGTCAGCGTACGGGTTAGGATTAGGGGACGGCTGAGGGTCAGGCTTCGGGGAAGGGTTAGGGTTAGGCTTCGGCCTAGGGTTAGGGTTAGGGGACGGGGACGGTTCAGGGTCCAGGTGAGGGTACGACAACGCTCTAGGGGGAGCGTACGTGTGAGGGCGCGGGTTAGTGTCAGCGTACGGGTTAGGATTAGGGGACGGCTGAGGGTCAGGCTTCGGGGAAGGGTTAGGGTTAGGCTTCGGCCTAGGGTTAGGGTTAGGGGACGGGGACGGTTCAGGGTCCAGGTGAGGGTACGACAACGCTCTAGGGGGAGCGTACGTGTGAGGGCGCGGTTTAGTGTCAGCGTACGGGTTAGGATTAGGGGACGGCTGAGGGTCAGGCTTCGGGGAAGTGTTAGGGTTAGGGTTCGGGCTAGGGTTAGGGTTAGGGGACGGGGACGGTTCAGGGTCCAGGTGAGGGTACGACAACGCTCTAGGGGGAGCGCACGTGTGAGGGCGCGGGTTAGTGTCAGCGTACGGGTTAGGATTAGGGGACGGCTGAGGGTCAGGCTTCGGGGAAGGGTTAGGGTTAGGGTTCGGGCTAGGGTTAGGGTTAGGGGACGGGGACGGTTTAGGGTCCAGGTGAGGGTACGACAACGCTCTAGGGGGAGCGCACGTGTGAGGGCGCGGGTTAGTGTCAGCGTACGGGTTAGGATTAGGGGACGGCTGAGGGTCAGGCTTCGGGGAAGGGTTAGGGTTAGGGTTCGGGCTAGGGTTAGGGTTAGGGGACGGGGACGGTTTAGGGTCCAGGTGAGGGTACGACAACGCTCTAGGGGGAGCGTACGTGTGAGGGCGCGGGTTAGTGTCAGCGTACGGGTTAGGATTAGGGGACGGCTGAGGTTCAGGCTTCGGGGAAGGGTTAGGGTTAGGGTTCGGGCTAGGGTTAGGGTTAGGGGACGGGGACGGTTCAGGGTCCAGGTGAGGTTACGACAACGCTCTAGGGGGAGCGTACGTGTGAGGGCGCGGGTTAGTGTCAGCGTACGGGTTAGGATTAGGGGACGGCTGAGGGTCAGGCTTCGGGGAAGGGTTAGGGTTAGGGTTCGGGCTAGGGTTAGGGTTAGGGGACGGGGACGGTTTAGGGTCCAGGTGAGGGTACGACAACGCTCTAGGGGGAGAGTACGTGTGAGGGCGCGGGTTAGTGTCAGCGTACGGGTTAGGATTAGGGGACGGCTGAGGTTCAGGCTTCGGGGAAGGGTTAGGGTTAGGGTTCGGGCTAGGGTTAGGGTTAGGGGACGGGGACGGTTTAGGGTCCAGGTGAGGGTACGACAACGCTCTAGGCGGAGCGTACGTGTGAGGGCGCGGGTTAGTGTCAGCGTACGGGTTAGGATTAGGGGACGGCTGAGGGTCAGGCTTCGGGGAAGGGTTAGGGTTAGGGTTCGGGCTAGGGTTAGGGTTAGGGGACGGGGACGGTTTAGGGTCCAGGTGAGGGTACGACAACGCTCTAGGGGGAGCGTACGTGTGAGGGCGCGGGTTAGTGTCAGCGTACGGGTTAGGATTAGGGGACGGCTGAGGGTCAGGCTTCGGGGAAGGGTTAGGGTTAGGGTTCGGGCTAGGGTTAGGGTTAGGGGAAGGGGACGGTTTAGGGTCCAGGTGAGGGTACGACAACGCTCTAGGGGGAGAGTACGTGTGAGGGCGCGGGTTAGTGTCAGCGTACGGGTTAGGATTAGGGGACGGCTGAGGTTCAGGCTTCGGGGAAGTGTTAGGGTTAGGGTTCGGGCTAGGGTTAGGGTTAGGGGACGGGGACGGTTTAGGGTCCAGGTGAGGGTACGACAACGCTCTAGGGGGAGCGTACGTGTGAGGGTGCGGGTTAGTGTCAGCGTACGGGTTAGGATTAGGGGACGGCTGAGGGTCAGGCTTCGGGGAAGGGTTAGGGTTAGGGTTCGGGCTAGGGTTAGGGTTAGGGGACGGGGACGGTTTAGTGTCCAGGTGAGGGTACGACAACGCTCTAGGGGGAGCGTACGTGTGAGGGCGCGGGTTAGTGTCAGCGTACGGGTTAGGATTAGGGGACGGCTGAGGGTCCGGCTTCGGGGAAGGGTTAGGGTTAGGCTTCGGGCTAGGGTTAGGGTTAGGGGACGGGGACGGTTCAGGGTCCAGGTGAGGGTACGACAACGCTCTAGGGGGAGTGTACGTGTGAGGGCGCGGCTTAGTGTCAGCGTACGGGTTAGGATTAGGGGACGGCTGAGGGTCAGGCTTCGGGGAAGGGTTAGGGTTAGGCTTCGGCCTAGGGTTAGGGTTAGGGGACGGGGACGGTTCAGGGTCCAGGTGAGGGTACGACAACGCTCTAGGGGGAGCGTACGTGTGAGGGCGTGGGTTAGTGTCAGCGTACGGGTTAGGATTAGGGGACGGCTGAGGGTCAGGCTTCGGGGAAGGGTTAGGATTAGGCTTCGGCCTAGGGTTAGGGTTAGGGGACGGGGACGGTTCAGGGTCCAGGTGAGGGTACGACAACGCTCTAGGGGGAGCGTACGTGTGAGGGCGCGGGTTAGTGTCAGCGTACGGGTTAGGATTAGGGGACGGCTGAGGGTCAGCCTTCGGGGAAGGGTTAGGGTTAGGGTTCGGGCTAGGGTTAGGGTTAGGGGACGGGGACGGTTCAGGGTCCAGGTGAGGGTACGACAACGCTCTAGGGGGAGCGTACGTGTGAGGGCGCGGGTTAGTGTCAGCGTACGGGTTAGGATTAGGGGACGGCTGAGGGTCAGGCTTCGGGGAAGGGTTAGGGTTAGGGTTCGGGCTAGGGTTAGGGTTAGGGGAAGGGGACGGTTTAGGGTCCAGGTGAGGGTACGACAACGCTCTAGGGGGAGAGTACGTGTGAGGGCGCGGGTTACTGTCAGCGTACGGGTTAGGATTAGGGGACGGCTGAGGGTCAGGCTTCGGGGAAGGGTTAGGGTTAGGGTTCGGGCTAGGGTTAGGGTTAGGGGACGGGGACGGTTTAGGGTCCAGGTGAGGGTACGACAACGCTCTAGGGGGAGAGTACGTGTGAGGGCGCGGGTTAGTGTCAGCGTACGGGTTAGGATTAGGGGACGGCTGAGGGTCAGGCTTCGGGGAAGGGTTAGGGTTAGGGTTCGGGCTAGGGTTAGGGTTAGGGGACGGGGACGGTTTAGGGTCCAGGTGACGGTACGACAACGCTCTAGGGCGAGCGTACGTGTGAGGGCGCGGGTTAGTGTCAGCGTACGGGTTAGGATTAGGGGACGGCTGAGGGTCAGGCTTCGGGGAAAGGTTAGGGTTAGGGTTCGGGCTAGGGTTAGGGTTAGGGGACGGGGACGGTTTAGGGTCCAGGTGAGGGTACGACAACGCTCTAGGGGTAGCGTACGTGTGAGGGCGCGGGTTAGTGTCAGCGTACGGGTTAGGATTAGGGGACGGCTGAGGGTCAGGCTTCGGGGAAGGGTTAGGGTTAGGGTTCGGGCTAGGGTTAGGGTTAGGGGAAGGGGACGGTTTAGGGTCCAGGTGAGGGTACTACAACGCTCTAGGGGGAGAGTACGTGTGAGGGCGCGGGTTAGTGTCAGCGTACGGGTTAGGAATAGGGGACGGCTGAGGGTCAGGCTTCGGGGAAGGGTTAGGGTTAGGGTTCGGGCTAGGGTTAGGGTTAGGGGACGGGGACGGTTTAGGGTCCAGGTGTGGGTAGGACAACGCTCTAGGAGGAGCGTACGTGTGAGGGCGCGGGTTAGTGTCAGCGTACGGTTTAGGATTAGGGGACGGCTGAGGGTCAGGCTTCGGGGAAGGGTTAGGGTTAGGGTTCGGGCTAGGGTTAGGGTTAGGGGACGGGGACGGTTTAGGGTCCAGGTGAGGGTACGACAACGCTCTAGGGGGAGCGTACGTGTGAGGGCGCGGGTTAGTGTCAGCGTACGGGTTAGGATTAGGGGACGGCTGAGGGTCAGGCTTCGGGGAAGGGTTAGGGTTAGGCTTCGGGCTAGGGTTAGGGTTAGGGGACGGGGACGGTTTAGGGTCCAGGTGAGGGTACGACAACGCTCTAGGGGAGCGCACGTGTGAGGGCGCGGGTTAGTGTCAGCGTACGGGTTAGGATTAGGGGACGGCTGAGTGTCAGGCTTCGGGGAAGGGTTAGGGTTAGGCTTCGGGCTAGGGTTAGGGTTAGGGGACGGGGAAGGTTCAGGGTCCAGGTGAGGGTACGACAACGCTCTAGGGGGAGCGTACCTGTGAGGGCGCGGGTTAGTGTCAGCGTACGGGTTAGGATTAGGGGACGGCTGAGGGTCAGGCTTCGGGGAAGGGTTAGGGTTAGGCTTCGGCCTAGGGTTAGGGTTAGGGGACGGGGACGGTTCAGGGTCCAGGTGAGGGTACGACAACGCTCTAGGGGGAGCGTACGTGTGAGGGCGCGGGTTAGTGTCAGCGTACGGGTTAGGATTAGGGGACGGCTGAGGGTCAGGCTTCGGGGAAGGGTTAGGGTTAGGCTTCGGCCTAGGGTTAGGGTTAGGGGACGGGGACGGTTTAGGGTCCAGGTGAGGGTACGACAACGCTCTAGGGGGAGCGTACGTGTGAGGGCGCGGGTTAGTGTCAGCGTACGGGTTAGGATTAGGGGACGGCTGAGTGTCAGGCTTCGGGGAAGGATTAGGGTTAGGGTTCGGGCTAGGGTTAGGGTTAGGGGACGGGGACGGTTTAGGGTCCAGGTGAGGGTACGACAACGCTCTAGGGGGAGCGTACGTGTGAGGGCGCGGGTTAGTGTCAGCGTACGGGTTAGGATTAGGGGACGGCTGAGGGTCAGGCTTCGGGGAAGTGTTAGGGTTAGGCTTCGGCCTAGGGTTAGGGTTAGGGGACGGGGACGGTTTAGGGTCCAGGAGAGGGTACGACAACGCTCTAGGGGGAGCGTACGTGTGAGGGCGCGGGTTAGTGTCAGCGTACGGGTTAGGATTAGGGGACGGCTGAGTGTCAGGCTTCGGGGAAGGATTAGGGTTAGGGTTCGGGCTAGGGTTAGGGTTAGGGGACGGGGACGGTTTAGGGTCCAGGTGAGGGTACGACAACGCTCTAGGGGGAGCGTACGTGTGAGGGCGCGGGTTAGTGTCAGCGTACGGGTTAGGATTAGGGGACGGCTGAGGGTCAGGCTTCGGGGAAGGGTTAGGGTTAGGGTTCGGGCTAGGGTTAGGGTTAGGGGACGGGGACGGTTTAGGGTCCAGGTGAGGGTACGACAACGCTCTAGGGGGAGCGTACGTGTGAGGGCGCGGGTTAGTGTCAGCGTACGGGTTAGGATTAGGGGACGGCTGAGGGTCAGGCTTCGGGGAAGGGTTAGGGTTAGGGTTCGGGCTAGGGTTAGGGTTAGGGGAAGGGGACGGTTTAGGGTCCAGGTGAGGGTACGACAACGCTCTAGGGGGAGAGTACGTGTGAAGGCGCGGGTTAGTGTCAGCGTACGGGTTAGGATTAGGGGACGGCTGAGGGTCAGGCTTCGGGGAAGGGTTAGGGTTAGGGTTCGGGCTAGGGTTAGGGTTAGGGGACGGGGACGGTTTAGGGTCCAGGTGAGGGTACGACAACGCTCTGGGGGAGAGTACGTGTGAGGGCGCGGGTTAGTGTCAGCGTACGGGTTAGGATTAGGGGACGGCTGAGGGTCAGGTTTCGGGGAAGGGTTAGGGTTAGGGTTCGGGCTAGGGTTAGGGTTAGGGGACGGGGACGGTTTAGGGTCCAGGTGAGGGTACGACAACGCTCTAGGGGGAGCGTACGTGTGAGGGCGCGGGTTAGTGTCAGCGTACGGGTTAGGATTAGGGGACGGCTGAGGGTCAGGCTTCGGGGAAGGGTTAGGGTTAGGGTTCGGGCTAGGGTTAGGGTTAGGGGACGGGGACGGTTTAGGGTCCAGGTGAGGGTACGACAACGCTCTAGGGGGAGCGTACGTGTGAGGGCGCGGGTTAGTGTCAGCGTACGGGTTAGGATTAGGGGACGGCTGAGGGTCAGGCTTCGGGGAAGGTTTAGGGTTAGGCTTCGGCCTAGGGTTAGGGTTAGGGGACGGGTACGGTTCAGGGTCCAGGTGAGGGTACGACAACGCTCTAGGGGGAGCGTACGTGTGAGGGCGCGGGTTAGTGTCAGCGTACGGGTTAGGATTAGGGGACGGCTGAGGGTCAGGCTTCGGGGAAGGGTTAGGGTTAGGCTTCGGCCTAGGGTTAGTGTTAGGGGACGGGGACGGTTCAGGGTCCAGGTGAGGGTACGACAACGCTCTAGGGGGAGCGTACGTGTGAGGGCGTGGGTTAGTGTCAGCGTACGGGTTAGGATTAGGGGACGGCTGAGGGTCAGGCTTCGGGGAAGGGTTAGGGTTAGGGTTCGGGCTAGGGTTAGGGTTAGGGGACGGGGACGGTTCAGGGTCCAGGTGAGGGTACGACAACGCTCTAGGGGGAGCGTACGTGTGAGGGCGCGGGTTAGTGTCAGCGTACGGGTTAGGATTAGGGGACGGCTGAGGGTCAGGCTTCGGGGAAGGGTTAGGGTTAGGCTTCGGCCTAGGGTTAGGGTTAGGGGACGGGGACGGTTCAGGGTCCAGGTGAGGGTACGACAACGCTCTAGGGGGAGCGTACGTGTGAGGGCGCGGGTTAGTGTCAGCGTACGGGTTAGGATTAGGGGACGGCTGAGGGTCAGGCTTCGGGGAAGGGTTAGGGTTAGGCTTCGGCCTAGGGTTAGGGTTAGGGGACGGGGACGGTTCAGGGTCCAGGTGAGGGTACGACAACGCTCTAGGGGGAGCGTACGTGTGAGGGCGCGGTTTAGTGTCAGCGTACGGGTTAGGATTAGGGGACGGCTGAGGGTCAGGCTTCGGGGAAGTGTTAGGGTTAGGGTTCGGGCTAGGGTTAGGGTTAGGGGACGGGGACGGTTCAGGGTCCAGGTGAGGGTACGACAACGCTCTAGGGGGAGCGCACGTGTGAGGGCGCGGGTTAGTGTCAGCGTACGGGTTAGGATTAGGGGACGGCTGAGGGTCAGGCTTCGGGGAAGGGTTAGGGTTAGGGTTCGGGCTAGGGTTAGGGTTAGGGGACGGGGACGGTTTAGGGTCCAGGTGAGGGTACGACAACGCTCTAGGGGGAGCGCACGTGTGAGGGCGCGGGTTAGTGTCAGCGTACGGGTTAGGATTAGGGGACGGCTGAGGGTCAGGCTTCGGGGAAGGGTTAGGGTTAGGGTTCGGGCTAGGGTTAGGGTTAGGGGACGGGGACGGTTTAGGGTCCAGGTGAGGGTACGACAACGCTCTAGGGGGAGCGTACGTGTGAGGGCGCGGGTTAGTGTCAGCGTACGGGTTAGGATTAGGGGACGGCTGAGGTTCAGGCTTCGGGGAAGGGTTAGGGTTAGGGTTCGGGCTAGGGTTAGGGTTAGGGGACGGGGACGGTTCAGGGTCCAGGTGAGGTTACGACAACGCTCTAGGGGGAGCGTACGTGTGAGGGCGCGGGTTAGTGTCAGCGTACGGGTTAGGATTAGGGGACGGCTGAGGGTCAGGCTTCGGGGAAGGGTTAGGGTTAGGGTTCGGGCTAGGGTTAGGGTTAGGGGACGGGGACGGTTTAGGGTCCAGGTGAGGGTACGACAACGCTCTAGGGGGAGCGTACGTGTGAGGGCGCGGGTTAGTGTCAGCGTACGGGTTAGGATTAGGGGACGGCTGAGGGTCAGGCTTCGGGGAAGGGTTAGGGTTAGGGTTCGGGCTAGGGTTAGGGTTAGGGGACGGGGACGGTTTAGGGTCCAGGTGAGGGTACGACAACGCTCTAGGGGGAGCGTACATGTTAGGGCGCGGGTTAGTGTCAGCGTACGGGTTAGGATTAGGGGACGGCTGAGGGTCAGGCTTCGGGGAAGGGTTAGGGTTAGGGTTCGGGCTAGGGTTAGGGTTAGGGGACGGGGACGGTTTAGGGTCCAGGTGAGGGTACGACAACGCTCTAGGGGGAGCGTACGTGTGAGGGCGCGGGTTAGTGTCAGCGTACGGGTTAGGATTAGGGGACGGCTGAGGGTCAGGCTTCGGGGAAGGGTTAGGGTTAGGCTTCGGCCTAGGGTTAGGGTTAGGGGACGGGGACGGTTCAGGGTCCAGGTGAGGGTACGACAACGCTCTAGGGGGAGCGTACGTGTGAGGGCGCGGGTTAGTGTCAGCGTACGGGTTAGGATTAGGGGACGGCTGAGGGTCAGGCTTCGGGGAAGGGTTAGGGTTCGGCTTCGGCCTAGGGTTAGGGTTAGGGGACGGGGACGGTTCAGGGTCCAGGTGAGTGTACGACAACGCTCTAGGGGGAGCGTACGTGTGAGGGCGCGGGTTAGTGTCAGCGTACGGGTTAGGATTAGGGGACGGCTGAGGGTCAGGCTTCGGGGAAGGGTTAGGGTTAGGGTTCGGGCTAGGGTTAGGGTTAGGGGACGGGGACGGTTCAGGGTCCAGGTGAGGGTACGACAACGCTCTAGGGGGAGCGTACGTGTGAGTGCGCGGGTTAGTGTCAGCGTACGGGTTAGGATTAGGGGACGGCTGAGGGTCAGGCTTCGGGGAAGGGTTAGGGTTAGGGTTCGGGCTAGGGTTAGGGTTAGGGGACGGGGACGGTTCAGGGTCCAGGTGAGGGTACGACAACGCTCTAGGGGGAGCGTACGTGTGAGGGCGCGGGTTAGTGTCAGCGTACGGGTTAGGATTAGGGGACGGCTGAGGGTCAGGCTTCGGGGAAGGGTTAGGGTTAGGCTTCGGCCTAGGGTTAGGGTTAGGGGACGGGGACGGTTCAGGGTCCAGGTGAGGGTACGACAACGCTCTAGGGGGAGCGTACGTGTGAGGGCGAGGGTTAGTGTCAGCGTACGGGTTAGGATTAGGGGACGGCTGAGGGTCAGGCTTCGGGGAAGGGTTAGGGTTAGGCTTCGGCCTAGGGTTAGGGTTAGGGGACGGGGACGGTTCAGGGTCCAGGTGAGGGTACGACAACGCTCTAGGGGGAGCGTACGTGTGAGGGCGCGGGTTAGTGTCAGCGTACGGGTTAGGATTAGGGGACGGCTGAGGGTCAGGCTTCGGGGAAGGGTTAGGGTTAGGGTTCGGGCTAGGGTTAGGGTTAGGGGACGGGGACGGTTCAGGGTCCAGGTGAGGGTACGACAACGCTCTAGGGGGAGCGTACGTGTGAGGGCGCGGGTTAGTGTCAGCGTACGGGTTAGGATTAGGGGACGGCTGAGGGTCAGGCTTCGGGGAAGGGTTAGGGTTAGGGTTCGGGCTAGGGTTAGGGTTAGGGGACGGGGACGGTTTAGGGTCCAGGTGAGGGTACGACAATGCTCTAGGGGGAGCGTACGTGTGAGGGCGCGGGTTAGTGTCAGCGTACGGGTTAGGATTAGGGGACGGCGGAGGGTCAGGCTTCGGGGAAGGGTTAGGGTTAGGGTTCGGGCTAGGGTTAGGGTTAGGGGACGGGGACGGTTTAGGGTCCAGGTGAGGGTACGACAACGCTCTAGGGGGAGCGTACGTGTGAGGGCGCGGGTTAGTGTCAGCGTACGGGTTAGGATTAGGGGACGGCTGAGGGTCAGGCTTCGGGGAAGGGTTAGGGTTAGGCTTCGGCCTAGGGTTAGGGTTAGGGGACGGGGACGGTTCAGGGTCCAGGTGAGGGTACGACAACGCTCTAGGGGGAGCGTACGTGTGAGGGCGCGGGTTAGTGTCAGCGTACGGGTTAGGATTAGGGGACGGCTGAGGGTCAGGCTTCGGGGAAGGGTTAGGGTTAGGGTTCGGGCTAGGGTTAGGGTTAGGGGACGGGGACGGTTCAGGGTCCAGGTGAGGGTACGACAACGCTCTAGGGGGAGCGTACGTGTGAGGGCGCGGGTTAGTGTCAGCGTACGGGTTAGGATTAGGGGACGGCTGAGGGTCAGGCTTCGGGGAAGGGTTAGGGTTAGGGTTCGGTCTAGGGTTAGGGTTAGGGGACGGGGACGGTTTAGGGTCCAGGTGAGGGTACGACAACGCTCTAGGGGGAGCGTACGTGTGAGGGCGCGGGTTAGTGTCAGCGTAAGGGTTAGGATTAGGGGACGGCTGAGGGTCAGGCTTCGGGGAAGTGTTAGGGTTAGGGTTCGGGCTAGGGTTAGGGTTAGGGGACGGGGACGGTTCAGGGTCCAGGTGAGGGTACGACAACGCTCTAGGGGGAGCGTACGTGTGAGGGCGCGGGTTAGTGTCAGCGTACGGGTTAGGATTAGGGGACGGCTGAGGGTCAGGCTTCGGGGAAGGGTTAGGGTTAGGGTTCGGGCTAGGGTTAGGGTTAGGGGACGGGGACGGTTCAGGGTCCAGGTGAGGGTACGACAACGCTCTAGGGGGAGCGTACGTGTGAGGGCGCGGGTTAGTGTCAGCGTACGGGTTAGGATTAGGGGACGGCTGAGGGTCAGGCTTCGGGGAAGGGTTAGGGTTAGGGTTCGGGCTAGGGTTAGGGTTAGGGGACGGGGACGGTTCAGGGTCCAGGTGAGGGTACGACAACGCTCTAGGGGGAGCGTACGTGTGAGGGCGTGGGTTAGTGTCAGCGTACGGGTTAGGATTAGGGGACGGCTGAGGGTCAGGCTTCGGGGAAGGGTTAGGGTTAGGCTTCGGCCTAGGGTTAGGGTTAGGGGACGGGGACGGTTCACGGTCCAGGTGACGGTACGAAAACGCTCTAGGGGGAGCGTACGTGTGAGGGCGCGGGTTAGTGTCAGCGTACGGGTTAGGATTAGGGGACGGCTGAGAGTCAGGCTTCGGGGAAGGGTTAGGGTTAGGCTTCGGCCTAGGGTTAGGGTTACGGGACGGGGACGGTTCAGGGTCCAGGTGAGGGTACGACAACGCTCTAGGGGGAGCGTACGTGTGAGGGCGCGGGTTAGTGTCAGCGTTCGGTTTAGGATTAGGGGACGGCTGAGGGTCAGGCTTCGGGGAAGGGTTAGGGTTAGGGTTCGGGCTAGGGTTAGGGTTAGGGGACGGGGACGGTTCAGGGTCCAGGTGACGGTACGACAACGCTCTAGGGGGAGCGTACGTGTGAGGGCGCGGGTTAGTGTCAGCGTACGGGTTAGGATTAGGGGACGGCTGAGGGTCACGCTTCGGGGAAGGGTTAGGGTTAGGGTTCGGGCTAGGGTTAGGTTAGGGGACGGGGACGGTTTAGGGTCCAGGTGAGGGTACGACAACGCTCTAGGGGGAGCGTACGTGTGAGGGCGCGGGTTAGTGTCAGCGTACGGGTTAGGATTAGGGGACGGCTGAGGGTCAGGCTTCGGGGAAGGGTTAGGGTTAGGGTTCGGGCTAGGGTTAGGGTTAGGGGACGGGGACGGTTCAGGGTCCAGGTGAGGGTACGACAACGCTCTAGGGGGAGCGTACGTGTGAGGGCGCGGGTTAGTGTCAGCGTACGGGTTAGGATTAGGGGACGGCTGAGGGTCAGGCTTCGGGGAAAGGTTAGGGTTAGGGTTCGGGCTAGGGTTAGGGTTAGGGGACGGGGACGGTTCAGGGTCCAGGTGAGGGTACGACAACGCTCTAGGGGGAGCGTACGTGTGAGGGCGCGGGTTAGTGTCAGCGTACGGGTTAGGATTAGGGGACGGCTGAGGGTCAGGCTTCGGGGAAGGGTTAGGGTTAGGGTTCGGGCTAGGGTTAGGGTTAGGGGACGGGGACGGTTCAGGGTCCAGGTGAGGGTACGACAACGTTCTAGGGGGAGCGTACGTGTGAGGGCGCGGGTTAGTGTCAGCGTACGGGTTAGGATTAGGGGACGGCTGAGGGTCAGGCTTCGGGGAAGGGTTAGGGTTAGGCTTCAGCCTAGGGTTAGGGTTAGGGGACGGGGACGGTTCAGGGTCCAGGTGAGGGTACGACAACGCTCTAGGGGGAGCGTACGTGTGAGGGCGCGGGTTAGTGTCAGCGTACGGGTTAGGATTAGGGGACGGCTGAGGGTCAGGCTTCGTGGATGGGTTAGGGTTAGGCTTCGGCCTAGGGTTAGGGTTAGGGGACGGGGACGGTCAGGGTCCAGGTGAGGGTACGACAACGCTCTAGGGAGAGCGTACGTGTGAGGGCGCGGGTTAGTGTCAGCGTACGGGTTAGGATTAGGGGACGGCTGAGGGTCAGGCTTCGGGGAAGTGTTAGGGTTAGGGTTTGGGCTAGGGTTAGGGTTAGGGGACGGGGACGGTTCAGGGTCCAGGTGAGGGTACGACAACGCTCTAGGGGGAGCGTACGTGTGAGGGCGCGGGTTAGTGTCAGCGTACGGGTTAGGATTAGGGGACGGCTGAGGGTCAGGCTTCGGGGAAGGGTTAGGGTTAGGCTTCGGCCTAGGGTTAGGGTTAGGGGACGGGGACGGTTCAGGGTCCAGGTGAGGGTACGACAACGCTCTAGGGGGAGCGTACGTGTGAGGGCGCGGGTTAGTGTCAGCGTACGGGTTAGGATTAGGGGACGGCTGAGGGTCAGGCTTCGGGGAAGGGTTAGGGTTAGGGTTCGGCCTAGGGTTAGGGTTAGGGGACGGGGACGGTTCAGGGTCCAGGTGAGGGTACGACAACGCTCTAGGGGGAGCGTACGTGTGAGGGCGCGGGTTAGTGTCAGCGTACGGGTTAGGATTAGGTGACGGCTGAGGGTCAGGCTTCGGGGAAGGGTTAGTGTTAGGCTTCGGCCTAGGGTTAGGGTTAGGGGACGGGGACGGTTCAGGGTCCAGGTGAGGGTACGACAACGCTCTAGGGGGAGCGTACGTGTGAGGGCGTGGGTTAGTGTCAGCGTACGGGTTAGGATTAGGGGACGGCTGAGGGTCAGGCTTCGGGGAAGGGTTAGGGTTAGGCTTCGGCCTAGGGTTAGGGTTAGGGGACGGGGACGGTTCAGGGTCCAGGTGAGGGTACGACAACGCTCTAGGGGGAGCGTACGTGTGAGGGCGCGGGTTAGTGTCAGCGTACGGGTTAGGATTAGGGGACGGCTGAGGGTCAGGCTTCGGGGAAGGGTTAGGGTTAGGGTTTGGGCTAGGGTTAGGGTTAGGGGACGGGGACGGTTTAGGGTCCAGGTGAGGGTACGACAACGCTCTAGGGGGAGCGTACGTGTGAGGGCGCGGGTTAGTGTCAGCGTACGGGTTAGGATTAGGGGACGGCTGAGGGTCAGGCTTCGGGGAAGGGTTAGGGTTAGGGTTCGGGCTAGGGTTAGGGTTAGGGGACGGGGACGGTTTAGGGTCCAGGTGAGGGTACGACAACGCTCTAGGGGGAGCGTACGTGTGAGGGCGCGGGTTAGTGTCAGCGTACGGGTTAGGATTAGGGGACGGCTGAGGGTCAGGCTTCGGGGAAGGGTTAGGGTTAGGGTTCGGGCTAGGGTTAGGGTTAGGGGACGGGGACGGTTTAGGGTCCAGGTGAGGGTACGACAACGCTCTAGGGGGAACGTACGTGTGAGGGCGCGGGTTAGTGTCAGCGTACGGGTTAGGATTAGGGGACGGCTGAGGGTCAGGCTTCGGGGAAGGGTTAGGGTTAGGGTTCGGGCTAGGGTTAGGGTTAGGGGACGGGGACGGTTTAGGGTCCAGGTGAGGGTACGACAACGCTCTAGGGGGAGCGTACGTGTGAGGGCGCGGGTTAGTGTCAGCGTACGGGTTAGGATTAGGGGACGGCTGAGGGTCAGGCTTCGGGGAAGGGTTAGGGTTAGGGTTCGGGCTAGGGTTAGGGTTAGGGGACGGGGACGGTTTAGGGTCCAGGTGAGGGTACGACAACGCTCTAGGGGGAGCGTACGTGTGAGGGCACGGGTTAGTGTCAGCGTACGGGTTAGGATTAGGGGACGGCTGAGGGTCAGGCTTCGGGGAAGGGTTAGGGTTAGGGTTCGGGCTAGGGTTAGGGTTAGGGGACGGGGACGGTTCAGGGTCCAGGTGAGGGTACGACAACGCTCTAGGGGGAGCGTACGTGTGAGGGCGCGGGTTAGTGTCAGCGTACGGGTTAGGATTAGGGGAAGGCTGAGGGTCAGACTTCGGGGAAGGGTTAGGGTTAGGCTTCGGGCTAGGGTTAGGGTTAGGGGACGGGGACGGTTCAGGGTCCAGGTGAGGGTACGACAACGCTCTAGGGGGAGCGTACGTGTGAGGGCGCGGGTTAGTGTCAGCGTACGGGTTAGGATTAGGGGACGGCTGAGGGTCAGGCTTCGGGGAAGGGTTAGGGTTAGGGTTCGGGCTAGGGTTAGGGTTAGGGGACGGGGACGGTTCAGGGTCCAGGTGAGGGTACGACAACGCTCTAGGGGGAGCGTACGTGTGAGGGCGCGGGTTAGTGTCAGCGTACGGGTTAGGATTAGGGGACGGCTGAGGGTCAGGCTTCGGGGAAGGGTTAGGGTTAGGGTTCGGGCTAGGGTTAGGGTTAGGGGACGGGGACGGTTCAGGGTCCAGGTGAGGGTACGACAACGCTCTAGGGGGAGCGTACGTGTGAGGGCGTGGGTTAGTGTCAGCGTACGGGTTAGGATTAGGGGACGGCTGAGGGTCAGGCTTCGGGGAAGGGTTAGGGTTAGGCTTCGGCCTAGGGTTAGGGTTAGGGGACGGGGACGGTTCACGGTCCAGGTGACGGTACGAAAACGCTCTAGGGGGAGCGTACGTGTGAGGGCGCGGGTTAGTGTCAGCGTACGGGTTAGGATTAGGGGACGGCTGAGAGTCAGGCTTCGGGGAAGGGTTAGGGTTAGGCTTCGGCCTAGGGTTAGGGTTACGGGACGGGGACGGTTCAGGGTCCAGGTGAGGGTACGACAACGCTCTAGGGGGAGCGTACGTGTGAGGGCGCGGGTTAGTGTCAGCGTTCGGTTTAGGATTAGGGGACGGCTGAGGGTCAGGCTTCGGGGAAGGGTTAGGGTTAGGGTTCGGGCTAGGGTTAGGGTTAGGGGACGGGGACGGTTCAGGGTCCAGGTGACGGTACGACAACGCTCTAGGGGGAGCGTACGTGTGAGGGCGCGGGTTAGTGTCAGCGTACGGGTTAGGATTAGGGGACGGCTGAGGGTCACGCTTCGGGGAAGGGTTAGGGTTAGGGTTCGGGCTAGGGTTAGGTTAGGGGACGGGGACGGTTTAGGGTCCAGGTGAGGGTACGACAACGCTCTAGGGGGAGCGTACGTGTGAGGGCGCGGGTTAGTGTCAGCGTACGGGTTAGGATTAGGGGACGGCTGAGGGTCAGGCTTCGGGGAAGGGTTAGGGTTAGGGTTCGGGCTAGGGTTAGGGTTAGGGGACGGGGACGGTTCAGGGTCCAGGTGAGGGTACGACAACGCTCTAGGGGGAGCGTACGTGTGAGGGCGCGGGTTAGTGTCAGCGTACGGGTTAGGATTAGGGGACGGCTGAGGGTCAGGCTTCGGGGAAGGGTTAGGGTTAGGGTTCGGGCTAGGGTTAGGGTTAGGGGACGGGGACGGTTCAGGGTCCAGGTGAGGGTACGACAACGCTCTAGGGGGAGCGTACGTGTGAGGGCGCGGGTTAGTGTCAGCGTACGGGTTAGGATTAGGGGACGGCTGAGGGTCAGGCTTCGGGGAAGGGTTAGGGTTAGGGTTCGGGCTAGGGTTAGGGTTAGGGGACGGGGACGGTTCAGGGTCCAGGTGAGGGTACGACAACGTTCTAGGGGGAGCGTACGTGTGAGGGCGCGGGTTAGTGTCAGCGTACGGGTTAGGATTAGGGGACGGCTGAGGGTCAGGCTTCGGGGAAGGGTTAGGGTTAGGCTTCAGCCTAGGGTTAGGGTTAGGGGACGGGGACGGTTCAGGGTCCAGGTGAGGGTACGACAACGCTCTAGGGGGAGCGTACGTGTGAGGGCGCGGGTTAGTGTCAGCGTACGGGTTAGGATTAGGGGACGGCTGAGGGTCAGGCTTCGTGGATGGGTTAGGGTTAGGCTTCGGCCTAGGGTTAGGGTTAGGGGACGGGGACGGTCAGGGTCCAGGTGAGGGTACGACAACGCTCTAGGGAGAGCGTACGTGTGAGGGCGCGGGTTAGTGTCAGCGTACGGGTTAGGATTAGGGGACGGCTGAGGGTCAGGCTTCGGGGAAGTGTTAGGGTTAGGGTTTGGGCTAGGGTTAGGGTTAGGGGACGGGGACGGTTCAGGGTCCAGGTGAGGGTACGACAACGCTCTAGGGGGAGCGTACGTGTGAGGGCGCGGGTTAGTGTCAGCGTACGGGTTAGGATTAGGGGACGGCTGAGGGTCAGGCTTCGGGGAAGGGTTAGGGTTAGGCTTCGGCCTAGGGTTAGGGTTAGGGGACGGGGACGGTTCAGGGTCCAGGTGAGGGTACGACAACGCTCTAGGGGGAGCGTACGTGTGAGGGCGCGGGTTAGTGTCAGCGTACGGGTTAGGATTAGGGGACGGCTGAGGGTCAGGCTTCGGGGAAGGGTTAGGGTTAGGGTTCGGCCTAGGGTTAGGGTTAGGGGACGGGGACGGTTCAGGGTCCAGGTGAGGGTACGACAACGCTCTAGGGGGAGCGTACGTGTGAGGGCGCGGGTTAGTGTCAGCGTACGGGTTAGGATTAGGTGACGGCTGAGGGTCAGGCTTCGGGGAAGGGTTAGTGTTAGGCTTCGGCCTAGGGTTAGGGTTAGGGGACGGGGACGGTTCAGGGTCCAGGTGAGGGTACGACAACGCTCTAGGGGGAGCGTACGTGTGAGGGCGTGGGTTAGTGTCAGCGTACGGGTTAGGATTAGGGGACGGCTGAGGGTCAGGCTTCGGGGAAGGGTTAGGGTTAGGCTTCGGCCTAGGGTTAGGGTTAGGGGACGGGGACGGTTCAGGGTCCAGGTGAGGGTACGACAACGCTCTAGGGGGAGCGTACGTGTGAGGGCGCGGGTTAGTGTCAGCGTACGGGTTAGGATTAGGGGACGGCTGAGGGTCAGGCTTCGGGGAAGGGTTAGGGTTAGGGTTTGGGCTAGGGTTAGGGTTAGGGGACGGGGACGGTTTAGGGTCCAGGTGAGGGTACGACAACGCTCTAGGGGGAGCGTACGTGTGAGGGCGCGGGTTAGTGTCAGCGTACGGGTTAGGATTAGGGGACGGCTGAGGGTCAGGCTTCGGGGAAGGGTTAGGGTTAGGGTTCGGGCTAGGGTTAGGGTTAGGGGACGGGGACGGTTTAGGGTCCAGGTGAGGGTACGACAACGCTCTAGGGGGAGCGTACGTGTGAGGGCGCGGGTTAGTGTCAGCGTACGGGTTAGGATTAGGGGACGGCTGAGGGTCAGGCTTCGGGGAAGGGTTAGGGTTAGGGTTCGGGCTAGGGTTAGGGTTAGGGGACGGGGACGGTTTAGGGTCCAGGTGAGGGTACGACAACGCTCTAGGGGGAACGTACGTGTGAGGGCGCGGGTTAGTGTCAGCGTACGGGTTAGGATTAGGGGACGGCTGAGGGTCAGGCTTCGGGGAAGGGTTAGGGTTAGGGTTCGGGCTAGGGTTAGGGTTAGGGGACGGGGACGGTTTAGGGTCCAGGTGAGGGTACGACAACGCTCTAGGGGGAGCGTACGTGTGAGGGCGCGGGTTAGTGTCAGCGTACGGGTTAGGATTAGGGGACGGCTGAGGGTCAGGCTTCGGGGAAGGGTTAGGGTTAGGGTTCGGGCTAGGGTTAGGGTTAGGGGACGGGGACGGTTTAGGGTCCAGGTGAGGGTACGACAACGCTCTAGGGGGAGCGTACGTGTGAGGGCACGGGTTAGTGTCAGCGTACGGGTTAGGATTAGGGGACGGCTGAGGGTCAGGCTTCGGGGAAGGGTTAGGGTTAGGGTTCGGGCTAGGGTTAGGGTTAGGGGACGGGGACGGTTCACGGTCCAGGTGAGGGTACGACAACGCTCTAGGGGGAGCGTACGTGTGAGGGCGCGGGTTAGTGTCAGCGTACGGGTTAGGATTAGGGGAAGGCTGAGGGTCAGACTTCGGGGAAGGGTTAGGGTTAGGCTTCGGGCTAGGGTTAGGGTTAGGGGACGGGGACGGTTCAGGGTCCAGGTGAGGGTACGACAACGCTCTAGGGGGAGCGTACGTGTGAGGGCGCGGGTTAGTGTCAGCGTACGGGTTAGGATTAGGGGACGGCTGAGGGTCAGGCTTCGGGGAAGGGTTAGGGTTAGGCTTCGGCCTAGGGTTAGGGTTACGGGACGGGGACGGTTCAGGGTCCAGGTGAGGGTACGACAACGCTCTAGGGGGAGCGTACGTGTGAGGGCGCGGGTTAGTGTCAGCGTTCGGTTTAGGATTAGGGGACGGCTGAGGGTCAGGCTTCGGGGAAGGGTTAGGGTTAGGGTTCGGCCTAGGGTTAGGGTTAGGGGACGGGGACGGTTCAGGGTCCAGGTGAGGGTACGACAACGCTCTAGGGGGAGCGTACGTGTGAGGGCGCGGGTTAGTGTCAGCGTACGGGTTAGGATTAGGGGACGGCTGAGGGTCACGCTTCGGGGAAGGGTTAGGGTTAGGGTTCGGGCTAGGGTTAGGGTTAGGGGACGGGGACGGTTTAGGGTCCAGGTGAGGGTACGACAACGCTCTAGGGGGAGCGTACGTGTGAGGGCGCGGGTTAGTGTCAGCGTACGGGTTAGGATTAGGGGACGGCTGAGGGTCAGGCTTCGGGGAAGGGTTAGGGTTAGGGTTCGGGCTAGGGGTAGGGTTAGGGGACGGGGACGGTTCAGGGTCCAGGTGAGGGTACGACAACGCTCTAGGGGGAGCGTACGTGTGAGGGCGCGGGTTAGTGTCAGCGTACGGGTTAGGATTAGGGGACGGCTGAGGGTCAGGCTTCGGGGAAGTGTTAGGGTTAGGGGTCGGGCTAGGGTTAGGGTTACGGGACGGGGACGGTTCAGGGTCCAGGTGAGGGCACGACAACGCTCTAGGGGGAGCGTACGTGTGAGGGCACGGGTTAGTGTCAGCGTACGGGTTAGGATTAGGGGACGGCTGAGGGTCAGGCTTCGGGGAAGGGTTAGGGTTAGGGTTCGGGCTAGGGTTAGGGTTAGGGGACGGGGACGGTTCAGGGTCCAGGTGAGGGTACGACAACGTTCTAGGGGGAGCGTACGTGTGAGGGCGCGGGTTAGTGTCAGCGTACGGGTTAGGATTAGGGGACGGCTGAGGGTCAGGCTTCGGGGAAGGGTTAGGGTTAGGCTTCGGGCTAGGGTTAGTGTTAGGGGACGGGGACGGTTCAGGGTCCAGGTGAGGGTACGACAACGCTCTAGGGGGAGCGTACGTGTGAGGGCGCGGGTTAGTGTCAGCGTACGGGTTAGGATTAGGGGACGGCTGAGGGTCAGGCTTCGGGGAAGGGTTAGGGTTAGGGTTCGGGCTAGGGTTAGGGTTAGGGGACGGGGACGGTTCAGGGTCCAGGTGAGGGTACGACAACGCTCTAGGGGGAGCGTACGTGTGAGGGCGTGGGTTAGTGTCAGCGTACGGGTTAGGATTAGGGGACGGCTGAGGGTCAGGCTTCGGGGAAGGGTTAGGGTTAGGCTTCGTCCTAGGGTTAGGGTTAGGGGACGGGGACGGTTCAGGGTCCAGGTGACGGTACGACAACGCTCTAGGGGGAGCGTACGTGTGAGGGCGCGGGTTAGTGTCAGCGTACGGGTTAGGATTAGGGGACGGCTGAGGGTCAGGCTTCGGGGAAGGGTTAGGGTTAGGCTTCGGCCTAGGGTTAGGGTTACGGGACGGGGACGGTTCAGGGTCCAGGTGAGGGTACGACAACGCTCTAGGGGGAGCGTACGTGTGAGGGCGCGGGTTAGTGTCAGCGTTCGGTTTAGGATTAGGGGACGGCTGAGGGTCAGGCTTCGGGGAAGGGTTAGGGTTAGGGTTCGGCCTAGGGTTAGGGTTAGGGGACGGGGACGGTTCAGGGTCCAGGTGAGGGTACGACAACGCTCTAGGGGGAGCGTACGTGTGAGGGCGCGGGTTAGTGTCAGCGTACGGGTTAGGATTAGGGGACGGCTGAGGGTCACGCTTCGGGGAAGGGTTAGGGTTAGGGTTCGGGCTAGGGTTAGGGTTAGGGGACGGGGACGGTTTAGGGTCCAGGTGAGGGTACGACAACGCTCTAGGGGGAGCGTACGTGTGAGGGCGCGGGTTAGTGTCAGCGTACGGGTTAGGATTAGGGGACGGCTGAGGGTCAGGCTTCGGGGAAGGGTTAGGGTTAGGGTTCGGGCTAGGGTTAGGGTTAGGGGACGGGGACGGTTCAGGGTCCAGGTGAGGGTACGACAACGCTCTAGGGGGAGCGTACGTGTGAGGGCGCGGGTTAGTGTCAGCGTACGGGTTAGGATTAGGGGACGGCTGAGTGTCAGGCTTCGGGGAAGTGTTAGGGTTAGGGGTCGGGCTAGGGTTAGGGTTACGGGACGGGGACGGTTCAGGGTCCAGGTGAGGGTACGACAACGCTCTAGGGGGAGCGTACGTGTGAGGGCGCGGGTTAGTGTCAGCGTACGGGTTAGGATTAGGGGACGGCTGAGGGTCAGGCTTCGGGGAAGGGTTAGGGTTAGGGTTCGGGCTAGGGTTAGGGTTAGGGGACGGGGACGGTTCAGGGTCCAGGTGAGGGTACGACAACGTTCTAGGGGGAGCGTACGTGTGAGGGCGCGGGTTAGTGTCAGCGTACGGGTTAGGATTAGGGGACGGCTGAGGGTCAGGCTTCGGGGAAGGGTTAGGGTTAGGCTTCAGCCTAGGGTTAGGGTTAGGGGACGGGGACGGTTCAGGGTCCAGGTGAGGGTACGACAACGCTCTAGGGGGAGCGTACGTGTGAGGGCGCGGGTTAGTGTCAGCGTACGGGTTAGGATTAGGGGACGGCTGAGTGTCAGGCTTCGGGGATGGGTCAGGGTTAGGCTTCGGCCTAGGGTTAGGGTTAGGGGACGGGGACGGTTCAGGGTCCAGGTGAGGGTACGACAACGCTCTAGGGAGAGCGTACGTGTGAGGGCGCGGGTTAGTGTCAGCGTACGGGTTAGGATTAGGGGACGGCTGAGGGTCAGGCTTCGGGGAAGGGTTAGGGTTAGGGTTTGGGCTAGGGTTAGGGTTAGGGGACGGGGACGGTTCAGGGTCCAGGTGAGGGTACGACAACGCTCTAGGGGGAGCGTACGTGTGAGGGCGCGGGTTAGTGTCAGCGTACGGGTTAGGATTAGGGGACGGCTGAGGGTCAGGCTTCGGGGAAGGGTTAGGGTTAGGCTTCGGCCTAGGGTTAGGGTTAGGGGACGGGGACGGTTCAGGGTCCAGGTGAGGGTATGACAACGCTCTAGGGGGAGCGTACGTGTGAGGGCGCGGGTTAGTGTCAGCGTACGGGTTAGGATTAGGGGACGGCTGAGGGTCAGGCTTCGGGGAAGGGTTAGGGTTAGGGTTTGGGCTAGGGTTAGGGTTAGGGGACGGGGACGGTTCAGGGTCCAGGTGAGGGTACGACAACGCTCTAGGGGGAGCGTACGTGTGAGGGCGTGGGTTAGTGTCAGCGTACGGGTTAGGATTAGGGGACGGCTGAGGGTCAGGCTTCGGGGAAGGGTTAGGGTTAGGCTTCGGCCTAGGGTTAGGGTTAGGGGACGGGGACGGTTCAGGGTCCAGGTGAGGGTACGACAACGCTCTAGGGGGAGCGTACGTGTGAGGGCGCGGGTTAGTGTCAGCGTACGGGTTAGGATTAGGGGACGGCTGAGGGTCAGGCTTCGGGGAAGGGTTAGGGTTAGGGTTTGGGCTAGGGTTAGGGTTAGGGGACGGGGACGGTTTAGGGTCCAGGTGAGGGTACGACAACGCTCTAGGGGGAGCGTACGTGTGAGGGCGCGGGTTAGTGTCAGCGTACGGGTTAGGATTAGGGGACGGCTGAGGGTCAGGCTTCGGGGAAGGGTTAGGGTTAGGGTTCGGGCTAGGGTTAGGGTTAGGGGACGGGGACGGTTTAGGGTCCAGGTGAGGGTACGACAACGCTCTAGGGGGAGCGTACGTGTGAGGGCGCGGGTTAGTGTCAGCGTACGGGTTAGGATTAGGGGACGGCTGAGGGTCAGGCTTCGGGGAAGGGTTAGGGTTAGGGTTCGGGCTAGGGTTAGGGTTAGGGGACGGGGACGGTTTAGGGTCCAGGTGAGGGTACGACAACGCTCTAGGGGGAACGTACGTGTGAGGGCGCGGGTTAGTGTCAGCGTACGGGTTAGGATTAGGGGACGGCTGAGGGTCAGGCTTCGGGGAAGGGTTAGGGTTAGGGTTCGGGCTAGGGTTAGTGTTAGGGGACGGGGACGGTTTAGGGTCCAGGTGAGGGTACGACAACGCTCTAGGGGGAGCGTACGTGTGAGGGCGCGGGTTAGTGTCAGCGTACGGGTTAGGATTAGGGGACGGCTGAGGGTCAGGCTTCGGGGAAGGGTTAGGGTTAGGGTTCGGGCTAGGGTTAGGGTTAGGGGACGGGGAGGGTTTAGGGTCCAGGTGAGGGTACGACAACGCTCTAGGGGGAGCGTACGTGTGAGGGCGCGGGTTAGTGTCAGCGTACGGGTTAGGATTAGGGGACGGCTGAGGGTCAGGCTTCGGGGAAGGGTTAGGGTTAGGGTTCGGGCTAGGGTTAGGGTTAGGGGACGGGGACGGTTTAGGGTCCAGGTGAGGGTACGACAACGCTCTAGGGGGAGCGTACGTGTGATGGCGCGGGTTAGTGTCAGCGTATGGGTTAGGATTAGGGGACGGCTGAGGGTCAGGCTTCGGGGAATGGTTAGGGTTAGGGTTCGGGCTAGGGTTAGGGTTAGGGGACGGGGACGGTTTAGGGTCCAGGTGAGGGTACGACAACGCTCTAGGGGGAGCGTACGTGTGAGGGCGCGGGTTAGTGTCAGCGTACGGGTTAGGATTAGGGGACGGCTGAGGGTCAGGCTTCGGGGAAGGGTTAGGGTTAGGGTTCGGGCTAGGGTTAGGGTTAGGGGACGGGGACGGTTCAGGGTCCAGGTGAGGGTACGACAACGCTCTAGGGGGAGCGTACGTGTGAGGGCGTGGGTTAGTGTCAGCGTACGGGTTAGGATTAGGGGACGGCTGAGGGTCAGGCTTCGGGGAAGGGTTAGGGTTAGGGTTCGGGCTAGGGTTAGGGTTAGGGGACGGGGACGGTTCAGGGTCCAGGTGAGGGTACGACAACGCTCTAGGGAGAGCGTACGTGTGAGGGCGCGGGTTAGTGTCAGCGTACGGGTTAGGATTAGGGGACGGCTGAGGGTCAGGCTTCGGGGAAGGGTTAGGGTTAGGGTTTGGGCTAGGGTTAGGGTTAGGGGACGGGGACGGTTCAGGGTCCAGGTGAGGGTACGACAACGCTCTAGGGGGAGCGTACGTGTGAGGGCGCGGGTTAGTGTCAGCGTACGGGTTAGGATTAGGGGACGGCTGAGGGTCAGGCTTCGGGGAAGGGTTAGGGTTAGGGTTCGGCCTAGGGTTAGGGTTAGGGGACGGGGACGGTTCAGGGTCCAGGTGAGGGTACGACAACGCTCCAGGGGGAGCGTACGTGTGAGGGCGTGGGTTAGTGTCAGCGTACGGGTTAGGATTAGGGGACGGCTGAGGGTCAGGCTTCGGGGAAGGGTTAGGGTTAGGCTTCGGCCTAGGGTTAGGGTTAGGGGACGGGGACGGTTCAGGGTCCAGGTGAGGGTACGACAACGCTCTAGGGGGAGCGTACGTGTGAGGGCGCGGGTTAGTGTCAGCGTACGGGTTAGGATTAGGGGACGGCTGAGGGTCAGGCTTCGGGGAAGGGTTAGGGTTAGGGTTTGGGCTAGGGTTAGGGTTAGGGGACGGGGACGGTTCAGGGTCCAGGTGAGGGTACGACAACGCTCTAGGGGGAGCGTACGTGTGAGGGCGCGGGTTAGTGTCAGCGTACGGGTTAGGATTAGGGGACGGCTGAGGGTCAGGCTTCGGGGAAGGGTTAGGGTTAGGGTTCGGGCTAGGGTTAGGGTTAGGGGACGGGGACGGTTTAGGGTCCAGGTGAGGGTACGACAACGCTCTAGGGGGAGCGTACGTGTGAGGGCGCGGGTTAGTGTCAGCGTACGGGTTAGGATTAGGGGACGGCTGAGGGTCAGGCTTCGGGGAAGGGTTAGGGTTAGGGTTCGGGCTAGGGTTAGGGTTAGGGGACGGGGACGGTTTAGGGTCCAGGTGAGGGTACGACAACGCTCTAGGGGGAGCGTACGTGTGAGGGCGCGGGTTAGTGTCAGCGTACGGGTTAGGATTAGGGGACGGCTGAGGGTCAGGCTTCGGGGAAGGGTTAGGGTTAGGGTTCGGGCTAGGGTTAGGGTTAGGGGACGGGGACGGTTTAGGGTCCAGGTGAGGGTACGACAACGCTCTAGGGGGAGCGTACGTGTGAGGGCGCGGGTTAGTGTCAGCGTACGGGTTAGGATTAGGGGACGGCTGAGGGTCACGCTTCGGGGAAGGGTTAGGGTTAGGGTTCGGGCTAGGGTTAGGTTAGGGGACGGGGACGGTTTAGGGTCCAGGTGAGGGTACGACAACGCTCTAGGGGGAGCGTACGTGTGAGGGCGCGGGTTAGTGTCAGCGTACGGGTTAGGATTAGGGGACGGCTGAGGGTCAGGCTTCGGGGAAGGGTTAGGGTTAGGGTTCGGGCTAGGGTTAGGGTTAGGGGACGGGGACGGTTCAGGGTCCAGGTGAGGGTACGACAACGCTCTAGGGGGAGCGTACGTGTGAGGGCGCGGGTTAGTGTCAGCGTACGGGTTAGGATTAGGGGACGGCTGAGGGTCAGGCTTCGGGGAAGGGTTAGGGTTAGGGTTCGGGCTAGGGTTAGGGTTAGGGGACGGGGACGGTTCAGGGTCCAGGTGAGGGTACGACAACGCTCTAGGGGGAGCGTACGTGTGAGGGCGCGGGTTAGTGTCAGCGTACGGGTTAGGATTAGGGGACGGCTGAGGGTCAGGCTTCGGGGAAGGGTTAGGGTTAGGCTTCGGCCTAGGGTTAGGGTTAGGGGACGGGGACGGTTCAGGGTCCAGGTGAGGGTACGACAACGCTCTAGGGGGAGCGTACGTGTGAGGGCGCGGGTTAGTGTCAGCGTACGGGTTAGGATTAGGGGACGGCTGAGGGTCAGGCTTCGGGGAAGGGTTAGGGTTAGGGTTCGGCCTAGGGTTAGGGTTAGGGGACGGGGACGGTTCAGGGTCCAGGTGAGGGTACGACAACGCTCTAGGGGGAGCGTACGTGTGAGGGCGCGGGTTAGTGTCAGCGTACGGGTTAGGATTAGGTGACGGCTGAGGGTCAGGCTTCGGGGAAGGGTTAGTGTTAGGCTTCGGCCTAGGGTTAGGGTTAGGGGACGGGGACGGTTCAGGGTCCAGGTGAGGGTACGACAACGCTCTAGGGGGAGCGTACGTGTGAGGGCGTGGGTTAGTGTCAGCGTACGGGTTAGGATTAGGGGACGGCTGAGGGTCAGGCTTCGGGGAAGGGTTAGGGTTAGGCTTCGGCCTAGGGTTAGGGTTAGGGGACGGGGACGGTTCAGGGTCCAGGTGAGGGTACGACAACGCTCTAGGGGGAGCGTACGTGTGAGGGCGCGGGTTAGTGTCAGCGTACGGGTTAGGATTAGGGGACGGCTGAGGGTCAGGCTTCGGGGAAGGGTTAGGGTTAGGGTTTGGGCTAGGGTTAGGGTTAGGGGACGGGGACGGTTTAGGGTCCAGGTGAGGGTACGACAACGCTCTAGGGGGAGCGTACGTGTGAGGGCGCGGGTTAGTGTCAGCGTACGGGTTAGGATTAGGGGACGGCTGAGGGTCAGGCTTCGGGGAAGGGTTAGGGTTAGGGTTCGGGCTAGGGTTAGGGTTAGGGGACGGGGACGGTTTAGGGTCCAGGTGAGGGTACGACAACGCTCTAGGGGGAGCGTACGTGTGAGGGCGCGGGTTAGTGTCAGCGTACGGGTTAGGATTAGGGGACGGCTGAGGGTCAGGCTTCGGGGAAGGGTTAGGGTTAGGGTTCGGGCTAGGGTTAGGGTTAGGGGACGGGGACGGTTTAGGGTCCAGGTGAGGGTACGACAACGCTCTAGGGGGAACGTACGTGTGAGGGCGCGGGTTAGTGTCAGCGTACGGGTTAGGATTAGGGGACGGCTGAGGGTCAGGCTTCGGGGAAGGGTTAGGGTTAGGGTTCGGGCTAGGGTTAGGGTTAGGGGACGGGGACGGTTTAGGGTCCAGGTGAGGGTACGACAACGCTCTAGGGGGAGCGTACGTGTGAGGGCGCGGGTTAGTGTCAGCGTACGGGTTAGGATTAGGGGACGGCTGAGGGTCAGGCTTCGGGGAAGGGTTAGGGTTAGGGTTCGGGCTAGGGTTAGGGTTAGGGGACGGGGACGGTTTAGGGTCCAGGTGAGGGTACGACAACGCTCTAGGGGGAGCGTACGTGTGAGGGCACGGGTTAGTGTCAGCGTACGGGTTAGGATTAGGGGACGGCTGAGGGTCAGGCTTCGGGGAAGGGTTAGGGTTAGGGTTCGGGCTAGGGTTAGGGTTAGGGGACGGGGACGGTTCAGGGTCCAGGTGAGGGTACGACAACGCTCTAGGGGGAGCGTACGTGTGAGGGCGCGGGTTAGTGTCAGCGTACGGGTTAGGATTAGGGGACGGCTGAGGGTCAGGCTTCGGGGAAGGGTTAGGGTTAGGGTTCGGGCTAGGGTTAGGGTTAGGGGACGGGGACGGTTCAGGGTCCAGGTGAGGGTACGACAACGCTCTAGGGGGAGCGTACGTGTGAGGGCGCGGGTTAGTGTCAGCGTACGGGTTAGGATTAGGGGACGGCTGAGGGTCAGGCTTCGGGGAAGGGTTAGGGTTAGGGTTCGGGCTAGGGTTAGGGTTAGGGGACGGGGACGGTTCAGGGTCCAGGTGAGGGTACGACAACGCTCTAGGGGGAGCGTACGTGTGAGGGCGTGGGTTAGTGTCAGCGTACGGGTTAGGATTAGGGGACGGCTGAGGGTCAGGCTTCGGGGAAGGGTTAGGGTTAGGCTTCGGCCTAGGGTTAGGGTTAGGGGACGGGGACGGTTCAGGGTCCAGGTGAGGGTACGACAACGCTCTAGGGGGAGCGTACGTGTGAGGGCGCGGGTTAGTGTCAGCGTACGGGTTAGGATTAGGGGACGGCTGAGGGTCAGGCTTCGGGGAAGGGTTAGGGTTAGGCTTCGGCCTAGGGTTAGGGTTACGGGACGGGGACGGTTCAGGGTCCAGGTGAGGGTACGACAACGCTCTAGGGGGAGCGTACGTGTGAGGGCGCGGGTTAGTGTCAGCGTTCGGTTTAGGATTAGGGGACGGCTGAGGGTCAGGCTTCGGGGAAGGGTTAGGGTTAGGGTTCGGCCTAGGGTTAGGGTTAGGGGACGGGGACGGTTCAGGGTCCAGGTGAGGGTACGACAACGCTCTAGGGGGAGCGTACGTGTGAGGGCGCGGGTTAGTGTCAGCGTACGGGTTAGGAGTAGGGGACGGCTGAGGGTCAGGCTTCGGGGAAGGGTTAGGGTTAGGGTTTGGGCTAGGGTTAGGGTTAGGGGACGGGGACGGTTCAGGGTCCAGGTGAGGGTACGACAACGCTCTAGGGGGAGCGTACGTGTGAGGGCGCGGGTTAGTGTCAGCGTACGGGTTAGGATTAGGGGACGGCTGAGGGTCAGGCTTCGGGGAAGTGTTAGGGTTAGGGGTCGGGCTAGGGTTAGGGTTACGGGACGGGGACGGTTCAGGGTCCAGGTGAGGGTACGACAACGCTCTAGGGGGAGCGTACGTGTGAGGGCACGGGTTAGTGTCAGCGTACGGGTTAGGATTAGGGGACGGCTGAGGGTCAGGCTTCGGGGAAGGGTTAGGGTTAGGGTTCGGGCTAGGGTTAGGGTTAGGGGACGGGGACGGTTCAGGGTCCAGGTGAGGGTACGACAACGTTCTAGGGGGAGCGTACGTGTGAGGGCGTGGGTTAGTGTCAGCGTACGGGTTAGGATTAGGGGACGGCTGAGGGTCAGGCTTCGGGGAAGGGTTAGGGTTAGGCTTCGTCCTAGGGTTAGGGTTAGGGGACGGGGACGGTTCAGGGTCCAGGTGACGGTACGACAACGCTCTAGGGGGAGCGTACGTGTGAGGGCGCGGGTTAGTGTCAGCGTACGGGTTAGGATTAGGGGACGGCTGAGGGTCAGGCTTCGGGGAAGGGTTAGGGTTAGGCTTCGGCCTAGGGTTAGGGTTACGGGACGGGGACGGTTCAGGGTCCAGGTGAGGGTACGACAACACTCTAGGGGGAGCGTACGTGTGAGGGCGCGGGTTAGTGTCAGCGTTCGGTTTAGGATTAGGGGACGGCTGAGGGTCAGGCTTCGGGGAAGGGTTAGGGTTAGGGTTCGGCCTAGGGTTAGGGTTAGGGGACGGGGACGGTTCAGGGTCCAGGTGAGGGTACGACAACGCTCTAGGGGGAGCGTACGTGTGAGGGCGCGGGTTAGTGTCAGCGTACGGGTTAGGATTAGGGGACGGCTGAGGGTCACGCTTCGGGGAAGGGTTAGGGTTAGGGTTCGGGCTAGGGTTAGGGTTAGGGGACGGGGACGGTTTAGGGTCCAGGTGAGGGTACGACAACGCTCTAGGGGGAGCGTACGTGTGAGGGCGCGGGTTAGTGTCAGCGTACGGGTTAGGATTAGGGGACGGCTGAGGGTCAGGCTTCGGGGAAGGGTTAGGGTTAGGGTTCGGGCTAGGGTTAGGGTTAGGGGACGGGGACGGTTCAGGGTCCAGGTGAGGGTACGACAACGCTCTAGGGGGAGCGTACGTGTGAGGGCGCGGGTTAGTGTCAGCGTACGGGTTAGGATTAGGGGACGGCTGAGTGTCAGGCTTCGGGGAAGTGTTAGGGTTAGGGGTCGGGCTAGGGTTAGGGTTACGGGACGGGGACGGTTCAGGGTCCAGGTGAGGGTACGACAACGCTCTAGGGGGAGCGTACGTGTGAGGGCGCGGGTTAGTGTCAGCGTACGGGTTAGGATTAGGGGACGGCTGAGGGTCAGGCTTCGGGGAAGGGTTAGGGTTAGGGTTCGGGCTAGGGTTAGGGTTAGGGGACGGGGACGGTTCAGGGTCCAGGTGAGGGTACGACAACGTTCTAGGGGGAGCGTACGTGTGAGGGCGCGGGTTAGTGTCAGCGTACGGGTTAGGATTAGGGGACGGCTGAGGGTCAGGCTTCGGGGAAGGGTTAGGGTTAGGCTTCAGCCTAGGGTTAGGGTTAGGGGACGGGGACGGTTCAGGGTCCAGGTGAGGGTACGACAACGCTCTAGGGGGAGCGTACGTGTGAGGGCGCGGGTTAGTGTCAGCGTACGGGTTAGGATTAGGGGACGGCTGAGTGTCAGGCTTCGGGGATGGGTCAGGGTTAGGCTTCGGCCTAGGGTTAGGGTTAGGGGACGGGGACGGTTCAGGGTCCAGGTGAGGGTACGACAACGCTCTAGGGAGAGCGTACGTGTGAGGGCGCGGGTTAGTGTCAGCGTACGGGTTAGGATTAGGGGACGGCTGAGGGTCAGGCTTCGGGGAAGGGTTAGGGTTAGGGTTTGGGCTAGGGTTAGGGTTAGGGGACGGGGACGGTTCAGGGTCCAGGTGAGGGTACGACAACGCTCTAGGGGGAGCGTACGTGTGAGGGCGTGGGTTAGTGTCAGCGTACGGGTTAGGATTAGGGGACGGCTGAGGGTCAGGCTTCGGGGAAGGGTTAGGGTTAGGCTTCGGCCTAGGGTTAGGGTTAGGGGACGGGGACGGTTCAGGGTCCAGGTGAGGGTACGACAACGCTCTAGGGGGAGCGTACGTGTGAGGGCGCGGGTTAGTGTCAGCGTACGGGTTAGGATTAGGGGACGGCTGAGGGTCAGGCTTCGGGGAAGGGTTAGGGTTAGGGTTTGGGCTAGGGTTAGGGTTAGGGGACGGGGACGGTTCAGGGTCCAGGTGAGGGTACGACAACGCTCTAGGGGGAGCGTACGTGTGAGGGCGTGGGTTAGTGTCAGCGTACGGGTTAGGATTAGGGGACGGCTGAGGGTCAGGCTTCGGGGAAGGGTTAGGGTTAGGCTTCGGCCTAGGGTTAGGGTTAGGGGACGGGGACGGTTCAGGGTCCAGGTGAGGGTACGACAACGCTCTAGGGGGAGCGTACGTGTGAGGGCGCGGGTTAGTGTCAGCGTACGGGTTAGGATTAGGGGACGGCTGAGGGTCAGGCTTCGGGGAAGGGTTAGGGTTAGGGTTTGGGCTAGGGTTAGGGTTAGGGGACGGGGACGGTTTAGGGTCCAGGTGAGGGTACGACAACGCTCTAGGGGGAGCGTACGTGTGAGGGCGCGGGTTAGTGTCAGCGTACGGGTTAGGATTAGGGGACGGCTGAGGGTCAGGCTTCGGGGAAGGGTTAGGGTTAGGGTTCGGGCTAGGGTTAGGGTTAGGGGACGGGGACGGTTTAGGGTCCAGGTGAGGGTACGACAACGCTCTAGGGGGAGCGTACGTGTGAGGGCGCGGGTTAGTGTCAGCGTACGGGTTAGGATTAGGGGACGGCTGAGGGTCAGGCTTCGGGGAAGGGTTAGGGTTAGGGTTCGGGCTAGGGTTAGGGTTAGGGGACGGGGACGGTTTAGGGTCCAGGTGAGGGTACGACAACGCTCTAGGGGGAACGTACGTGTGAGGGCGCGGGTTAGTGTCAGCGTACGGGTTAGGATTAGGGGACGGCTGAGGGTCAGGCTTCGGGGAAGGGTTAGGGTTAGGGTTCGGGCTAGGGTTAGGGTTAGGGGACGGGGACGGTTTAGGGTCCAGGTGAGGGTACGACAACGCTCTAGGGGGAGCGTACGTGTGAGGGCGCGGGTTAGTGTCAGCGTACGGGTTAGGATTAGGGGACGGCTGAGGGTCAGGCTTCGGGGAAGGGTTAGGGTTAGGGTTCGGGCTAGGGTTAGGGTTAGGGGACGGGGACGGTTTAGGGTCCAGGTGAGGGTACGACAACGCTCTAGGGGGAGCGTACGTGTGAGGGCGCGGGTTAGTGTCAGCGTACGGGTTAGGATTAGGGGACGGCTGAGGGTCAGGCTTCGGGGAAGGGTTAGGGTTAGGGTTCGGGCTAGGGTTAGGGTTAGGGGACGGGGACGGTTTAGGGTCCAGGTGAGGGTACGACAACGCTCTAGGGGGAGCGTACGTGTGAGGGCGCGGGTTAGTGTCAGCGTATGGGTTAGGATTAGGGGACGGCTGAGGGTCAGGCTTCGGGGAAGGGTTAGGGTTAGGGTTCGGGCTAGGGTTAGGGTTAGGGGACGGGGACGGTTTAGGGTCCAGGTGAGGGTACGACAACGCTCTAGGGGGAGCGTACGTGTGAGGGCGCGGGTTAGTGTCAGCGTACGGGTTAGGATTAGGGGACGGCTGAGGGTCAGGCTTCGGGGAAGGGTTAGGGTTAGGGTTCGGGCTAGGGTTAGGGTTAGGGGACGGGGACGGTTCAGGGTCCAGGTGAGGGTACGACAACGCTCTAGGGGGAGCGTACGTGTGAGGGCGTGGGTTAGTGTCAGCGTACGGGTTAGGATTAGGGGACGGCTGAGGGTCAGGCTTCGGGGAAGGGTTAGGGTTTGGGTTCGGGCTAGGGTTAGGGTTAGGGGACGGGGACGGTTCAGGGTCCAGGTGAGGGTACGACAACGCTCTAGGGGGAGCGTACGTGTGAGGGCGTGGGTTAGTGTCAGCGTACGGGTTAGGATTAGGGGACGGCTGAGGGTCAGGCTTCGGGGAAGGGTTAGGGTTAGGCTTCGGCCTAGGGTTAGGGTTAGGGGACGGGGACGGTTCAGGGTCCAGGTGAGGGTACGACAACGCTCTAGGGGGAGCGTACGTGTGAGGGCGCGGGTTAGTGTCAGCGTACGGGTTAGGATTAGGGGACGGCTGAGGGTCAGGCTTCGGGGAAGGGTTAGGGTTAGGGTTTGGGCTAGGGTTAGGGTTAGGGGACGGGGACGGTTCAGGGTCCAGGTGAGGGTACGACAACGCTCTAGGGGGAGCGTACGTGTGAGGGCGCGGGTTAGTGTCAGCGTACGGGTTAGGATTAGGGGACGGCTGAGGGTCAGGCTTCGGGGAAGGGTTAGGGTTAGGGTTCGGGCTAGGGTTAGGGTTAGGGGACGGGGACGGTTTAGGGTCCAGGTGAGGGTACGACAACGCTCTAGGGGGAGCGTACGTGTGAGGGCGCGGGTTAGTGTCAGCGTACGGGTTAGGATTAGGGGACGGCTGAGGGTCAGGCTTCGGGGAAGGGTTAGGGTTAGGGTTCGGGCTAGGGTTAGGGTTAGGGGACGGGGACGGTTTAGGGTCCAGGTGAGGGTACGACAACGCTCTAGGGGGAGCGTACGTGTGAGGGCGCGGGTTAGTGTCAGCGTACGGGTTAGGATTAGGGGACGGCTGAGGGTCAGGCTTCGGGGAAGGGTTAGGGTTAGGGTTCGGGCTAGGGTTAGGGTTAGGGGACGGGGACGGTTTAGGGTCCAGGTGAGGGTACGACAACGCTCTAGGGGGAGCGTACGTGTGAGGGCGCGGGTTAGTGTCAGCGTACGGGTTAGAATTAGGGGACGGCTGAGGGTCAGGCTTCGGGGAATGGTTAGGGTTAGGTTTCGGGCTAGGGTTAGGGTCAGGGCACGGGGACGGTTTAGGGTCCAGGTGAGGGTACGACAACGCTCTAGGGGGAGCGTACGTGTGAGGGCGCGGGTTAGTGTCAGCGTACGGGTTAGGATTAGGGGACGGCTGAGGGTCAGGCTTCGGGGAAGGGTTAGGGTTAGGGTTCGGGCTAGGGTTAGGGTTAGGGGACGGGGACGGTTTAGGGTCCAGGTGAGGGTACGACAACGCTCTAGGGGGAGCGTACGTGTGAGGGCGCGGGTTAGTGTCAGCGTACGGGTTAGGATTAGGGGACGGCTGAGGGTCAGGCTTCGGGGAAGGGTTAGGGTTAGGGTTCGGGCTAGGGTTAGGGTTAGGGGACGGGGACGGTTCAGGGTCCAGGTGAGGGTACGACAACGCTCTAGGGGGAGCGTACGTGTGAGGGCGCGGGTTAGTGTCAGCGTACGGGTTAGGATTAGGGGACGGCTGAGGGTCAGGCTTCGGGGAAGGGTTAGGGTTAGGGTTCGGGCTAGGGTTAGGGTTAGGGGACGGGGACGGTTCAGGGTCCAGGTGAGGGTACGACAACGCTCTAGGGGGAGCGTACGTGTGAGGGCGCGGGTTAGTGTCAGCGTACGGGTTAGGATTAGGGGACGGCTGAGGGTCAGGCTTCGGGGAAGGGTTAGGGTTAGGCTTCGGCCTAGGGTTAGGGTTAGGGGACGGGGACGGTTCAGGGTCCAGGTGACGGTACGACAACGCTCTAGGGGGAGCGTACGTGTGAGGGCGCGGGTTAGTGTCAGCGTACGGGTTAGGATTAGGGGACGGCTGAGGGTCAGGCTTCGGGGAAGGGTTAGGGTTAGGCTTCGGCCTAGGGTTAGGGTTAGGGGACGGGGACGGTTCAGGGTCCAGGTGAGGGTACGACAACGCTCTAGGGGGAGCGTACGTGTGAGGGCGCGGGTTAGTGTCAGCGTTCGGTTTAGGATTAGGGGACGGCTGAGGGTCAGGCTTCGGGGAAGGGTTAGGGTTAGGGTTCGGGCTAGGGTTAGGGTTAGGGGACGGGGACGGTTCAGGGTCCAGGTGAGGGTACGACAACGCTCTAGGGGGAGCGTACGTGTGAGGGCGCGGGTTAGTGTCAGCGTACGGGTTAGGATTAGGGGACGGCTGAGGGTCAGGCTTCGGGGAAGGGTTAGGGTTAGGCTTCGGGCTAGGGTTAGGGTTAGGGGACGGGGACGGTTCAGGGTCCAGGTGAGGGTACGACAACGCTCTAGGGGGAGCGTACGTGTGAGGGCGCGGGTTAGTGTCAGCGTACGGGTTAGGATTAGGGGACGGCTGAGGGTCAGGCTTCGTTGAAGGGTTAGGGTTCGGGTTCGGGCTAGGGTTAGGGTTAGGGGCCGGGGACGGTTCAGGGTCCAGGTGAGGGTACGACAACGCTCTAGGGGGAGCATACGTGTGAGGGCGCGGGTTAGTGTCAGCGTACGGGTTAGGATTAGGGGACGGCTGAGGGTCAGGCTTCGGGGAAGGGTTAGGGTTAGGCTTCAGCCTAGGGTTAGGGTTAGGGGACGGGGACGGTTCAGGGTCCAGGTGAGGGTACGACAACGCTCTAGGGGGAGCGTACGTGTGAGGGCGCGGTTAGTGTCAGCGTACGGGTTAGGATTAGGGGACGGCTGAGGGTCAGGCTTCGGGGAAGGGTTAGGGTTAGGGTTCGGGCTAGGGTTAGGGTTAGGGGATGGGGACGGTTCAGGGTCCAGGTGAGGGTACGACAACGCTCTAGGGGGAGCGTACGTGTGAGGGCGCGGGTTAGTGTCAGCGTACGGGTTAGGATTAGGGGACGGCTGAGGGTCAGGCTTCGGGGAAGGGTTAGGGTTAGGGTTCGGGCTAGGGTTAGGGTTAGGGGACAGGGACGGTTCAGGGTCCAGGTGAGGGTACGACAACGCTCTAGGGGGAGCGTACGTGTGAGGGCGCAGGTTAGTGTCAGCGTACGGGTTAGGATTAGGGGACGGCTGAGGGTCAGGCTTCGGGGAAGGGTTAGGGTTAGGCTTCAGCCTAGGGTTAGGGTTAGGGGACGGGGACGGTTCAGGGTCCAGGTGAGGGTACGACAACGCTCTAGGGGGAGCGTACGTGTGAGGGCGCGGTTAGTGTCATTGTACGGGTTAGGATTAGGGGACGGCTGAGGGTCAGGCTTCGGGGAAGGGTTAGGGTTAGGGTTCGGCCTAGGGTTAGGGTTAGGGGACGGGGACGGTTCAGGGTCCAGGTGAGGGTACGACAACGCTCTAGGGGGAGCGTACGTGTGAGGGCGCGGGTTAGTGTCAGCGTACGGGTTAGGATTAGGGGACGGCTGAGGGTCAGGCTTCGGGGAAGGGTTAGGGTTAGGGTTCGGGCTAGGGTTAGGGTTAGGGGACGGGGACGGTTCAGGGTCCAGGTGAGGGTACGACAACGCTCTAGGTGGAGCGTACGTGTGAGGGCGCGGGTTAGTGTCAGCGTACGGGTTAGGATTAGGGGACGGCTGAGGGTCAGGCTTCGGGGAAGGGTTAGAGTTAGGGTTCGGCCTAGGGTTAGGGTTAGGGGACGGGGACGGTTCAGGGTCCAGGTGAGGGTACGACAACGCTCTAGGGGGAGCGTACGTGTGAGGGCGCGGGTTAGTGTCAGCGTACGGGTTAGGATTAGGGGACGGCTGAGGGTCAGGCTTCGGGGAAGGGTTAGGGTTAGGGTTCGGCCTAGGGTTAGGGTTAGGGGACGGGGAAGGTTCAGGGTCCAGGTGAGGGTACGACAACGCTCTAGGGGGAGCGTACGTGTGAGGGCGCGGGTTAGTGTCAGCGTACGGGTTAGGATTAGGGGACGGCTGAGGGTCAGGCTTCGGGGAAGGGTTAGGGTTAGGGTTCGGCCTAGGGTTAGGGTTAGGGGACGGGGACGGTTCAGGGTCCAGGTGAGGGTATGACAACGCTCTAGGGGGAGCGTACGTGTGAGGGCGCGGGTTAGTGTCAGCGTACGGGTTAGAATTAGGGGACGGCTGAGGGTCAGGCTTCGGGGAAGGGTTAGGGTTAGGGTTCGGGCTAGGGTTAGGGTTAGGGGACGGGGACGGTTTAGGGTCCAGGTGAGGGTACGACAACGCTCTAGGGGGAGCGTACGTGTGAGGGCGCGGGTTAGTGTCAGCGTACGGGTTAGGATTAGGGGACGGCTGAGGGTCAGGCTTCGGGGAAGGGTTAGGGTTAGGGTTCGGGCTAGGGTTAGGGTTAGGGGACGGGGACGGTTTAGGGTCCAGGTGAGGGTACGACAAAGCTCCAGGGGGAGCGTACGTGTGAGGGCGCGGGTTAGTGTCAGCGTACGGGTTAGGATTAGGGGACGGCTGAGGGTCAGGCTTCGGGGAAGGGTTAGGGTTAGGGTTCGGGCTAGGGTTAGGGTTAGGGGACGGGGACGGTTTAGGGTCCAGGTGAGGGTACGACAACGCTCTAGGGGGAGCGTACGTGTGAGGGCGCGGGTTAGTGTCAGCGTACGGGTTAGGATTAGGGGACGGCTGAGGGTCAGGCTTCGGGGAAGGGTTAGGGTTAGGCCTCGGGCTAGGGTTAGGGTTAGGGGACGGGGACGGTTTAGGGTCCAGGTGAGGGTACGACAACGCTCTAGGGGGAGCGTACGTGTGAGGGCGCGGGTTAGTGTCAGCGTACGGGTTAGGATTAGGGGACGGCTGAGAGTCAGGCTTCGGGGAAGGGTTAGTGTTAGGCTTCGGGCTAGGGTTAGGGTTAGGGGACGGGGACGGTTTAGGGTCCAGGTGAGGGTACGACAACGCTCTAGGGGGAGCGTACGTGTGAGGGCGCGGGTTAGTGTCAGCGTACGGGTTAGGATTAGGGGACGGCTGAGGGTCAGGCTTCGGGGAAGGGTTAGGGTTAGGCTTCGGGCTAGGGTTAGGGTTAGGGGACGGGGACGGTTTAGGGTCCAGGTGAGGGTACGACAACGCTCTACGGGGAGCGTACGTGTGAGGGCGCGGGTTAGTGTCAGCGTACGGGTTAGGATTAGGGGACGGCTGAGGGTTAGGCTTCGGGGAAGGGTTAGGGTTAGGGTTCGGGCTAGGGTTAGGGGACGGGGACGGTTTAGGGTCCAGGTGAGGGTACGACAACGCTCTAGGGGGAGCGTACGTGTGAGGCCGCCGGTTAGTGTCAGCGTACGGGTTAGGATTAGGGGACGGCTGAGCGTCAGGCTTCGGTGAAGGGTTAGGGTTAGGCTTCGGGCTAGGGTTAGGGTTAGGGGACGGGGACGGTTTAGGGTCCAGGTGAGGGTACGACAACGCTCTAGGGGGAGCGTACGTGTGAGGGCGCGGGTTAGTGTCAGCGTACGGGTTAGGATTAGGGGACGGCTGAGGGTCAGGCTTCGGGGAAGGGTTAGGGTTAGGCTTCGGGCTAGGGTTAGGGTTAGGGGACGGGGACGGTTTAGGGTCCAGGTGAGGGTACGACAACGCTCTAGGGGGAGCGTACGTGTGAGGGCGCGGGTTAGTGTCAGCGTACGGGTTAGGAATAGGGGACGGCTGAGGGTCAGGCTTCGGGGAAGGGTTAGGGTTAGGGTTCGGGCCAGGGTTAGGGTTAGGGGACGGGGACGGTTTAGGGTCCAGGTGAGGGTACGACAACGCTCTAGGGGGAGCGTACGTGTGAGGGCGCGGGTTAGTGTCAGCGTACGGGTTAGGATTAGGGGACGGCTGAGGGTCAGGCTTCGGGGAAGGGTTAGGGTTAGGGTTTGGGCTAGGGTTAGGGTTAGGGGACGGGGACGGTTTAGGGTCCAGGTGAGGGTACAACAACGCTCTAGGGGGAGCGTACGTGTGAGGGCGCGGGTTAGTGTCAGCGTACGGGTTAGGATTAGGGGACGGCTGAGGGTCAGGGTTCGGGGAAGGGTTAGGGTTAGGCTTCGGGCTAGGGTTAGTGTTAGGGGACGGGGACGGTTTAGGGTCCAGGTGAGGGTACGACAACGCTCTAGGGGGAGCGTACGTGTGAGGGCGCGGGTTAGTGTCAGCGTACGGGTTAGGATTAGGGGACGGCTGAGGGTCAGGCTTCGGGGAAGGGTTAGGGTTAGGGTTCGGGCTAGGGTTAGGGTTAGGGGACGGGGACGGTTTAGGGTCCAGGTGAGGGTACGACAACGCTCTAGGGGGAGCGTACGTGTGAGGGCGCGGGTTAGTGTCAGCGTACGGGTTAGGATTAGGGGACGGCTGAGGGTCAGGCTTCGGGGAAGGGTTAGGGTTAGGGTTCGGCCTAGGGTTAGGGTTAGGGGACGGGGAAGGTTCAGGGTCCAGGTGAGGGTACGACAACGCTCTAGGGGGAGCGTACGTGTGAGGGCGCGGGTTAGTGTCAGCGTACGGGTTAGGATTAGGGGACGGCTGAGGGTCAGGCTTCGGGGAAGGGTTAGGGTTAGGGTTCGGCCTAGGGTTAGGGTTAGGGGACGGGGACGGTTCAGGGTCCAGGTGAGGGTACGACAACGCTCTAGGGGGAGCGTACGTGTGAGGGCGCGGGTTAGTGTCAGCGTACGGGTTAGAATTAGGGGACGGCTGAGGGTCAGGCTTCGGGGAAGGGTTCGGGTTAGGGTTCCGGCTAGGGTTAGTGGACGGGGACGGGGACGGTTTAGGGTCCAGGTGAGGGTACGACAACGCTCTAGGGGGAGCGTACGTGTGAGGGCGCGGGTTAGTGTCAGCGTACGGGTTAGGATTAGGGGACGGCTGATGGTCAGGCTTCGGGGAAGGGTTAGGGTTAGGGTTTGGGCTAGGGTTAGGGTTAGGGGACGGGGACGGTTTAGGGTCCAGGTGAGGGTACGACAACGCTCTAGGGGGAGCGTACGTGTGAGGGCGCGGGTTAGTGTCAGCGTACGGGTTAGGATTAGGGGACGGCTGAGGGTCAGGCTTCGGGGAAGGGTTAGGGTTAGGGTTCGGGCTAGGGTTAGGGGACGGGGACGGGGACGGTTTAGGGTCCAGGTGAGGGTACGACAACGCTCTAGGGGGAGCGTACGTGTGAGGGCGCGGGTTAGTGTCAGCGTACGGGTTAGGATTAGGGGACGGCTGAGGGTCAGGCTTCGGGGAAGGGTTAGGGTTAGGGTTCGGGCTAGGGTTAGGGTTAGGGGACGGGGACGGTTTAGGGTCCAGGTGAGGGTACGACAACGCTCTAGGGGGAGCGTACGTGTGAGGGCGCGGGTTAGTGTCAGCGTACGGGTTAGGATTAGGGGACGGCTGAGGGTCAGGCTTCGGGGAAGGGTTAGGGTTAGGGTTCGGCCTAGGGTTAGGGTTAGGGGACGGGGAAGGTTCAGGGTCCAGGTGAGGGTACGACAACGCTCTAGGGGGAGCGTACGTGTGAGGGCGCGGGTTAGTGTCAGCGTACGGGTTAGGATTAGGGGACGGCTGAGGGTCAGGCTTCGGGGAAGGGTTAGGGTTAGGGTTCGGCCTAGGGTTAGGGTTAGGGGACGGGGACGGTTCAGGGTCCAGGTGAGGGTACGACAACGCTCTAGGGGGAGCGTACGTGTGAGGGCGTGGGTTAGTGTCAGCGTACGGGTTAGGATTAGGGGACGGCTGAGGGTCAGGCTTCGGGGAAGGGTTAGGGTTAGGCTTCGGCCTAGGGTTAGGGTTAGGGGACGGGGACGGTTCAGGGTCCAGGTGAGGGTACGACAACGCTCTAGGGGGAGCGTACGTGTGAGGGCGCGGGTTAGTGTCAGCGTACGGGTTAGGATTAGGGGACGGCTGAGGGTCAGGCTTCGGGGAAGGGTTAGGGTTAGGGTTTGGGCTAGGGTTAGGGTTAGGGGACGGGGACGGTTCAGGGTCCAGGTGAGGGTACGACAACGCTCTAGGGGGAGCGTACGTGTGAGGGCGCGGGTTAGTGTCAGCGTACGGGTTAGGATTAGGGGACGGCTGAGGGTCAGGCTTCGGGGAAGGGTTAGGGTTAGGGTTCGGGCTAGGGTTAGGGTTAGGGGACGGGGACGGTTTAGGGTCCAGGTGAGGGTACGACAACGCTCTAGGGGGAGCGTACGTGTGAGGGCGCGGGTTAGTGTCAGCGTACGGGTTAGGATTAGGGGACGGCTGAGGGTCAGGCTTCGGGGAAGGGTTAGGGTTAGGGTTCGGGCTAGGGTTAGGGTTAGGGGACGGGGACGGTTTAGGGTCCAGGTGAGGGTACGACAACGCTCTAGGGGGAGCGTACGTGTGAGGGCGCGGGTTAGTGTCAGCGTACGGGTTAGGATTAGGGGACGGCTGAGGGTCAGGCTTCGGGGAAGGGTTAGGGTTAGGGTTCGGGCTAGGGTTAGGGTTAGGGGACGGGGACGGTTTAGGGTCCAGGTGAGGGTACGACAACGCTCTAGGGGGAGCGTACGTGTGAGGGCGCGGGTTAGTGTCAGCGTACGGGTTAGAATTAGGGGACGGCTGAGGGTCAGGCTTCGGGGAATGGTTAGGGTTAGGTTTCGGGCTAGGGTTAGGGTTAGGGCACGGGGACGGTTTAGGGTCCAGGTGAGGGTACGACAACGCTCTAGGGGGAGCGTACGTGTGAGGGCGCGGGTTAGTGTCAGCGTACGGGTTAGGATTAGGGGACGGCTGAGGGTCAGGCTTCGGGGAAGGGTTAGGGTTAGGGTTCGGGCTAGGGTTAGGGTTAGGGGACGGGGACGGTTTAGGGTCCAGGTGAGGGTACGACAACGCTCTAGGGGGAGCGTACGTGTGAGGGCGCGGGTTAGTGTCAGCGTACGGGTTAGGATTAGGGGACGGCTGAGGGTCAGGCTTCGGGGAAGGGTTAGGGTTAGGGTTCGGGCTAGGGTTAGGGTTAGGGGACGGGGACGGTTCAGGGTCCAGGTGAGGGTACGACAACGCTCTAGGGGGAGCGTACGTGTGAGGGCGCGGGTTAGTGTCAGCGTACGGGTTAGGATTAGGGGACGGCTGAGGGTCAGGCTTCGGGGAAGGGTTAGGGTTAGGGTTCGGGCTAGGGTTAGGGTTAGGGGACGGGGACGGTTCAGGGTCCAGGTGAGGGTACGACAACGCTCTAGGGGGAGCGTACGTGTGAGGGCGCGGGTTAGTGTCAGCGTACGGGTTAGGATTAGGGGACGGCTGAGGGTCAGGCTTCGGGGAAGGGTTAGGGTTAGGCTTCGGCCTAGGGTTAGGGTTAGGGGACGGGGACGGTTCAGGGTCCAGGTGACGGTACGACAACGCTCTAGGGGGAGCGTACGTGTGAGGGCGCGGGTTAGTGTCAGCGTACGGGTTAGGATTAGGGGACGGCTGAGGGTCAGGCTTCGGGGAAGGGTTAGGGTTAGGCTTCGGCCTAGGGTTAGGGTTAGGGGACGGGGACGGTTCAGGGTCCAGGTGAGGGTACGACAACGCTCTAGGGGGAGCGTACGTGTGAGGGCGCGGGTTAGTGTCAGCGTTCGGTTTAGGATTAGGGGACGGCTGAGGGTCAGGCTTCGGGGAAGGGTTAGGGTTAGGGTTCGGGCTAGGGTTAGGGTTAGGGGACGGGGACGGTTCAGGGTCCAGGTGAGGGTACGACAACGCTCTAGGGGGAGCGTACGTGTGAGGGCGCGGGTTAGTGTCAGCGTACGGGTTAGGATTAGGGGACGGCTGAGGGTCAGGCTTCGGGGAAGGGTTAGGGTTAGGCTTCGGGCTAGGGTTAGGGTTAGGGGACGGGGACGGTTCAGGGTCCAGGTGAGGGTACGACAACGCTCTAGGGGGAGCGTACGTGTGAGGGCGCGGGTTAGTGTCAGCGTACGGGTTAGGATTAGGGGACGGCTGAGGGTCAGGCTTCGTTGAAGGGTTAGGGTTCGGGTTCGGGCTAGGGTTAGGGTTAGGGGCCGGGGACGGTTCAGGGTCCAGGTGAGGGTACGACAACGCTCTAGGGGGAGCATACGTGTGAGGGCGCGGGTTAGTGTCAGCGTACGGGTTAGGATTAGGGGACGGCTGAGGGTCAGGCTTCGGGGAAGGGTTAGGGTTAGGCTTCAGCCTAGGGTTAGGGTTAGGGGACGGGGACGGTTCAGGGTCCAGGTGAGGGTACGACAACGCTCTAGGGGGAGCGTACGTGTGAGGGCGCGGTTAGTGTCAGCGTACGGGTTAGGATTAGGGGACGGCTGAGGGTCAGGCTTCGGGGAAGGGTTAGGGTTAGGGTTCGGGCTAGGGTTAGGGTTAGGGGACGGGGACGGTTCAGGGTCCAGGTGAGGGTACGACAACGCTCTAGGGGGAGCGTACGTGTGAGGGCGCGGGTTAGTGTCAGCGTACGGGTTAGGATTAGGGGACGGCTGAGGGTCAGGCTTCGGGGAAGGGTTAGGGTTAGGGTTCGGGCTAGGGTTAGGGTTAGGGGACAGGGACGGTTCAGGGTCCAGGTGAGGGTACGACAACGCTCTAGGGGGAGCGTACGTGTGAGGGCGCAGGTTAGTGTCAGCGTACGGGTTAGGATTAGGGGACGGCTGAGGGTCAGGCTTCGGGGAAGGGTTAGGGTTAGGCTTCAGCCTAGGGTTAGGGTTAGGGGACGGGGACGGTTCAGGGTCCAGGTGAGGGTACGACAACGCTCTAGGGGGAGCGTACGTGTGAGGGCGCGGTTAGTGTCATTGTACGGGTTAGGATTAGGGGACGGCTGAGGGTCAGGCTTCGGGGAAGGGTTAGGGTTAGGGTTCGGCCTAGGGTTAGGGTTAGGGGACGGGGACGGTTCAGGGTCCAGGTGAGGGTACGACAACGCTCTAGGGGGAGCGTACGTGTGAGGGCGCGGGTTAGTGTCAGCGTACGGGTTAGGATTAGGGGACGGCTGAGGGTCAGGCTTCGGGGAAGGGTTAGGGTTAGGGTTCGGGCTAGGGTTAGGGTTAGGGGACGGGGACGGTTCAGGGTCCAGGTGAGGGTACGACAACGCTCTAGGGGGAGCGTACGTGTGAGGGCGCGGGTTAGTGTCAGCGTACGGGTTAGGATTAGGGGACGGCTGAGGGTCAGGCTTCGGGGAAGGGTTAGGGTTAGGCTTCGGCCTAGGGTTAGGGTTAGGGGACGGGGACGGTTCAGGGTCCAGGTGAGGGTACGACAACGCTCTAGGGGGAGCGTACGTGTGAGGGCGCGGGTTAGTGTCAGCGTACGGGTTAGGATTAGGGGACGGCTGAGGGTCAGGCTTCGGGGAAGAGTTAGGGTTAGGCTTCGGCCTAGGGTTAGGGTTAGGGGACGGGGACGGTTCAGGGTCCAGGTGAGGGTACGACAACGCTCTAGGTGGAGCGTACGTGTGAGGGCGCGGGTTAGTGTCAGCGTACGGGTTAGGATTAGGGGACGGCTGAGGGTCAGGCTTCGGGGAAGGGTTAGAGTTAGGGTTCGGCCTAGGGTTAGGGTTAGGGGACGGGGACGGTTCAGGGTCCAGGTGAGGGTACGACAACGCTCTAGGGGGAGCGTACGTGTGAGGGCGCGGGTTAGTGTCAGCGTACGGGTTAGGATTAGGGGACGGCTGAGGGTCAGGCTTCGGGGAAGGGTTAGGGTTAGGGTTCGGCCTAGGGTTAGGGTTAGGGGACGGGGAAGGTTCAGGGTCCAGGTGAGGGTACGACAACGCTCTAGGGGGAGCGTACGTGTGAGGGCGCGGGTTAGTGTCAGCGTACGGGTTAGGATTAGGGGACGGCTGAGGGTCAGGCTTCGGGGAAGGGTTAGGGTTAGGGTTCGGCCTAGGGTTAGGGTTAGGGGACGGGGACGGTTCAGGGTCCAGGTGAGGGTATGACAACGCTCTAGGGGGAGCGTACGTGTGAGGGCGCGGGTTAGTGTCAGCGTACGGGTTAGAATTAGGGGACGGCTGAGGGTCAGGCTTCGGGGAAGGGTTAGGGTTAGGGTTCGGGCTAGGGTTAGGGTTAGGGGACGGGGACGGTTTAGGGTCCAGGTGAGGGTACGACAACGCTCTAGGGGGAGCGTACGTGTGAGGGCGCGGGTTAGTGTCAGCGTACGGGTTAGGATTAGGGGACGGCTGAGGGTCAGGCTTCGGGGAAGGGTTAGGGTTAGGGTTCGGGCTAGGGTTAGGGTTAGGGGACGGGGACGGTTTAGGGTCCAGGTGAGGGTACGACAAAGCTCCAGGGGGAGCGTACGTGTGAGGGCGCGGGTTAGTGTCAGCGTACGGGTTAGGATTAGGGGACGGCTGAGGGTCAGGCTTCGGGGAAGGGTTAGGGTTAGGGTTCGGGCTAGGGTTAGGGTTAGGGGACGGGGACGGTTTAGGGTCCAGGTGAGGGTACGACAACGCTCTAGGGGGAGCGTACGTGTGAGGGCGCGGGTTAGTGTCAGCGTACGGGTTAGGATTAGGGGACGGCTGAGGGTCAGGCTTCGGGGAAGGGTTAGGGTTAGGCCTCGGGCTAGGGTTAGGGTTAGGGGACGGGGACGGTTTAGGGTCCAGGTGAGGGTACGACAACGCTCTAGGGGGAGCGTACGTGTGAGGGCGCGGGTTAGTGTCAGCGTACGGGTTAGGATTAGGGGACGGCTGAGAGTCAGGCTTCGGGGAAGGGTTAGTGTTAGGCTTCGGGCTAGGGTTAGGGTTAGGGGACGGGGACGGTTTAGGGTCCAGGTGAGGGTACGACAACGCTCTAGGGGGAGCGTACGTGTGAGGGCGCGGGTTAGTGTCAGCGTACGGGTTAGGATTAGGGGACGGCTGAGGGTCAGGCTTCGGGGAAGGGTTAGGGTTAGGCTTCGGGCTAGGGTTAGGGTTAGGGGACGGGGACGGTTTAGGGTCCAGGTGAGGGTACGACAACGCTCTACGGGGAGCGTACGTGTGAGGGCGCGGGTTAGTGTCAGCGTACGGGTTAGGATTAGGGGACGGCTGAGGGTTAGGCTTCGGGGAAGGGTTAGGGTTAGGGTTCGGGCTAGGGTTAGGGGACGGGGACGGTTTAGGGTCCAGGTGAGGGTACGACAACGCTCTAGGGGGAGCGTACGTGTGAGGCCGCCGGTTAGTGTCAGCGTACGGGTTAGGATTAGGGGACGGCTGAGCGTCAGGCTTCGGTGAAGGGTTAGGGTTAGGCTTCGGGCTAGGGTTAGGGTTAGGGGACGGGGACGGTTTAGGGTCCAGGTGAGGGTACGACAACGCTCTAGGGGGAGCGTACGTGTGAGGGCGCGGGTTAGTGTCAGCGTACGGGTTAGGATTAGGGGACGGCTGAGGGTCAGGCTTCGGGGAAGGGTTAGGGTTAGGCTTCGGGCTAGGGTTAGGGTTAGGGGACGGGGACGGTTTAGGGTCCAGGTGAGGGTACGACAACGCTCTAGGGGGAGCGTACGTGTGAGGGCGCGGGTTAGTGTCAGCGTACGGGTTAGGAATAGGGGACGGCTGAGGGTCAGGCTTCGGGGAAGGGTTAGGGTTAGGGTTCGGGCCAGGGTTAGGGTTAGGGGACGGGGACGGTTTAGGGTCCAGGTGAGGGTACGACAACGCTCTAGGGGGAGCGTACGTGTGAGGGCGCGGGTTAGTGTCAGCGTACGGGTTAGGATTAGGGGACGGCTGAGGGTCAGGCTTCGGGGAAGGGTTAGGGTTAGGGTTTGGGCTAGGGTTAGGGTTAGGGGACGGGGACGGTTTAGGGTCCAGGTGAGGGTACAACAACGCTCTAGGGGGAGCGTACGTGTGAGGGCGCGGGTTAGTGTCAGCGTACGGGTTAGGATTAGGGGACGGCTGAGGGTCAGGGTTCGGGGAAGGGTTAGGGTTAGGCTTCGGGCTAGGGTTAGGGTTAGGGGACGGGGACGGTTTAGGGTCCAGGTGAGGGTACGACAACGCTCTAGGGGGAGCGTACGTGTGAGGGCGCGGGTTAGTGTCAGCGTACGGGTTAGGATTAGGGGACGGCTGAGGGTCAGGCTTCGGGGAAGGGTTAGGGTTAGGGTTCGGGCTAGGGTTAGGGTTAGGGGACGGGGACGGTTTAGGGTCCAGGTGAGGGTACGACAACGCTCTAGGGGGAGCGTACGTGTGAGGGCGCGGGTTAGTGTCAGCGTACGGGTTAGGATTAGGGGACGGCTGAGGGTCAGGCTTCGGGGAAGGGTTAGGGTTAGGGTTCGGCCTAGGGTTAGGGTTAGGGGACGGGGAAGGTTGAGGGTCCAGGTGAGGGTACGACAACGCTCTAGGGGGAGCGTACGTGTGAGGGCGCGGGTTAGTGTCAGCGTACGGGTTAGGATTAGGGGACGGCTGAGGGTCAGGCTTCGGGGAAGGGTTAGGGTTAGGGTTCGGCCTAGGGTTAGGGTTAGGGGACGGGGACGGTTCAGGGTCCAGGTGAGGGTACGACAACGCTCTAGGGGGAGCGTACGTGTGAGGGCGCGGGTTAGTGTCAGCGTACGGGTTAGAATTAGGGGACGGCTGAGGGTCAGGCTTCGGGGAAGGGTTCGGGTTAGGGTTCCGGCTAGGGTTAGGGGACGGGGACGGGGACGGTTTAGGGTCCAGGTGAGGGTACGACAACGCTCTAGGGGGAGCGTACGTGTGAGGGCGCGGGTTAGTGTCAGCGTACGGGTTAGGATTAGGGGACGGCTGATGGTCAGGCTTCGGGGAAGGGTTAGGGTTAGGGTTTGGGCTAGGGTTAGGGTTAGGGGACGGGGACGGTTTAGGGTCCAGGTGAGGGTACGACAACGCTCTAGGGGGAGCGTACGTGTGAGGGCGCGGGTTAGTGTCAGCGTACGGGTTAGGATTAGGGGACGGCTGAGGGTCAGGCTTCGGGGAAGGGTTAGGGTTAGGGTTCGGGCTAGGGTTAGGGGACGGGGACGGGGACGGTTTAGGGTCCAGGTGAGGGTACGACAACGCTCTAGGGGGAGCGTACGTGTGAGGGCGCGGGTTAGTGTCAGCGTACGGGTTAGGATTAGGGGACGGCTGAGGGTCAGGCTTCGGGGAAGGGTTAGGGTTAGGGTTCGGGCTAGGGTTAGGGTTAGGGGACGGGGACGGTTTAGGGTCCAGGTGAGGGTACGACAACGCTCTAGGGGGAGCGTACGTGTGAGGGCGCGGGTTAGTGTCAGCGTACGGGTTAGGATTAGGGGACGGCTGAGGGTCAGGCTTCGGGGAAGGGTTAGGGTTAGGGTTCGGCCTAGGGTTAGGGTTAGGGGACGGGGAAGGTTCAGGGTCCAGGTGAGGGTACGACAACGCTCTAGGGGGAGCGTACGTGTGAGGGCGCGGGTTAGTGTCAGCGTACGGGTTAGGATTAGGGGACGGCTGAGGGTCAGGCTTCGGGGAAGGGTTAGGGTTAGGGTTCGGCCTAGGGTTAGGGTTAGGGGACGGGGACGGTTCAGGGTCCAGGTGAGGGTACGACAACGCTCTAGGGGGAGCGTACGTGTGAGGGCGCGGGTTAGTGTCAGCGTACGGGTTAGAATTAGGGGACGGCTGAGGGTCAGGCTTCGGGGAAGGGTTCGGGTTAGGGTTCCGGCTAGGGTTAGGGGACGGGGACGGGGACGGTTTAGGGTCCAGGTGAGGGTACGACAACGCTCTAGGGGGAGCGTACGTGTGAGGGCGCGGGTTAGTGTCAGCGTACGGGTTAGGATTAGGGGACGGCTGAGGGTCAGGCTTCGGGGAAGGGTTAGGGTTAGGGTTTGGGCTAGGGTTAGGGTTAGGGGACGGGGACGGTTTAGGGTCCAGGTGAGGGTACGACAACGCTCTAGGGGGAGCGTACGTGTGAGGGCGCGGGTTAGTGTCAGCGTACGGGTTAGGATTAGGGGACGGCTGAGGGTCAGGCTTCGGGGAAGGGTTAGGGTTAGGGTTCGGGCTAGGGTTAGGGGACGGGGACGGGGACGGTTTAGGGTCCAGGTGAGGGTACGACAACGCTCTAGGGGGAGCGTACGTGTGAGGGCGCGGGTTAGTGTCAGCGTACGGTTTAGGATTAGGGGACGGCTGAGGGTCAGGCTTCGGGGAAGGGTTAGGGTTAGGGTTCGGGCTAGGGTTAGGGTTAGGGGACGGGGACGGTTTAGGGTCCAGGTGAGGGTACGACAACGCTCTAGGGGGAGCGTACGTGTGAGGGCGCGGGTTAGTGTCAGCGTACGGGTTAGGATTAGGGGACGGCTGAGGGTCAGGCTCCGGGGAAGGGTTAGGGTTAGGCCTCGGGCTAGGGTTAGGGTTAGGGGACGGGGACGGTTTAGGGTCCAGGTGAGGGTACGACAACGCTCTAGGGGGAGCGTACGTGTGAGGGCGCGGGTTAGTGTCAGCGTACGGGTTAGGATTAGGGGACGGCTGAGAGTCAGGCTTCGGGGAAGGGTTAGGGTTAGGCTTCGGGCTAGGGTTAGGGTTAGGGGACGGGGACGGTTTAGGGTCCAGGTGAGGGTACGACAACGCTCTAGGGGGAGCGTACGTGTGAGGGCGCGGGTTAGTGTCAGCGTACGGGTTAGGATTAGGGGACGGCTGAGGGTCAGGTTTCGGGGAAGGGTTAGGGTTAGGCTTCGGGCTAGGGTTAGGGTTAGGGGATGGGGACGGTTTAGGGTCCAGGTGAGGGTACGACAACGCTCTACGGGGAGCGTACGTGTGAGGGCGCGGGTTAGTGTCAGCGTACGGGTTAGGTTTAGGGGACGGCTGAGGGTTAGGCTTCGGGGAAGTGTTAGGGTTAGGGTTCGGGCTAGGGTTAGGGTTAGGGGACGGGGACGGTTTAGGGTCCAGGTGAGGGTACGACAACGCTCTAGGGGGAGCGTACATGTGAGGGCGCGGGTTAGTGTCAGCGTACGGGTTAGAATTAGGGGACGGCTGAGGGTCAGGCTTCGTTGAAGGGTTAGGGTTCGGGTTCGGGCTAGGGTTAGGGTTAGGGGACGGGGACGGTTCAGGGTCCAGGTGAGGGTACGACAACGCTCTAGGGGGAGCGTACGTGTGAGGGCGCGGTTAGTGTCAGCGTACGGGTTAGGATTAGGGGACGGCTGAGGGTCAGGCTTCGGGGAAGGGTTAGGGTTAGGGTTCGGGCTAGGGTTAGGGTTAGGGGACGGGGACGGTTCAGGGTCCAGGTGAGGGTACGACAACGCTCTAGGGGGAGCGTACGTGTGAGGGCGCGGGTTAGTGTCAGCGTACGGGTTAGGATTAGGGGACGGCTGAGGGTCAGGCTTCGGGGAAGGGTTAGGGTTAGGCTTCGGCCTAGGGTTAGGGTTAGGGGACGGGGACGGTTCAGGGTCCAGGTGAGGGTACGACAACGCTCTAGGGGGAGCGTACGTGTGAGGGCGCGGGTTAGTGTCAGCGTTCGGTTTAGGATTAGGGGACGGCTGAGGGTCAGGCTTCGGGGAAGGGTTAGGGTTAGGCTTCGGCCTAGGGTTAGGGTTAGGGGACGGGGACGGTTCAGGGTCCAGGTGATGGTACGACAACGCTCTAGGGGGAGCGTACGTGTGAGGGCGCGGGTTAGTGTCAGCGTACGGGTTAGGATTAGGGGACGGCTGAGGGTCAGGCTTCGGGGAAGGGTTAGGGTTAGGCTTCGGCCTAGGGTTAGGGTTAGGGGACGGGGACGGTTCAGGGTCCAGGTGAGGGTACGACAACGCTCTAGGGGGAGCGTACGTGTGAGGGCGCGGGTTAGTGTCAGCGTTCGGTTTAGGATTAGGGGACGGCTGAGGGTCAGGCTTCGGGGAAGGGTTAGGGTTAGGCTTCGGGCTAGGGTTAGGGTTAGGGGACGGGGACGGTTCAGGGTCCAGGTGAGGGTATGACAACGCTCTAGGGGGAGCGTACGTGTGAGGGCGCGGTTAGTGTCAGTGTACGGGTTAGGATTAGGGGACGGCTGAGGGTCAGGCTTCGGGGAAGGGTTAGGGTTAGGGTTCGGCCTAGGGTTAGGGTTAGGGGACGGGGACGGTTCAGGGTCCAGGTGAGGGTACGACAACGCTCTAGGGGGAGCGTACATGTGAGGGCGCGGGTTAGTGTCAGCGTACGGGTTAGGATTAGGGGACGGCTGAGGGTCAGGCTTCGGGGAAGGGTTAGGGTTAGTTTTCGGGCTAGGGTTAGGGTTAGGGGACGGGGACGGTTCAGGGTCCAGGTGAGCGTACGACAACGCTCTAGGGGGAGCGTACGTGTGAGGGCGCGGGTTAGTGTCAGCGTACGGGTTAGGATTAGGGGACGGCTGAGGGTCAGGCTTCGGGGAAGGGTTAGGGTTAGGCTTCGGCCTAGGGTTAGGGTTAGGGGACGGGGACGGTTCAGGGTCCAGGTGAGGGTACGACAACGCTCTAGGGGGAGCGTACGTGTGAGGGCGCGGGTTAGTGTCAGCGTACGGGTTAGGATTAGGGGACGGCTGAGGGTCAGGCTTCGGGGAAGGGTTAGGGTTAGGCTTCGGCCTAGGGTTAGGGTTAGGGGACGGGGACGGTTCAGGGTCCAGGTGAGGGTACGACAACGCTCTAGGGGGAGCGTACGTGTGAGGGCGCGGGTTAGTGTCAGCGTACGGGTTAGGATTAGGGGACGGCTGAGGGTCAGGCTTCGGGGAAGGGTTAGAGTTAGGGTTCGGCCTAGGGTTAGGGTTAGGGGACGGGGACGGTTCAGGGTCCAGGTGAGGGTACGACAACGCTCTAGGGGGAGCGTACGTGTGAGGGCGCGGGTTAGTGTCAGCGTACGGGTTAGGATTAGGGGACGGCTGAGGGTCAGGCTTCGGGGAAGGGTTAGGGTTAGGCTTCAGCCTAGGGTTAGGGTTAGGGGACGGGGACGGTTCAGGGTCCAGGTGAGGGTACGACAACGCTCTAGGGGGAGCGTACGTGTGAGGGCGCGGTTAGTGTCAGCGTACGGGTTAGGATTAGGGGACGGCTGAGGGTCAGGCTTCGGGGAAGGGTTAGGGTTAGGGTTCGGGCTAGGGTTAGGGTTAGGGGACGGGGACGGTTCAGGGTCCAGGTGAGGGTACGACAACGCTCTAGGGGGAGCGTACGTGTGAGGGCGCGGGTTAGTGTCAGCCTACGGGTTAGGATTAGGGGACGGCTGAGGGTCAGGCTTCGGGGAAGGGTTAGGGTTAGGGTTCGGGCTAGGGTTAGGGTTAGGGGACAGGGACGGTTTAGGGTCCAGGTGAGGGTACGACAACGCTCTAGGGGGAGCGTACATGTGAGGGCGCGGGTTAGTGTCAGCGTACGGGTTAGGATTAGGGGACGGCTGAGGGTCAGGCTTCGTTGAAGGGTTAGGGTTCGGGTTCGGGCTAGGGTTAGGGTTAGGGGACGGGGACGGTTCAGGGTCCAGGTGAGGGTACGACAACGCTCTAGGGGGAGCGTACGTGTGAGGGCGCGGTTAGTGTCAGCGTACGGGTTAGGATTAGGGGACGGCTGAGGGTCAGGCTTCGGGGAAGGGTTAGGGTTAGGCTTCGGGCTAGGGTTAGGGTTAGGGGACGGGGACGGTTCAGGGTCCAGGTGAGGGTACGACAACGCTCTAGGGGGAGCGTACGTGTGAGGGCGCGGTTAGTGTCAGTGTACGGGTTAGGATTAGGGGACGGCTGAGGGTCAGGCTTCGGGGAAGGGTTAGGGTTAGGGTTCGGCCTAGGGTTAGGGTTAGGGGACGGGGACGGTTCAGGGTCCAGGTGAGGGTACGACAACGCTCTAGGGGGAGCGTACATGTGAGGGCGCGGGTTAGTGTCAGCGTACGGGTTAGGATTAGGGGACGGCTGAGGGTCAGGCTTCGGGGAAGGGTTAGGGTTAGTTTTCGGGCTAGGGTTAGGGTTAGGGGACGGGGACGGTTCAGGGTCCAGGTGAGCGTACGACAACGCTCTAGGGGGAGCGTACGTGTGAGGGCGCGGGTTAGTGTCAGCGTACGGGTTAGGATTAGGGGACGGCTGAGGGTCAGGCTTCGGGGAAGGGTTAGGGTTAGGCTTCGGCCTAGGGTTAGGGTTAGGGGACGGGGACGGTTCAGGGTCCAGGTGAGGGTACGACAACGCTCTAGGGGGAGCGTACGTGTGAGGGCGCGGGTTAGTGTCAGCGTACGGGTTAGGATTAGGGGACGGCTGAGGGTCAGGCTTCGGGGAAGGGTTAGGGTTAGGCTTCGGCCTAGGGTTAGGGTTAGGGGACGGGGACGGTTCAGGGTCCAGGTGAGGGTACGACAACGCTCTAGGGGGAGCGTACGTGTGAGGGCGCGGGTTAGTGTCAGCGTACGGGTTAGGATTAGGGGACGGCTGAGGGTCAGGCTTCGGGGAAGGGTTAGAGTTAGGGTTCGGCCTAGGGTTAGGGTTAGGGGACGGGGACGGTTCAGGGTCCAGGTGAGGGTACGACAACGCTCTAGGGGGAGCGTACGTGTGAGGGCGCGGGTTAGTGTCAGCGTACGGGTTAGGATTAGGGGACGGCTGAGGGTCAGGCTTCGGGGAAGGGTTAGGGTTAGGCTTCAGCCTAGGGTTAGGGTTAGGGGACGGGGACGGTTCAGGGTCCAGGTGAGGGTACGACAACGCTCTAGGGGGAGCGTACGTGTGAGGGCGCGGTTAGTGTCAGCGTACGGGTTAGGATTAGGGGACGGCTGAGGGTCAGGCTTCGGGGAAGGGTTAGGGTTAGGGTTCGGGCTAGGGTTAGGGTTAGGGGACGGGGACGGTTCAGGGTCCAGGTGAGGGTACGACAACGCTCTAGGGGGAGCGTACGTGTGAGGGCGCGGGTTAGTGTCAGCCTACGGGTTAGGATTAGGGGACGGCTGAGGGTCAGGCTTCGGGGAAGGGTTAGGGTTAGGGTTCGGGCTAGGGTTAGGGTTAGGGGACAGGGACGGTTTAGGGTCCAGGTGAGGGTACGACAACGCTCTAGGGGGAGCGTACATGTGAGGGCGCGGGTTAGTGTCAGCGTACGGGTTAGGATTAGGGGACGGCTGAGGGTCAGGCTTCGTTGAAGGGTTAGGGTTCGGGTTCGGGCTAGGGTTAGGGTTAGGGGACGGGGACGGTTCAGGGTCCAGGTGAGGGTACGACAACGCTCTAGGGGGAGCGTACGTGTGAGGGCGCGGTTAGTGTCAGCGTACGGGTTAGGATTAGGGGACGGCTGAGGGTCAGGCTTCGGGGAAGGGTTAGGGTTAGGGTTCGGGCTAGGGTTAGGGTTAGGGGACGGGGACGGTTCAGGGTCCAGGTGAGGGTACGACAACGCTCTAGGGGGAGCGTACGTGTGAGGGCGCGGGTTAGTGTCAGCGTACGGGTTAGGATTAGGGGACGGCTGAGGGTCAGGCTTCGGGGAAGGGTTAGGGTTAGGCTTCGGCCTAGGGTTAGGGTTAGGGGACGGGGACGGTTCAGGGTCCAGGTGAGGGTACGACAACGCTCTAGGGGGAGCGTACGTGTGAGGGCGCGGGTTAGTGTCAGCGTTCGGTTTAGGATTAGGGGACGGCTGAGGGTCAGGCTTCGGGGAAGGGTTAGGGTTAGGCTTCGGCCTAGGGTTAGGGTTAGGGGACGGGGACGGTTCAGGGTCCAGGTGACGGTACGACAACGCTCTAGGGGGAGCGTACGTGTGAGGGCGCGGGTTAGTGTCAGCGTACGGGTTAGGATTAGGGGACGGCTGAGGGTCAGGCTTCGGGGAATGGTTAGGGTTAGGCTTCGGCCTAGGGTTAGGTTTAGGGGACGGGGACGGTTCAGGGTCCAGGTGAGGGTACGACAACGCTCTAGGGGGAGCGTACGTGTGAGGGCGCGGGTTAGTGTCAGCGTACGGGTTAGGATTAGGGGACGGCTGAGGGTCAGGCTTCGGGGAAGGGTTAGGGTTAGGCTTCGGGCTAGGGTTAGGGTTAGGGGACGGGGACGGTTCAGGGTCCAGGTGAGGGTACGACAATGCTCTAGGGGGAGCGTACGTGTGAGGGCGCGGGTTAGTGTCAGCGTACGGGTTAGGATTAGGGGACGGCTGAGGGTCAGGCTTCGGGGAAGGGTTAGGGTTAGGCTTCGGCCTAGGGTTAGGGTTAGGGGACGGGGACGGTTCACGGTCCAGGTGAGGGTACGACAACGCTCTAGGGGGAGCGTACGTGTGAGGGCGCGGGTTAGTGTCAGCGTACGGGTTAGGATTAGGGGACGGCTGAGGGTCAGGCTTCGTTGAAGGGTTAGGGTTCGGGTTCGGGCTAGGGTTAGGGTTAGGGGACGGGGAAGGTTCACGGTCCAGGTGAGGGTACGACAATGCTCTAGGGGGAGCGTACGTGTGAGGGCGCGGTTAGTGTCAGCGTACGGGTTAGGATTAGGGGACGGCTGAGTGTCAGGCTTCGGGGAAGGGTTAGGGTTAGGGTTCGGGCTAGGGTTAGGGTTAGGGGACGGGGACGGTTCAGGGTCCAGGTGAGGGTACGACAACGCTCTAGGGGGAGCGTACGTGTGAGGGCGCGGGTTAGTGTCAGCGTACGGGTTAGGATTAGGGGACGGCTGAGGGTCAGGCTTCGGGGAAGGGTTAGGGTTAGGGTTCGGGCTAGGGTTAGGGTTAGGGGACGGGGACGGTTCAGGGTCCAGGTGAGGGTACGACAACGCTCTAGGGGGAGCGTACGTGTGAGGGCGCGGGTTAGTGTCAGCGTACGGGTTAGGATTAGGGGACGGCTGAGGGTCAGGCTTCGGGGAAGGGTTAGGGTTAGGCTTCAGCCTAGGGTTAGGGTTAGGGGACGGGGACGGTTCAGGGTCCAGGTGAGGGTACGACAACGCTCTAGGGGGAGCGTACGTGTGAGGGCGCGGGTTAGTGTCAGCGTACGGGTTAGGATTAGGGGACGGCTGAGGGTCAGGCTTCGGGGAAGGGTTAGGGTTAGGGTTCGGCCTAGGGTTAGGGTTAGGGGACGGGGACGGTTCAGGGTCCAGGTGAGGGTACGACAACGCTCTAGGGGGAGCGTACGTGTGAGGGCGCGGGTTAGTGTCAGCGTACGGGTTAGGATTAGGGGACGGCTGAGGGTCAGGCTTCGGGGAAGGGTTAGGGTTAGGGTTCGGGCTAGGGTTAGGGTTAGGGGACAGGGACGGTTCAGGGTCCAGGTGAGCGTACGACAACGCTCTAGGGGGAGCGTACGTGTGAGGGCGCGGGTTAGTGTCAGCGTACGGGTTAGGATTAGGGGACGGCTGAGGGTCAGGCTTCGGGGAAGGGTTAGGGTTAGGCTTCGGCCTAGGGTTAGGGTTAGGAGACGGGGACGGTTCAGGGTCCAGGTGAGGGTACGACAACGCTCTAGGGGGAGCGTACGTGTGAGGGCGCGGGTTAGTGTCAGCGTACGGGTTAGGATTAGGGGACGGCTGAGGGTCAGGCTTCGGGGAAGGGTTAGGGTTAGGCTTCGGCCTAGGGTTAGGGTTAGGGGACGGGGACGGTTCAGGGTCCAGGTGAGGGTACGACAACGCTCTAGGGGGAGCGTACGTGTGAGGGCGCGGGTTAGTGTCAGCGTACGGGTTAGGATTAGGGGACGGCTGAGGGTCAGGCTTCGGGGAAGGGTTAGAGTTAGGGTTCGGCCTAGGGTTAGGGTTAGGGGACGGGGACGGTTCAGGGTCCAGGTGAGGGTACGACAACGCTCTAGGGGGAGCGTACGTGTTAGGGCGCGGGTTAGTGTCAGCGTACGGGTTAGGATTAGGGGACGGCTGAGGGTCAGGCTTCGGGGAAGGGTTAGGGTTAGGCTTCAGCCTAGGGTTAGGGTTAGGGGACGGGGACGGTTCAGGGTCCAGGTGAGGGTACGACAACGCTCTAGGGGGAGCGTACGTGTGAGGGCGCGGTTAGTGTCAGCTTACGGGTTAGGATTAGGGGACGGCTGAGGGTCAGGCTTCGGGGAAGGGTTAGGGTTAGGGTTCGGGCTAGGGTTAGGGTTAGGGGACGGGGACGGTTCAGGGTCCAGGTGAGGGTACGACAACGCTCTAGGGGGAGCGTACGTGTGAGGGCGCGGGTTAGTGTCAGCCTACGGGTTAGGATTAGGGGACGGCTGAGGGTCAGGCTTCGGGGAAGGGTTAGGGTTAGGGTTCGGGCTAGGGTTAGGGTTAGGGGACAGGGACGGTTTAGGGTCCAGGTGAGGGTACGACAACGCTCTAGGGGGAGCGTACATGTGAGGGCGCGGGTTAGTGTCAGCGTACGGGTTAGGATTAGGGGACGGCTGAGGGTCAGGCTTCGTTGAAGGGTTAGGGTTCGGGTTCGGGCTAGGGTTAGGGTTAGGGGACGGGGACGGTTCAGGGTCCAGGTGAGGGTACGACAACGCTCTAGGGGGAGCGTACGTGTGAGGGCGCGGTTAGTGTCAGCGTACGGGTTAGGATTAGGGGACGGCTGAGGGTCAGGCTTCGTTGAAGGGTTAGGGTTCGGGTTCGGGCTAGGGTTAGTGTTAGGGGACGGGGAAGGTTCACGGTCCAGGTGAGGGTACGACAATGCTCTAGGGGGAGCGTACGTGTGAGGGCGCGGTTAGTGTCAGCGTACGGGTTAGGATTAGGGGACGGCTGAGGGTCAGGCTTCGGGGAAGGGTTAGGGTTAGGGTTCGGGCTAGGGTTAGGGTTAGGGGACGGGGACGGTTCAGGGTCCAGGTGAGGGTACGACAACGCTCTATGGGGAGCGTACGTGTGAGGGCGCGGGTTAGTGTCAGCGTACGGGTTAGGATTAGGGGACGGCTGAGGGTCAGGCTTCGGGGAAGGGTTAGGGTTAGGGTTCGGGCTAGGGTTAGGGTTAGGGGACGGGGACGGTTCAGGGTCCAGGTGAGGGTACGACAACGCTCTAGGGGGAGCGTACGTGTGAGGGCGCGGGTTAGTGTCAGCGTACGGGTTAGGATTAGGGGACGGCTGAGGGTCAGGCTTCGGGGAAGGGTTAGGGTTAGGCTTCAGCCTAGGGTTAGGGTTAGGGGACGGGGACGGTTCAGGGTCCAGGTGAGGGTACGACAACGCTCTAGGGGGAGCGTACGTGTGAGGGCGCGGTTAGTGTCAGTGTACGGGTTAGGATTAGGGGACGGCTGAGGGTCAGGCTTCGGGGAAGGGTTAGGGTTAGGGTTCGGCCTAGGGTTAGGGTTAGGGGACGGGGACGGTTCAGGGTCCAGGTGAGGGTACGACAACGCTCTAGGGGGAGCGTACATGTGAGGGCGCGGGTTAGTGTCAGCGTACGGGTTAGGATTAGGGGACGGCTGAGGGTCAGGCTTCGGGGAAGGGTTAGGGTTAGGTTTCGGGCTAGGGTTAGGGTTAGGGGACGGGGACGGTTCAGGGTCCAGGTGAGCGTACGACAACGCTCTAGGGGGAGCGTACGTGTGAGGGCGCGGGTTAGTGTCAGCGTACGGGTTAGGATTAGGGGACGGCTGAGGGTCAGGCTTCGGGGAAGGGTTAGGGTTAGGCTTCGGCCTAGGGTTAGGGTTAGGGGACGGGGACGGTTCAGGGTCCAGGTGAGGGTACGACAACGCTCTAGGGGGAGCGTACGTGTGAGGGCGCGGGTTAGTGTCAGCGTACGGGTTAGGATTAGGGGACGGCTGAGGGTCAGGCTTCGGGGAAGGGTTAGGGTTAGGCTTCGGCCTAGGGTTAGGGTTAGGGGACGGGGACGGTTCAGGGTCCAGGTGAGGGTACGACAACGCTCTAGGGGGAGCGTACGTGTGAGGGCGCGGGTTAGTGTCAGCGTACGGGTTAGGATTAGGGGACGGCTGAGGGTCAGGCTTCGGGGAAGGGTTAGAGTTAGGGTTCGGCCTAGGGTTAGGGTTAGGGGACGGGGACGGTTCAGGGTCCAGGTGAGGGTACGACAACGCTCTAGGGGGAGCGTACGTGTGAGGGCGCGGGTTAGTGTCAGCGTACGGGTTAGGATTAGGGGACGGCTGAGGGTCAGGCTTCGGGGAAGGGTTAGGGTTAGGCTTCAGCCTAGGGTTAGGGTTAGGGGACGGGGACGGTTCAGGGTCCAGGTGAGGGTACGACAACGCTCTAGGGGGAGCGTACGTGTGAGGGCGCGGTTAGTGTCAGCGTACGGGTTAGGATTAGGGGACGGCTGAGGGTCAGGCTTCGGGGAAGGGTTAGGGTTAGGGTTCGGGCTAGGGTTAGGGTTAGGGTACGGGGACGGTTCAGGGTCCAGGTGAGGGTACGACAACGCTCTAGGGGGAGCGTACCTGTGAGGGCGCGGGTTAGTGTCAGCCTACGGGTTAGGATTAGGGGACGGCTGAGGGTCAGGCTTCGGGGAAGGGTTAGGGTTAGGGTTCGGGCTAGGGTTAGGGTTAGGGGACAGGGACGGTTTAGGGTCCAGGTGAGGGTACGACAACGCTCTAGGGGGAGCGTACATGTGAGGGCGCGGGTTAGTGTCAGCGTACGGGTTAGGATTAGGGGACGGCTGAGGGTCAGGCTTCGTTGAAGGGTTAGGGTTCGGGTTCGGGCTAGGGTTAGGGTTAGGGGACGGGGACGGTTCAGGGTCCAGGTGAGGGTACGACAACGCTCTAGGGGGAGCGTACGTGTGAGGGCGCGGTTAGTGTCAGCGTACGGGTTAGGATTAGGGGACGGCTGAGGGTCAGGCTTCGGGGAAGGGTTAGGGTTAGGGTTCGGGCTAGGGTTAGGGTTAGGGGACGGGGACGGTTCAGGGTCCAGGTGAGGGTACGACAACGCTCTAGGGGGAGCGTACGTGTGAGGGCGCGGGTTAGTGTCAGCGTACGGGTTAGGATTAGGGGACGGCTGAGGGTCAGGCTTCGGGGAAGGGTTAGGGTTAGGCTTCGGCCTAGGGTTAGGGTTAGGGGACGGGGACGGTTCAGGGTCCAGGTGAGGGTACGACAACGCTCTAGGGGGAGCGTACGTGTGAGGGCGCGGGTTAGTGTCAGCGTTCGGTTTAGGATTAGGGGACGGCTGAGGGTCAGGCTTCGGGGAAGGGTTAGGGTTAGGCTTCGGCCTAGGGTTAGGGTTAGGGGACGGGGACGGTTCAGGGTCCAGGTGACGGTACGACAACGCTCTAGGGGGAGCGTACGTGTGAGGGCGCGGGTTAGTGTCAGCGTACGGGTTAGGATTAGGGGACGGCTGAGGGTCAGGCTTCGGGGAAGGGTTAGGGTTAGGCTTCGGCCTAGGGTTAGGTTTAGGGGACGGGGACGGTTCAGGGTCCAGGTGAGGGTACGACAACGCTCTAGGGGGAGCGTACGTGTGAGGGCGCGGGTTAGTGTCAGCGTACGGGTTAGGATTAGGGGACGGCTGAGGGTCAGGCTTCGGGGAAGGGTTAGGGTTAGGCTTCGGGCTAGGGTTAGGGTTAGGGGACGGGGACGGTTCAGGGTCCAGGTGAGGGTACGACAATGCTCTAGGGGGAGCGTACGTGTGAGGGCGCGGGTTAGTGTCAGAGTACGGGTTAGGATTAGGGGACGGCTGAGGGTCAGGCTTCGGGGAAGGGTTAGGGTTAGGCTTCGGCCTAGGGTTAGGGTTAGGGGATGGGGACGGTTCACGGTCCAGGTGAGGGTACGACAACGCTCTAGGGGGAGCGTACGTGTGAGGGCGCGGGTTAGTGTCAGCGTACGGGTTAGGATTAGGGGACGGCTGAGGGTCAGGCTTCGGGGAAGGGTTAGGGTTAGGCTTCAGCCTAGGGTTAGGCTTAGGGGACGGGGACGGTTCAGGGTCCAGGTGAGGGTACGACAACGCTCTAGGGGGAGCGTACGTGTGAGGGCGCGGTTAGTGTCAGTGTACGGGTTAGGATTAGGGGACGGCTGAGGGTCAGGCTTCGGGGAAGGGTTAGGGTTAGGGTTCGGCCTAGGGTTAGGGTTAGGGGACGGGGACGGTTCAGGGTCCAGGTGAGGGTACGACAACGCTCTAGGGGGAGCGTACGTGTGAGGGCGCGGGTTAGTGTCAGCGTACGGGTTAGGATTAGGGGACGGCTGAGGGTCAGGCTTCGGGGAAGGGTTAGGGTTAGGGTTCGGGCTAGGGTTAGGGTTAGGGGACAGGGACGGTTCAGGGTCCAGGTGAGCGTACGACAACGCTCTAGGGGGAGCGTACGTGTGAGGGCGCGGGTTAGTGTCAGCGTACGGGTTAGGATTAGGGGACGGCTGAGGGTCAGGCTTCGGGGAAGGGTTAGGGTTAGGCTTCGGCCTAGGGTTAGGGTTAGGAGACGGGGACGGTTCAGGGTCCAGGTGAGGGTACGACAACGCTCTAGGGGGAGCGTACGTGTGAGGGCGCGGGTTAGTGTCAGCGTACGGGTTAGGATTAGGGGACGGCTGAGGGTCAGGCTTCGGGGAAGGGTTAGGGTTAGGCTTCGGCCTAGGGTTAGGGTTAGGGGACGGGGACGGTTCAGGGTCCAGGTGAGGGTACGACAACGCTCTAGGGGGAGCGTACGTGTGAGGGCGCGGGTTAGTGTCAGCGTACGGGTTAGGATTAGGGGACGGCTGAGGGTCAGGCTTCGGGGAAGGGTTAGAGTTAGGGTTCGGCCTAGGGTTAGGGTTAGGGGACGGGGACGGTTCAGGGTCCAGGTGAGGGTACGACAACGCTCTAGGGGGAGCGTACGTGTGAGGGCGCGGGTTAGTGTCAGCGTACGGGTTAGGATTAGGGGACGGCTGAGGGTCAGGCTTCGGGGAAGGGTTAGGGTTAGGCTTCAGCCTAGGGTTAGGGTTAGGGGACGGGGACGGTTCAGGGTCCAGGTGAGGGTACGACAACGCTCTAAGGGGAGCGTACGTGTGAGGGCGCGGTTAGTGTCAGCGTACGGGTTAGGATTAGGGGACGGCTGAGGGTCAGGCTTCGGGGAAGGGTTAGGGTTAGGGTTCGGGCTAGGGTTAGGGTTAGGGGACGGGGACGGTTCAGGGTCCAGGTGAGGGTACGACAACGCTCTAGGGGGAGCGTACGTGTGAGGGCGCGGGTTAGTGTCAGCCTACGGGTTAGGATTAGGGGACGGCTGAGGGTCAGGCTTCGGGGAAGGGTTAGGGTTAGGGTTCGGGCTAGGGTTAGGGTTAGGGGACAGGGACGGTTTAGGGTCCAGGTGAGGGTACGACAACGCTCTAGGGGGAGCGTACATGTGAGGGCGCGGGTTAGTGTCAGCGTACGGGTTAGGATTAGGGGACGGCTGAGGGTCAGGCTTCGTTGAAGGGTTAGGGTTCGGGTTCGGGCTAGGGTTAGGGTTAGGGGACGGGGACGGTTCAGGGTCCAGGTGAGGGTACGACAACGCTCTAGGGGGAGCGTACGTGTGAGGGCGCGGTTAGTGTCAGCGTACGGGTTAGGATTAGGGGACGGCTGAGGGTCAGGCTTCGGGGAAGGGTTAGGGTTAGGGTTCGGGCTAGGGTTAGGGTTAGGGGACGGGGACGGTTCAGGGTCCAGGTGAGGGTACGACAACGCTCTAGGGGGAGCGTACGTGTGAGGGCGCGGGTTAGTGTCAGCGTACGGGTTAGGATTAGGGGACGGCTGAGGGTCAGGCTTCGGGGAAGGGTTAGGGTTAGGCTTCGGCCTAGGGTTAGGGTTAGGGGACGGGGACGGTTCAGGGTCCAGGTGAGGGTACGACAACGCTCTAGGGGGAGCGTACGTGTGAGGGCGCGGGTTAGTGTCAGCGTTCGGTTTAGGATTAGGGGACGGCTGAGGGTCAGGCTTCGGGGAAGGGTTAGGGTTAGGCTTCGGCCTAGGGTTAGGGTTAGGGGACGGGGACGGTTCAGGGTCCAGGTGACGGTACGACAACGCTCTAGGGGGAGCGTACGTGTGAGGGCGCGGTTTAGTGTCAGCGTACGGGTTAGGATTAGGGGACGGCTGAGGGTCAGGCTTCGGGGAAGGGTTAGGGTTAGGCTTCGGCCTAGGGTTAGGTTTAGGGGACGGGGACGGTTCAGGGTCCAGGTGAGGGTACGACAACGCTCTAGGGGGAGCGTACGTGTGAGGGCGCGGGTTAGTGTCAGCGTACGGGTTAGGATTAGGGGACGGCTGAGGGTCAGGCTTCGGGGAAGGGTTAGGGTTAGGCTTCGGGCTAGGGTTAGGGTTAGGGGATGGGGACGGTTCAGGGTCCAGGTGAGGGTACGACAATGCTCTAGGGGGAGCGTACGTGTGAGGGCGCGGGTTAGTGTCAGCGTACGGGTTAGGATTAGGGGACGGCTGAGGGTCAGGCTTCGGGGAAGGGTTAGGGTTAGGCTTCGGCCTAGGGTTAGGGTTAGGGGACGGGGACGGTTCAGGGTCCAGGTGAGGGTACGACAACGCTCTAGGGGGAGCGTACGTGTGAGGGCGCGGGTTAGTGTCAGCGTACGGGTTAGGATTAGGGGACGGCTGAGGGTCAGGCTTCGTTGAAGGGTTAGGGTTCGGGTTCGGGCTAGGGTTAGGGTTAGGGGACGGGGAAGGTTCACGGTCCAGGTGAGGGTACGACAATGCTCTAGGGGGAGCGTACGTGTGAGGGCGCGGTTAGTGTCAGCGTACGGGTTAGGATTAGGGGACGGCTGAGGGTCAGGCTTCGGGGAAGGGTTAGGGTTAGGGTTCGGGCTAGGGTTAGGGTTAGGGGACGGGGACGGTTCAGGGTCCAGGTGAGGGTACGACAACGCTCTAGGGGGAGCGTACGTGTGAGGGCGCGGGTTAGTGTCAGCGTACGGGTTAGGATTAGGGGACGGCTGAGGGTCAGGCTTCGGGGAAGGGTTAGGGTTAGTGTTCGGCTAGGGTTAGGGTTAGGGGACGGGGACGGTTCAGGGTCCAGGTGAGGGTACGACAACGCTCTAGGGGGAGCGTACGTGTGAGGGCGCGGGTTAGTGTCAGCGTACGGGTTAGGATTAGGGGACGGCTGAGGGTCAGGCTTTGGGGAAGGGTTAGGGTTAGGCTTCAGCCTAGGGTTAGGGTTAGGGGACGGGGACGGTTCAGGGTCCAGGTGAGGGTACGACAACGCTCTAGGGGGAGCGTACGTGTGAGGGCGCGGTTAGTGTCAGTGTACGGGTTAGGATTAGGGGACGGCTGAGGGTCAGGCTTCGGGGAAGGGTTAGGGTTAGGGTTCGGCCTAGGGTTAGGGTTAGGGGACGGGGACGGTTCAGGGTCCAGGTGAGGGTACGACAACGCTCTAGGGGGAGCGTACGTGTGAGGGCGCGGGTTAGTGTCAGCGTACGGGTTAGGATTAGGGGACGGCTGAGGGTCAGGCTTCGGGGAAGGGTTAGGGTTAGGGTTCGGGCTAGGGTTAGGGTTAGGGGACGGGGACGGTTCAGGGTCCAGGTGAGCGTACGACAACGCTCTAGGGGGAGCGTACGTGTGAGGGCGGGGGTTAGTGTCAGCGTACGGGTTAGGATTAGGGGACGGCTGAGGGTCAGGCTTCGGGGAAGGGTTAGGGTTAGGCTTCGGCCTAGGGTTAGGGTTAGGGGACGGGGACGGTTCAGGGTCCAGGTGAGGGTACGACAACGCTCTAGGGGGAGCGTACGTGTGAGGGCGCGGGTTAGTGTCAGCGTACGGGTTAGGATTAGGGGACGGCTGAGGGTCAGGCTTCGGGGAAGGGTTAGGGTTAGGCTTCGGCCTAGGGTTAGGGTTAGGGGACGGGGACGGTTCAGGGTCCAGGTGAGGGTACGACAACGCTCTAGGGGGAGCGTACGTGTGAGGGCGCGGGTTAGTGTCAGCGTACGGGTTAGGATTAGGGGACGGCTGAGGGTCAGGCTTCGGGGAAGGGTTAGAGTTAGGGTTCGGCCTAGGGTTAGAGTTAGGGGACGGGGACGGTTCAGGGTCCAGGTGAGGGTACGACAACGCTCTAGGGGGAGCGTACGTGTGAGGGCGCGGGTTAGTGTCAGCGTACGGGTTAGGATTAGGGGACGGCTGAGGGTCAGGCTTCGTTGAAGGGTTAGGGTTCGGGTTCGGGCTAGGGTTAGGGTTAGGGGCCGGGGACGGTTCAGGGTCCAGGTGAGGGTACGACAACGCTCTAGGGGGAGCGTACGTGTGAGGGCGCGGGTTAGTGTCAGCGTACGGGTTAGGATTAGGGGACGGCTGAGGGTCAGGCTTCGGGGAAGGGTTAGGGTTAGGGTTCGGGCTAGGGTTAGGGTTAGGGGACAGGGACGGTTCAGGGTCCAGGTGAGGGTACGACAACGCTCTAGGGGGAGCGTACGTGTGAGGGCGCAGGTTAGTGTCAGCGTACGGGTTAGGATTAGGGGACGGCTGAGGGTCAGGCTTCGGGGAAGGGTTAGGGTTAGGCTTCAGCCTAGGGTTAGGGTTAGGGGACGGGGACGGTTCAGGGTCCAGGTGAGTGTACGACAACGCTCTAGGGGGAGCGTACGTGTGAGGGCGCGGTTAGTGTCAGTGTACGGGTTAGGATTAGGGGACGGCTGAGGGTCAGGCTTCGGGGAAGGGTTAGGGTTAGGGTTCGGCCTAGGGTTAGGGTTAGGGGACGGGGACGGTTCAGGGTCCAGGTGAGGGTACGACAACGCTCTAGGGGGAGCGTACGTGTGAGGGCGCGGGTTAGTGTCAGCGTACGGGTTAGGATTAGGGGACGGCTGAGGGTCAGGCTTCGGGGAAGGGTTAGGGTTAGGGTTCGGGCTAGGGTTAGGGTTAGGGGACGGGGACGGTTCAGGGTCCAGGTGAGGGTACGACAACGCTCTAGGGGGAGCGTACGTGTGAGGGCGCGGGTTAGTGTCAGCGTACGGGTTAGGATTAGGGGACGGCTGAGGGTCAGGCTTCGGGGAAGTGTTAGGGTTAGGCTTCGGCCTAGGGTTAGGGTTAGGGGACGGGGACGGTTCAGGGTCCAGGTGAGGGTACGACAACGCTCTAGGGGGAGCGTACGTGTGAGGGCGCGGGTTAGTGTCAGCGTACGGGTTAGGATTAGGGGACGGCTGAGGGTCAGGCTTCGGGGAAGGGTTAGAGTTAGGGTTCGGCCTAGGGTTAGAGTTAGGGGACGGGGACGGTTCAGGGTCCAGGTGAGGGTACGACAACGCTCTAGGGGGAGCGTACGTGTGAGGGCGCGGGTTAGTGTCAGCGTACGGGTTAGGATTAGGGGACGGCTGAGGGTCAGGCTTCGTTGAAGGGTTAGGGTTCGGGTTCGGGCTAGGGTTAGGGTTAGGGGCCGGGGACGGTTCAGGGTCCAGGTGAGGGTACGACAACGCTCTAGGGGGAGCGTACGTGTGAGGGCGCGGGTTAGTGTCAGCGTACGGGTTAGGATTAGGGGACGGCTGAGGGTCAGGCTTCGGGGAAGGGTTAGGGTTAGGGTTCGGGCTAGGGTTAGGGTTAGGGGACAGGGACGGTTCAGGGTCCAGGTGAGGGTACGACAACGCTCTAGGGGGAGCGTACGTGTGAGGGCGCAGGTTAGTGTCAGCGTACGGGTTAGGATTAGGGGACGGCTGAGGGTCAGGCTTCGGGGAAGGGTTAGGGTTAGGCTTCAGCCTAGGGTTAGGGTTAGGGGACGGGGACGGTTCAGGGTCCAGGTGAGTGTACGACAACGCTCTAGGGGGAGCGTACGTGTGAGGGCGCGGTTAGTGTCAGTGTACGGGTTAGGATTAGGGGACGGCTGAGGGTCAGGCTTCGGGGAAGGGTTAGGGTTAGGGTTCGGCCTAGGGTTAGGGTTAGGGGACGGGGACGGTTCAGGGTCCAGGTGAGGGTACGACAACGCTCTAGGGGGAGCGTACGTGTGAGGGCGCGGGTTAGTGTCAGCGTACGGGTTAGGATTAGGGGACGGCTGAGGGTCAGGCTTCGGGGAAGGGTTAGGGTTAGGGTTCGGGCTAGGGTTAGGGTTAGGGGACGGGGACGGTTCAGGGTCCAGGTGAGGGTACGACAACGCTCTAGGGGGAGCGTACGTGTGAGGGCGCGGGTTAGTGTCAGCGTACGGGTTAGGATTAGGGGACGGCTGAGGGTCAGGCTTCGGGGAAGTGTTAGGGTTAGGCTTCGGCCTAGGGTTAGGGTTAGGGGACGGGGACGGTTCAGGGTCCAGGTGAGGGTACGACAACGCTCTAGGGGGAGCGTACGTGTGAGGGCGCGGGTTAGTGTCAGCGTACGGGTTAGGATTAGGGGACGGCTGAGGGTCAGGCTTCGGGGAAGAGTTAGGGTTAGGCTTCGGCCTAGGGTTAGGGTTAGGGGACGGGGACGGTTCAGGGTCCAGGTGAGGGTACGACAACGCTCTAGGTGGAGCGTACGTGTGAGGGGGCGGGTTAGTGTCAGCGTACGGGTTAGGATTAGGGGACGGCTGAGGGTCAGGCTTCGGGGAAGGGTTAGAGTTAGGGTTCGGCCTAGGGTTAGGGTTAGGGGACGGGGACGGTTCAGGGTCCAGGTGAGGGTACGACAACGCTCTAGGGGGAGCGTACGTGTGAGGGCGCGGGTTAGTGTCAGCGTACGGGTTAGGATTAGGGGACGGCTGAGGGTCAGGCTTCGGGGAAGGGTTAGGGTTAGGGTTCGGCCTAGGGTTAGGGTTAGGGGACGGGGAAGGTTCAGGGTCCAGGTGAGGGTACGACAACGCTCTAGGGGGAGCGTACGTGTGAGGGCGCGGGTTAGTGTCAGCGTACGGGTTAGGATTAGGGGACGGCTGAGGGTCAGGCTTCGGGGAAGGGTTAGGGTTAGGGTTCGGCCTAGGGTTAGGGTTAGGGGACGGGGACGGTTCAGGGTCCAGGTGAGGGTATGACAACGCTCTAGGGGGAGCGTACGTGTGAGGGCGCGGGTTAGTGTCAGCGTACGGGTTAGAATTAGGGGACGGCTGAGGGTCAGGCTTCGGGGAAGGGTTAGGGTTAGGGTTCGGGCTAGGGTTAGGGTTAGGGGACGGGGACGGTTTAGGGTCCAGGTGAGGGTACGACAACGCTCTAGGGGGAGCGTACGTGTGAGGGCGCGGGTTAGTGTCAGCGTACGGGTTAGGATTAGGGGACGGCTGAGGGTCAGGCTTCGGGGAAGGGTTAGGGTTAGGGTTCGGGCTAGGGTTAGGGTTAGGGGACGGGGACGGTTTAGGGTCCAGGTGAGGGTACGACAAAGCTCCAGGGGGAGCGTACGTGTGAGGGCGCGGGTTAGTGTCAGCGTACGGGTTAGGATTAGGGGACGGCTGAGGGTCAGGCTTCGCGGAAGGGTTAGGGTTAGGGTTCGGGCTAGGGTTAGGGTTAGGGGACGGGGACGGTTTAGGGTCCAGGTGAGGGTACGACAACGCTCTAGGGGGAGCGTACGTGTGAGGGCGCGGGTTAGTGTCAGCGTACGGGTTAGGATTAGGGGACGGCTGAGGGTCAGGCTTCGGGGAAGGGTTAGGGTTAGGCCTCGGGCTAGGGTTAGGGTTAGGGGACGGGGACGGTTTAGGGTCCAGGTGAGGGTACGACAACGCTCTAGGGGGAGCGTACGTGTGAGGGCGCGGGTTAGTGTCAGCGTACGGGTTAGGATTAGGGGACGGCTGAGAGTCAGGCTTCGGGGAAGGGTTAGTGTTAGGCTTCGGGCTAGGGTTAGGGTTAGGGGACGGGGACGGTTTAGGGTCCAGGTGAGGGTACGACAACGCTCTAGGGGGAGCGTACGTGTGAGGGCGCGGGTTAGTGTCAGCGTACGGGTTAGGATTAGGGGACGGCTGAGGGTCAGGCTTCGGGGAAGGGTTAGGGTTAGGCTTCGGGCTAGGGTTAGGGTTAGGGGACGGGGACGGTTTAGGGTCCAGGTGAGGGTACGACAACGCTCTACGGGGAGCGTACGTGTGAGGGCGCGGGTTAGTGTCAGCGTACGGGTTAGGATTAGGGGACGGCTGAGGGTTAGGCTTCGGGGAAGGGTTAGGGTTAGGGTTCGGGCTAGGGTTAGGGGACGGGGACGGTTTAGGGTCCAGGTGAGGGTACGACAACGCTCTAGGGGGAGCGTACGTGTGAGGCCGCCGGTTAGTGTCAGCGTACGGGTTAGGATTAGGGGACGGCTGAGCGTCAGGCTTCGGTGAAGGGTTAGGGTTAGGCTTCGGGCTAGGGTTAGGGTTAGGGGACGGGGACGGTTTAGGGTCCAGGTGAGGGTACGACAACGCTCTAGGGGGAGCGTACGTGTGAGGGCGCGGGTTAGTGTCAGCGTACGGGTTAGGATTAGGGGACGGCTGAGGGTCAGGCTTCGGGGAAGGGTTAGGGTTAGGCTTCGGGCTAGGGTTAGGGTTAGGGGACGGGGACGGTTTAGGGTCCAGGTGAGGGTACGACAACGCTCTAGGGGGAGCGTACGTGTGAGGGCGCGGGTTAGTGTCAGCGTACGGGTTAGGAATAGGGGACGGCTGAGGGTCAGGCTTCGGGGAAGTGTTAGGGTTAGGGTTCGGGCCAGGGTTAGGGTTAGGGGACGGGGACGGTTTAGGGTCCAGGTGAGGGTACGACAACGCTCTAGGGGGAGCGTACGTGTGAGGGCGCGGGTTAGTGTCAGCGTACGGGTTAGGATTAGGGGACGGCTGAGGGTCAGGCTTCGGGGAAGGGTTAGGGTTAGGGTTTGGGCTAGGGTTAGGGTTAGGGGACGGGGACGGTTTAGGGTCCAGGTGAGGGTACAACAACGCTCTAGGGGGAGCGTACGTGTGAGGGCGCGGGTTAGTGTCAGCGTACGGGTTAGGATTAGGGGACGGCTGAGGGTCAGGGTTCGGGGAAGGGTTAGGGTTAGGCTTCGGGCTAGGGTTAGGGTTAGGGGACGGGGACGGTTTAGGGTCCAGGTGAGGGTACGACAACGCTCTAGGGGGAGCGTACGTGTGAGGGCGCGGGTTAGTGTCAGCGTACGGGTTAGGATTAGGGGACGGCTGAGGGTCAGGCTTCGGGGAAGGGTTAGGGTTAGGGTTCGGGCTAGGGTTAGGGTTAGGGGACGGGGACGGTTTAGGGTCCAGGTGAGGGTACGACAACGCTCTAGGGGTGAGCGTACGTGTGAGGGCGCGGGTTAGTGTCAGCGTACGGGTTAGGATTAGGGGACGGCTGAGGGTCAGGCTTCGGGGAAGGGTTAGGGTTAGGGTTCGGCCTAGGGTTAGGGTTAGGGGACGGGGAAGGTTCAGGGTCCAGGTGAGGGTACGACAACGCTCTAGGGGGAGCGTACGTGTGAGGGCGCGGGTTAGTGTCAGCGTACGGGTTAGGATTAGGGGACGGCTGAGGGTCAGGCTTCGGGGAAGGGTTAGGGTTAGGGTTCGGCCTAGGGTTAGGGTTAGGGGACGGGGACGGTTCAGGGTCCAGGTGAGGGTACGACAACGCTCTAGGGGGAGCGTACGTGTGAGGGCGCGGGTTAGTGTCAGCGTACGGGTTAGAATTAGGGGACGGCTGAGGGTCAGGCTTCGGGGAAGGGTTCGGGTTAGGGTTCCGGCTAGGGTTAGGGGACGGGGACGGGGACGGTTTAGGGTCCAGGTGAGGGTACGACAACGCTCTAGGGGGAGCGTACGTGTGAGGGCGCGGGTTAGTGTCAGCGTACGGGTTAGGATTAGGGGACGGCTGAGGGTCAGGCTTCGGGGAAGGGTTAGGGTTAGGGTTTGGGCTAGGGTTAGGGTTAGGGGACGGGGACGGTTTAGGGTCCAGGTGAGGGTACGACAACGCTCTAGGGGGAGCGTACGTGTGAGGGCGCGGGTTAGTGTCAGCGTACGGGTTAGGATTAGGGGACGGCTGAGGGTCAGGCTTCGGGGAAGTGTTAGGGTTAGGGTTCGGGCTAGGGTTAGGGGACGGGGACGGGGACGGTTTAGGGTCCAGGTGAGGGTACGACAACGCTCTAGGGGGAGCGTACGTGTGAGGGCGCGGGTTAGTGTCAGCGTACGGGTTAGGATTAGGGGACGGCTGAGGGTCAGGCTTCGGGGAAGGGTTAGGGTTAGGGTTCGGGCTAGGGTTAGGGTTAGGGGACGGGGACGGTTTAGGGTCCAGGTGAGGGTACGACAACGCTCTAGGGGGAGCGTACGTGTGAGGGCGCGGGTTAGTGTCAGCGTACGGGTTAGGATTAGGGGACGGCTGAGGGTCAGGCTTCGGGGAAGGGTTAGGGTTAGGGTTCGGCCTAGGGTTAGGGTTAGGGGACGGGGAAGGTTCAGGGTCCAGGTGAGGGTACGACAACGCTCTAGGGGGAGCGTACGTGTGAGGGCGCGGGTTAGTGTCAGCGTACGGGTTAGGATTAGGGGACGGCTGAGGGTCAGGCTTCGGGGAAGGGTTAGGGTTAGGGTTCGGCCTAGGGTTAGGGTTAGGGGACGGGGACGGTTCAGGGTCCAGGTGAGGGTACGACAACGCTCTAGGGGGAGCGTACGTGTGAGGGCGCGGGTTAGTGTCAGCGTACGGGTTAGAATTAGGGGACGGCTGAGGGTCAGGCTTCGGGGAAGGGTTCGGGTTAGGGTTCCGGCTAGGGTTAGGGGACGGGGACGGGGACGGTTTAGGGTCCAGGTGAGGGTACGACAACGCTCTAGGGGGAGCGTACGTGTGAGGGCGCGGGTTAGTGTCAGCGTACGGGTTAGGATTAGGGGACGGCTGAGGGTCAGGCTTCGGGGAAGGGTTAGGGTTAGGGTTTGGGCTAGGGTTAGGGTTAGGGGACGGGGACGGTTTAGGGTCCAGGTGAGGGTACGACAACGCTCTAGGGGGAGCGTACGTGTGAGGGCGCGGGTTAGTGTCAGCGTACGGGTTAGGATTAGGGGACGGCTGAGGGTCAGGCTTCGGGGAAGGGTTAGGGTTAGGGTTCGGGCTAGGGTTAGGGGACGGGGACGGGGACGGTTTAGGGTCCAGGTGAGGGTACGACAACGCTCTAGGGGGAGCGTACGTGTGAGGGCGCGGGTTAGTGTCAGCGTACGGTTTAGGATTAGGGGACGGCTGAGGGTCAGGCTTCGGGGAAGGGTTAGGGTTAGGGTTCGGGCTAGGGTTAGGGTTAGGGGACGGGGACGGTTTAGGGTCCAGGTGAGGGTACGACAACGCTCTAGGGGGAGCGTACGTGTGAGGGCGCGGGTTAGTGTCAGCGTACGGGTTAGGATTAGGGGACGGCTGAGGGTCAGGCTCCGGGGAAGGGTTAGGGTTAGGCCTCGGGCTAGGGTTAGGGTTAGGGGACGGGGACGGTTTAGGGTCCAGGTGAGGGTACGACAACGCTCTAGGGGGAGCGTACGTGTGAGGGCGCGGGTTAGTGTCAGCGTACGGGTTAGGATTAGGGGACGGCTGAGAGTCAGGCTTCGGGGAAGGGTTAGGGTTAGGCTTCGGGCTAGGGTTAGGGTTAGGGGACGGGGACGGTTTAGGGTCCAGGTGAGGGTACGACAACGCTCTAGGGGGAGCGTACGTGTGAGGGCGCGGGTTAGTGTCAGCGTACGGGTTAGGATTAGGGGACGGCTGAGGGTCAGGCTTCGGGGAAGGGTTAGGGTTAGGCTTCGGGCTAGGGTTAGGGTTAGGGGATGGGGACGGTTTAGGGTCCAGGTGAGGGTACGACAACGCTCTACGGGGAGCGTACGTGTGAGGGCGCGGGTTAGTGTCAGCGTACGGGTTAGGTTTAGGGGACGGCTGAGGGTTAGGCTTCGGGGAAGTGTTAGGGTTAGGGTTCGGGCTAGGGTTAGGGTTAGGGGACGGGGACGGTTTAGGGTCCAGGTGAGGGTACGACAACGCTCTAGGGGGAGCGTACATGTGAGGGCGCGGGTTAGTGTCAGCGTACGGGTTAGGATTAGGGGACGGCTGAGGGTCAGGCTTCGTTGAAGGGTTAGGGTTCGGGTTCGGGCTAGGGTTAGGGTTAGGGGACGGGGACGGTTCAGGGTCCAGGTGAGGGTACGACAACGCTCTAGGGGGAGCGTACGTGTGAGGGCGCGGTTAGTGTCAGCGTACGGGTTAGGATTAGGGGACGGCTGAGGGTCAGGCTTCGGGGAAGGGTTAGGGTTAGGGTTCGGGCTAGGGTTAGGGTTAGGGGACGGGGACGGTTCAGGGTCCAGGTGAGGGTACGACAACGCTCTAGGGGGAGCGTACGTGTGAGGGCGCGGGTTAGTGTCAGCGTACGGGTTAGGATTAGGGGACGGCTGAGGGTCAGGCTTCGGGGAAGGGTTAGGGTTAGGCTTCGGCCTAGGGTTAGGGTTAGGGGACGGGGACGGTTCAGGGTCCAGGTGAGGGTACGACAACGCTCTAGGGGGAGCGTACGTGTGAGGGCGCGGGTTAGTGTCAGCGTTCGGTTTAGGATTAGGGGACGGCTGAGGGTCAGGCTTCGGGGAAGGGTTAGGGTTAGGCTTCGGCCTAGGGTTAGGGTTAGGGGACGGGGACGGTTCAGGGTCCAGGTGACGGTACGACAACGCTCTAGGGGGAGCGTACGTGTGAGGGCGCGGGTTAGTGTCAGCGTACGGGTTAGGATTAGGGGACGGCTGAGGGTCAGGCTTCGGGGAAGGGTTAGGGTTAGGCTTCGGCCTAGGGTTAGGGTTAGGGGACGGGGACGGTTCAGGGTCCAGGTGAGGGTACGACAACGCTCTAGGGGGAGCGTACGTGTGAGGGCGCGGGTTAGTGTCAGCGTTCGGTTTAGGATTAGGGGACGGCTGAGGGTCAGGCTTCGGGGAAGGGTTAGGGTTAGGCTTCGGGCTAGGGTTAGGGTTAGGGGACGGGGACGGTTCAGGGTCCAGGTGAGGGTACGACAACGCTCTAGGGGGAGCGTACGTGTGAGGGCGCGGTTAGTGTCAGTGTACGGGTTAGGATTAGGGGACGGCTGAGGGTCAGGCTTCGGGGAAGGGTTAGGGTTAGGGTTCGGCCTAGGGTTAGGCTTAGGGGACGGGGACGGTTCAGGGTCCAGGTGAGGGTACGACAACGCTCTAGGAGGAGCGTACATGTGAGGGCGCGGGTTAGTGTCAGCGTACGGGTTAGGATTAGGGGACGGCTGAGGGTCAGGCTTCGGGGAAGGGTTAGGGTTAGGTTTCGGGCTAGGGTTAGGGTTAGGGGACGGGGACGGTTCAGGGTCCAGGTGAGCGTACGACAACGCTCTAGGGGGAGCGTACGTGTGAGGGCGCGGGTTAGTGTCAGCGTACGGGTTAGGATTAGGGGACGGCTGAGGGTCAGGCTTCGGGGAAGGGTTAGGGTTAGGCTTCGGCCTAGGGTTAGGGTTAGGGGACGGGGACGGTTCAGGGTCCAGGTGAGGGTACGACAACGCTCTAGGGGGAGCGTACGTGTGAGGGCGCGGGTTAGTGTCAGCGTACGGGTTAGGATTAGGGGACGGCTGAGGGTCAGGCTTCGGGGAAGGGTTAGGGTTAGGCTTCGGCCTAGGGTTAGGGTTAGGGGACGGGGACGGTTCAGGGTCCAGGTGAGGGTACGACAACGCTCTAGGGGGAGCGTACGTGTGAGGGCGCGGGTTAGTGTCAGCGTACGGGTTAGGATTAGGGGACGGCTGAGGGTCAGGCTTCGGGGAAGGGTTAGAGTTAGGGTTCGGCCTAGGGTTAGGGTTAGGGGACGGGGACGGTTCAGGGTCCAGGTGAGGGTACGACAACGCTCTAGGGGGAGCGTACGTGTGAGGGCGCGGGTTAGTGTCAGCGTACGGGTTAGGATTAGGGGACGGCTGAGGGTCAGGCTTCGGGGAAGGGTTAGGGTTAGGCTTCGGCCTAGGGTTAGGGTTAGGGGACGGGGACGGTTCAGGGTCCAGGTGAGGGTACGACAACGCTCTAGGGGGAGCGTACGTGTGAGGGCGCGGTTAGTGTCAGCGTACGGGTTAGGATTAGGGGACGGCTGAGGGTCAGGCTTCGGGGAAGGGTTAGGGTTAGGGTTCGGGCTAGGGTTAGGGTTAGGGGACGGGGACGGTTCAGGGTCCAGGTGAGGGTACGACAACGCTCTAGGGGGAGCGTACGTGTGAGGGCGCGGGTTAGTGTCAGCCTACGGGTTAGGATTAGGGGACGGCTGAGGGTCAGGCTTCGGGGAAGGGTTAGGGTTAGGGTTCGGGCTAGGGTTAGGGTTAGGGGACAGGGACGGTTTAGGGTCCAGGTGAGGGTACGACAACGCTCTAGGGGGAGCGTACATGTGAGGGCGCGGGTTAGTGTCAGCGTACGGGTTAGGATTAGGGGACCGCTGAGGGTCAGGCTTCGTTGAAGGGTTAGGGTTCGGGTTCGGGCTAGGGTTAGGGTTAGGGGACGGGGACGGTTCAGGGTCCAGGTGAGGGTACGACAACGCTCTAGGGGGAGCGTACGTGTGAGGGCGCGGTTAGTGTCAGCGTACGGGTTAGGATTAGGGGACGGCTGAGGGTCAGGCTTCGGGGAAGGGTTAGGGTTAGGGTTCGGGCTAGGGTTAGGGTTAGGGGACGGGGACGGTTCAGGGTCCAGGTGAGGGTACGACAACGCTCTAGGGGGAGCGTACGTGTGAGGGCGCGGGTTAGTGTCAGCGTTCGGTTTAGGATTAGGGGACGGCTGAGGGTCAGGCTTCGGGGAAGGGTTAGGGTTAGGCTTCGGCCTAGGGTTAGGGTTAGGGGACGGGGACGGTTCAGGGTCCAGGTGACGGTACGACAACGCTCTAGGGGGAGCGTACGTGTGAGGGCGCGGGTTAGTGTCAGCGTACGGGTTAGGATTAGGGGACGGCTGAGGGTCAGGCTTCGGGGAAGGGTTAGGGTTAGGCTTCAGCCTAGGGTTAGGTTTAGGGGACGGGGACGGTTCAGGGTCCAGGTGAGGGTACGACAACGCTCTAGGGGGAGCGTACGTGTGAGGGCGCGGGTTAGTGTCAGCGTACGGGTTAGGATTAGGGGACGGCTGAGGGTCAGGCTTCGGGGAAGGGTTAGGGTTAGGCTTCGGGCTAGGGTTAGGGTTAGGGGACGGGGACGGTTCAGGGTCCAGGTGAGGGTACGACAATGCTCTAGGGGGAGCGTACGTGTGAGGGCGCGGGTTAGTGTCAGCGTACGGGTTAGGATTAGGGGACGGCTGAGGGTCAGGCTTCGGGGAAGGGTTAGGGTTAGGCTTCGGCCTAGGGTTAGGGTTAGGGGACGGGGACGGTTCACGGTCCAGGTGAGGGTACGACAACGCTCTAGGGGGAGCGTACGTGTGAGGGCGCGGGTTAGTGTCAGCGTACGGGTTAGGATTAGGGGACGGCTGAGGGTCAGGCTTCGTTGAAGGGTTAGGGTTCGGGTTCGGGCTAGGGTTAGGGTTAGGGGACGGGGAAGGTTCACGGTCCAGGTGAGGGTACGACAATGCTCTAGGGGGAGCGTACGTGTGAGGGCGCGGTTAGTGTCAGCGTACGGGTTAGGATTAGGGGACGGCTGAGTGTCAGGCTTCGGGGAAGGGTTAGGGTTAGGGTTCGGGCTAGGGTTAGGGTTAGGGGACGGGGACGGTTCAGGGTCCAGGTGAGGGTACGACAACGCTCTAGGGGGAGCGTACGTGTGAGGGCGCGGGTTAGTGTCAGCGTACGGGTTAGGATTAGGGGACGGCTGAGGGTCAGGCTTCGGGGAAGGGTTAGGGTTAGGGTTCGGGTAGGGTTAGGGTTAGGGGACGGGGACGGTTCAGGGTCCAGGTGAGGGTACGACAACGCTCTAGGGGGAGCGTACGTGTGAGGGCGCGGGTTAGTGTCAGCGTACGGGTTAGGATTAGGGGACGGCTGAGGGTCAGGCTTCGGGGAAGGGTTAGGGTTAGGCTTCAGCCTAGGGTTAGGGTTAGGGGACGGGGACGGTTCAGGGTCCAGGTGAGGGTACGACAACGCTCTAAGGGGAGCGTACGTGTGAGGGCGCGGTTAGTGTCAGTGTACGGGTTAGGATTAGGGGACGGCTGAGGGTCAGGCTTCGGGGAAGGGTTAGGGTTAGGGTTCGGCCTAGGGTTAGGGTTAGGGGACGGGGACGGTTCAGGGTCCAGGTGAGGGTACGACAACGCTCTAGGGGGAGCGTACGTGTGAGGGCGCGGGTTAGTGTCAGCGTACGGGTTAGGATTAGGGGACGGCTGAGGGTCAGGCTTCGGGGAAGGGTTAGGGTTAGGGTTCGGGCTAGGGTTAGGGTTAGGGGACAGGGACGGTTCAGGGTCCAGGTGAGCGTACGACAACGCTCTAGGGGGAGCGTACGTGTGAGGGCGCGGGTTAGTGTCAGCGTACGGGTTAGGATTAGGGGACGGCTGAGGGTCAGGCTTCGGGGAAGGGTTAGGGTTAGGCTTCGGCCTAGGGTTAGGGTTAGGAGACGGGGACGGTTCAGGGTCCAGGTGAGGGTACGACAACGCTCTAGGGGGAGCGTACGTGTGAGGGCGCGGGTTAGTGTCAGCGTACGGGTTAGGATTAGGGGACGGCTGAGGGTCAGGCTTCGGGGAAGGGTTAGGGTTAGGCTTCGGCCTAGGGTTAGGGTTAGGGGACGGGGACGGTTTAGGGTCCAGGTGAGGGTACGACAACGCTCTAGGGGGAGCGTACGTGTGAGGGCGCGGGTTAGTGTCAGCGTACGGGTTAGGATTAGGGGACGGCTGAGGGTCAGGCTTCGGGGAAGGGTTAGGGTTAGGCTTCGGGCTAGGGTTAGGGTTAGGGGACGGGGACGGTTTAGGGTCCAGGTGAGGGTACGACAACGCTCTACGGGGAGCGTACGTGTGAGGGCGCGGGTTAGTGTCAGCGTACGGGTTAGGATTAGGGGACGGCTGAGGGTTAGGCTTCGGGGAAGGGTTAGGGTTAGGGTTCGGGCTAGGGTTAGGGGACGGGGACGGTTTAGGGTCCAGGTGAGGGTACGACAACGCTCTAGGGGGAGCGTACGTGTGAGGCCGCCGGTTAGTGTCAGCGTACGGGTTAGGATTAGGGGACGGCTGAGCGTCAGGCTTCGGTGAAGGGTTAGGGTTAGGCTTCGGGCTAGGGTTAGGGTTAGGGGACGGGGACGGTTTAGGGTCCAGGTGAGGGTACGACAACGCTCTAGGGGGAGCGTACGTGTGAGGGCGCGGGTTAGTGTCAGCGTACGGGTTAGGATTAGGGGACGGCTGAGGGTCAGGCTTCGGGGAAGGGTTAGGGTTAGGCTTCGGGCTAGGGTTAGGGTTAGGGGACGGGGACGGTTTAGGGTCCAGGTGAGGGTACGACAACGCTCTAGGGGGAGCGTACGTGTGAGGGCGCGGGTTAGTGTCAGCGTACGGGTTAGGAATAGGGGACGGCTGAGGGTCAGGCTTCGGGGAAGTGTTAGGGTTAGGGTTCGGGCCAGGGTTAGGGTTAGGGGACGGGGACGGTTTAGGGTCCAGGTGAGGGTACGACAACGCTCTAGGGGGAGCGTACGTGTGAGGGCGCGGGTTAGTGTCAGCGTACGGGTTAGGATTAGGGGACGGCTGAGGGTCAGGCTTCGGGGAAGGGTTAGGGTTAGGGTTTGGGCTAGGGTTAGGGTTAGGGGACGGGGACGGTTTAGGGTCCAGGTGAGGGTACAACAACGCTCTAGGGGGAGCGTACGTGTGAGGGCGCGGGTTAGTGTCAGCGTACGGGTTAGGATTAGGGGACGGCTGAGGGTCAGGGTTCGGGGAAGGGTTAGGGTTAGGCTTCGGGCTAGGGTTAGGGTTAGGGGACGGGGACGGTTTAGGGTCCAGGTGAGGGTACGACAACGCTCTAGGGGGAGCGTACGTGTGAGGGCGCGGGTTAGTGTCAGCGTACGGGTTAGGATTAGGGGACGGCTGAGGGTCAGGCTTCGGGGAAGGGTTAGGGTTAGGGTTCGGGCTAGGGTTAGGGTTAGGGGACGGGGACGGTTTAGGGTCCAGGTGAGGGTACGACAACGCTCTAGGGGTGAGCGTACGTGTGAGGGCGCGGGTTAGTGTCAGCGTACGGGTTAGGATTAGGGGACGGCTGAGGGTCAGGCTTCGGGGAAGGGTTAGGGTTAGGGTTCGGCCTAGGGTTAGGGTTAGGGGACGGGGAAGGTTCAGGGTCCAGGTGAGGGTACGACAACGCTCTAGGGGGAGCGTACGTGTGAGGGCGCGGGTTAGTGTCAGCGTACGGGTTAGGATTAGGGGACGGCTGAGGGTCAGGCTTCGGGGAAGGGTTAGGGTTAGGGTTCGGCCTAGGGTTAGGGTTAGGGGACGGGGACGGTTCAGGGTCCAGGTGAGGGTACGACAACGCTCTAGGGGGAGCGTACGTGTGAGGGCGCGGGTTAGTGTCAGCGTACGGGTTAGAATTAGGGGACGGCTGAGGGTCAGGCTTCGGGGAAGGGTTCGGGTTAGGGTTCCGGCTAGGGTTAGGGGACGGGGACGGGGACGGTTTAGGGTCCAGGTGAGGGTACGACAACGCTCTAGGGGGAGCGTACGTGTGAGGGCGCGGGTTAGTGTCAGCGTACGGGTTAGGATTAGGGGACGGCTGAGGGTCAGGCTTCGGGGAAGGGTTAGGGTTAGGGTTTGGGCTAGGGTTAGGGTTAGGGGACGGGGACGGTTTAGGGTCCAGGTGAGGGTACGACAACGCTCTAGGGGGAGCGTACGTGTGAGGGCGCGGGTTAGTGTCAGCGTACGGGTTAGGATTAGGGGACGGCTGAGGGTCAGGCTTCGGGGAAGTGTTAGGGTTAGGGTTCGGGCTAGGGTTAGGGGACGGGGACGGGGACGGTTTAGGGTCCAGGTGAGGGTACGACAACGCTCTAGGGGGAGCGTACGTGTGAGGGCGCGGGTTAGTGTCAGCGTACGGGTTAGGATTAGGGGACGGCTGAGGGTCAGGCTTCGGGGAAGGGTTAGGGTTAGGGTTCGGGCTAGGGTTAGGGTTAGGGGACGGGGACGGTTTAGGGTCCAGGTGAGGGTACGACAACGCTCTAGGGGGAGCGTACGTGTGAGGGCGCGGGTTAGTGTCAGCGTACGGGTTAGGATTAGGGGACGGCTGAGGGTCAGGCTTCGGGGAAGGGTTAGGGTTAGGGTTCGGCCTAGGGTTAGGGTTAGGGGACGGGGAAGGTTCAGGGTCCAGGTGAGGGTACGACAACGCTCTAGGGGGAGCGTACGTGTGAGGGCGCGGGTTAGTGTCAGCGTACGGGTTAGGATTAGGGGACGGCTGAGGGTCAGGCTTCGGGGAAGGGTTAGGGTTAGGGTTCGGCCTAGGGTTAGGGTTAGGGGACGGGGACGGTTCAGGGTCCAGGTGAGGGTACGACAACGCTCTAGGGGGAGCGTACGTGTGAGGGCGCGGGTTAGTGTCAGCGTACGGGTTAGAATTAGGGGACGGCTGAGGGTCAGGCTTCGGGGAAGGGTTCGGGTTAGGGTTCCGGCTAGGGTTAGGGGACGGGGACGGGGACGGTTTAGGGTCCAGGTGAGGGTACGACAACGCTCTAGGGGGAGCGTACGTGTGAGGGCGCGGGTTAGTGTCAGCGTACGGGTTAGGATTAGGGGACGGCTGAGGGTCAGGCTTCGGGGAAGGGTTAGGGTTAGGGTTTGGGCTAGGGTTAGGGTTAGGGGACGGGGACGGTTTAGGGTCCAGGTGAGGGTACGACAACGCTCTAGGGGGAGCGTACGTGTGAGGGCGCGGGTTAGTGTCAGCGTACGGGTTAGGATTAGGGGACGGCTGAGGGTCAGGCTTCGGGGAAGGGTTAGGGTTAGGGTTCGGGCTAGGGTTAGGGGACGGGGACGGGGACGGTTTAGGGTCCAGGTGAGGGTACGACAACGCTCTAGGGGGAGCGTACGTGTGAGGGCGCGGGTTAGTGTCAGCGTACGGTTTAGGATTAGGGGACGGCTGAGGGTCAGGCTTCGGGGAAGGGTTAGGGTTAGGGTTCGGGCTAGGGTTAGGGTTAGGGGACGGGGACGGTTTAGGGTCCAGGTGAGGGTACGACAACGCTCTAGGGGGAGCGTACGTGTGAGGGCGCGGGTTAGTGTCAGCGTACGGGTTAGGATTAGGGGACGGCTGAGGGTCAGGCTCCGGGGAAGGGTTAGGGTTAGGCCTCGGGCTAGGGTTAGGGTTAGGGGACGGGGACGGTTTAGGGTCCAGGTGAGGGTACGACAACGCTCTAGGGGGAGCGTACGTGTGAGGGCGCGGGTTAGTGTCAGCGTACGGGTTAGGATTAGGGGACGGCTGAGAGTCAGGCTTCGGGGAAGGGTTAGGGTTAGGCTTCGGGCTAGGGTTAGGGTTAGGGGACGGGGACGGTTTAGGGTCCAGGTGAGGGTACGACAACGCTCTAGGGGGAGCGTACGTGTGAGGGCGCGGGTTAGTGTCAGCGTACGGGTTAGGATTAGGGGACGGCTGAGGGTCAGGCTTCGGGGAAGGGTTAGGGTTAGGCTTCGGGCTAGGGTTAGGGTTAGGGGATGGGGACGGTTTAGGGTCCAGGTGAGGGTACGACAACGCTCTACGGGGAGCGTACGTGTGAGGGCGCGGGTTAGTGTCAGCGTACGGGTTAGGTTTAGGGGACGGCTGAGGGTTAGGCTTCGGGGAAGTGTTAGGGTTAGGGTTCGGGCTAGGGTTAGGGTTAGGGGACGGGGACGGTTTAGGGTCCAGGTGAGGGTACGACAACGCTCTAGGGGGAGCGTACATGTGAGGGCGCGGGTTAGTGTCAGCGTACGGGTTAGGATTAGGGGACGGCTGAGGGTCAGGCTTCGTTGAAGGGTTAGGGTTCGGGTTCGGGCTAGGGTTAGGGTTAGGGGACGGGGACGGTTCAGGGTCCAGGTGAGGGTACGACAACGCTCTAGGGGGAGCGTACGTGTGAGGGCGCGGTTAGTGTCAGCGTACGGGTTAGGATTAGGGGACGGCTGAGGGTCAGGCTTCGGGGAAGGGTTAGGGTTAGGGTTCGGGCTAGGGTTAGGGTTAGGGGACGGGGACGGTTCAGGGTCCAGGTGAGGGTACGACAACGCTCTAGGGGGAGCGTACGTGTGAGGGCGCGGGTTAGTGTCAGCGTACGGGTTAGGATTAGGGGACGGCTGAGGGTCAGGCTTCGGGGAAGGGTTAGGGTTAGGCTTCGGCCTAGGGTTAGGGTTAGGGGACGGGGACGGTTCAGGGTCCAGGTGAGGGTACGACAACGCTCTAGGGGGAGCGTACGTGTGAGGGCGCGGGTTAGTGTCAGCGTTCGGTTTAGGATTAGGGGACGGCTGAGGGTCAGGCTTCGGGGAAGGGTTAGGGTTAGGCTTCGGCCTAGGGTTAGGGTTAGGGGACGGGGACGGTTCAGGGTCCAGGTGACGGTACGACAACGCTCTAGGGGGAGCGTACGTGTGAGGGCGCGGGTTAGTGTCAGCGTACGGGTTAGGATTAGGGGACGGCTGAGGGTCAGGCTTCGGGGAAGGGTTAGGGTTAGGCTTCGGCCTAGGGTTAGGGTTAGGGGACGGGGACGGTTCAGGGTCCAGGTGAGGGTACGACAACGCTCTAGGGGGAGCGTACGTGTGAGGGCGCGGGTTAGTGTCAGCGTTCGGTTTAGGATTAGGGGACGGCTGAGGGTCAGGCTTCGGGGAAGGGTTAGGGTTAGGCTTCGGGCTAGGGTTAGGGTTAGGGGACGGGGACGGTTCAGGGTCCAGGTGAGGGTACGACAACGCTCTAGGGGGAGCGTACGTGTGAGGGCGCGGTTAGTGTCAGTGTACGGGTTAGGATTAGGGGACGGCTGAGGGTCAGGCTTCGGGGAAGGGTTAGGGTTAGGGTTCGGCCTAGGGTTAGGCTTAGGGGACGGGGACGGTTCAGGGTCCAGGTGAGGGTACGACAACGCTCTAGGAGGAGCGTACATGTGAGGGCGCGGGTTAGTGTCAGCGTACGGGTTAGGATTAGGGGACGGCTGAGGGTCAGGCTTCGGGGAAGGGTTAGGGTTAGGTTTCGGGCTAGGGTTAGGGTTAGGGGACGGGGACGGTTCAGGGTCCAGGTGAGCGTACGACAACGCTCTAGGGGGAGCGTACGTGTGAGGGCGCGGGTTAGTGTCAGCGTACGGGTTAGGATTAGGGGACGGCTGAGGGTCAGGCTTCGGGGAAGGGTTAGGGTTAGGCTTCGGCCTAGGGTTAGGGTTAGGGGACGGGGACGGTTCAGGGTCCAGGTGAGGGTACGACAACGCTCTAGGGGGAGCGTACGTGTGAGGGCGCGGGTTAGTGTCAGCGTACGGGTTAGGATTAGGGGACGGCTGAGGGTCAGGCTTCGGGGAAGGGTTAGGGTTAGGCTTCGGCCTAGGGTTAGGGTTAGGGGACGGGGACGGTTCAGGGTCCAGGTGAGGGTACGACAACGCTCTAGGGGGAGCGTACGTGTGAGGGCGCGGGTTAGTGTCAGCGTACGGGTTAGGATTAGGGGACGGCTGAGGGTCAGGCTTCGGGGAAGGGTTAGAGTTAGGGTTCGGCCTAGGGTTAGGGTTAGGGGACGGGGACGGTTCAGGGTCCAGGTGAGGGTACGACAACGCTCTAGGGGGAGCGTACGTGTGAGGGCGCGGGTTAGTGTCAGCGTACGGGTTAGGATTAGGGGACGGCTGAGGGTCAGGCTTCGGGGAAGGGTTAGGGTTAGGCTTCGGCCTAGGGTTAGGGTTAGGGGACGGGGACGGTTCAGGGTCCAGGTGAGGGTACGACAACGCTCTAGGGGGAGCGTACGTGTGAGGGCGCGGTTAGTGTCAGCGTACGGGTTAGGATTAGGGGACGGCTGAGGGTCAGGCTTCGGGGAAGGGTTAGGGTTAGGGTTCGGGCTAGGGTTAGGGTTAGGGGACGGGGACGGTTCAGGGTCCAGGTGAGGGTACGACAACGCTCTAGGGGGAGCGTACGTGTGAGGGCGCGGGTTAGTGTCAGCCTACGGGTTAGGATTAGGGGACGGCTGAGGGTCAGGCTTCGGGGAAGGGTTAGGGTTAGGGTTCGGGCTAGGGTTAGGGTTAGGGGACAGGGACGGTTTAGGGTCCAGGTGAGGGTACGACAACGCTCTAGGGGGAGCGTACATGTGAGGGCGCGGGTTAGTGTCAGCGTACGGGTTAGGATTAGGGGACCGCTGAGGGTCAGGCTTCGTTGAAGGGTTAGGGTTCGGGTTCGGGCTAGGGTTAGGGTTAGGGGACGGGGACGGTTCAGGGTCCAGGTGAGGGTACGACAACGCTCTAGGGGGAGCGTACGTGTGAGGGCGCGGTTAGTGTCAGCGTACGGGTTAGGATTAGGGGACGGCTGAGGGTCAGGCTTCGGGGAAGGGTTAGGGTTAGGGTTCGGGCTAGGGTTAGGGTTAGGGGACGGGGACGGTTCAGGGTCCAGGTGAGGGTACGACAACGCTCTAGGGGGAGCGTACGTGTGAGGGCGCGGGTTAGTGTCAGCGTACGGGTTAGGATTAGGGGACGGCTGAGGGTCAGGCTTCTGGGAAGGGTTAGGGTTAGGCTTCGGCCTAGGGTTAGGGTTAGGGGACGGGGACGGTTCAGGGTCCAGGTGAGGGTACGACAACGCTCTAGGGGGAGCGTACGTGTGAGGGCGCGGGTTAGTGTCAGCGTTCGGTTTAGGATTAGGGGACGGCTGAGGGTCAGGCTTCGGGGAAGGGTTAGGGTTAGGCTTCGGCCTAGGGTTAGGGTTAGGGGACGGGGACGGTTCAGGGTCCAGGTGACGGTACGACAACGCTCTAGGGGGAGCGTACGTGTGAGGGCGCGGGTTAGTGTCAGCGTACGGGTTAGGATTAGGGGACGGCTGAGGGTCAGGCTTCGGGGAAGGGTTAGGGTTAGGCTTCAGCCTAGGGTTAGGTTTAGGGGACGGGGACGGTTCAGGGTCCAGGTGAGGGTACGACAACGCTCTAGGGGGAGCGTACGTGTGAGGGCGCGGGTTAGTGTCAGCGTACGGGTTAGGATTAGGGGACGGCTGAGGGTCAGGCTTCGGGGAAGGGTTAGGGTTAGGCTTCGGGCTAGGGTTAGGGTTAGGGGACGGGGACGGTTCAGGGTCCAGGTGAGGGTACGACAATGCTCTAGGGGGAGCGTACGTGTGAGGGCGCGGGTTAGTGTCAGCGTACGGGTTAGGATTAGGGGACGGCTGAGGGTCAGGCTTCGGGGAAGGGTTAGGGTTAGGCTTCGGCCTAGGGTTAGGGTTAGGGGACGGGGACGGTTCACGGTCCAGGTGAGGGTACGACAACGCTCTAGGGGGAGCGTACGTGTGAGGGCGCGGGTTAGTGTCAGCGTACGGGTTAGGATTAGGGGACGGCTGAGGGTCAGGCTTCGTTGAAGGGTTAGGGTTCGGGTTCGGGCTAGGGTTAGGGTTAGGGGACGGGGAAGGTTCACGGTCCAGGTGAGGGTACGACAATGCTCTAGGGGGAGCGTACGTGTGAGGGCGCGGTTAGTGTCAGCGTACGGGTTAGGATTAGGGGACGGCTGAGTGTCAGGCTTCGGGGAAGGGTTAGGGTTAGGGTTCGGGCTAGGGTTAGGGTTAGGGGACGGGGACGGTTCAGGGTCCAGGTGAGGGTACGACAACGCTCTAGGGGGAGCGTACGTGTGAGGGCGCGGGTTAGTGTCAGCGTACGGGTTAGGATTAGGGGACGGCTGAGGGTCAGGCTTCGGGGAAGGGTTAGGGTTAGGGTTCGGGTAGGGTTAGGGTTAGGGGACGGGGACGGTTCAGGGTCCAGGTGAGGGTACGACAACGCTCTAGGGGGAGCGTACGTGTGAGGGCGCGGGTTAGTGTCAGCGTACGGGTTAGGATTAGGGGACGGCTGAGGGTCAGGCTTCGGGGAAGGGTTAGGGTTAGGCTTCAGCCTAGGGTTAGGGTTAGGGGACGGGGACGGTTCAGGGTCCAGGTGAGGGTACGACAACGCTCTAAGGGGAGCGTACGTGTGAGGGCGCGGTTAGTGTCAGTGTACGGGTTAGGATTAGGGGACGGCTGAGGGTCAGGCTTCGGGGAAGGGTTAGGGTTAGGGTTCGGCCTAGGGTTAGGGTTAGGGGACGGGGACGGTTCAGGGTCCAGGTGAGGGTACGACAACGCTCTAGGGGGAGCGTACGTGTGAGGGCGCGGGTTAGTGTCAGCGTACGGGTTAGGATTAGGGGACGGCTGAGGGTCAGGCTTCGGGGAAGGGTTAGGGTTAGGGTTCGGGCTAGGGTTAGGGTTAGGGGACAGGGACGGTTCAGGGTCCAGGTGAGCGTACGACAACGCTCTAGGGGGAGCGTACGTGTGAGGGCGCGGGTTAGTGTCAGCGTACGGGTTAGGATTAGGGGACGGCTGAGGGTCAGGCTTCGGGGAAGGGTTAGGGTTAGGCTTCGGCCTAGGGTTAGGGTTAGGAGACGGGGACGGTTCAGGGTCCAGGTGAGGGTACGACAACGCTCTAGGGGGAGCGTACGTGTGAGGGCGCGGGTTAGTGTCAGCGTACGGGTTAGGATTAGGGGACGGCTGAGGGTCAGGCTTCGGGGAAGGGTTAGGGTTAGGCTTCGGCCTAGGGTTAGGGTTAGGGGACGGGGACGGTTCAGGGTCCAGGTGAGGGTACGACAACGCTCTAGGGGGAGCGTACGTGTGAGGGCGCGGGTTAGTGTCAGCGTACGGGTTAGGATTAGGGGACGGCTGAGGGTCAGGCTTCGGGGAAGGGTTAGGGTTAGGCTTCAGCCTAGGGTTAGGGTTAGGGGACGGGGACGGTTCAGGGTCCAGGTGAGGGTACGACAACGCTCTAGGGGGAGCGTACGTGTGAGGGCGCGGGTTAGTGTCAGCGTACGGGTTAGGATTAGGGGACGGCTGAGGGTCAGGCTTCGGGGAAGGGTTAGGGTTAGGCTTCGGCCTAGGGTTAGGGTTAGGGGACGGGGACGGTTCAGGGTCCAGGTGAGGGTACGACAACGCTCTAGGGGGAGCGTACGTGTGAGGGCGCGGGTTAGTGTCAGCGTTCGGTTTAGGATTAGGGGACGGCTGAGGGTCAGGCTTCGGGGAAGGGTTAGGGTTAGGCTTCGGCCTAGGGTTAGGGTTAGGGGACGGGGACGGTTCAGGGTCCAGGTGACGGTACGACAACGCTCTAGGGGGAGCGTACGTGTGAGGGCGCGGGTTAGTGTCAGCGTACGGGTTAGGATTAGGGGACGGCTGAGGGTCAGGCTTCGGGGAAGGGTTAGGGTTAGGCTTCGGCCTAGGGTTAGGTTTAGGGGACGGGGACGGTTCAGGGTCCAGGTGAGGGTACGACAACGCTCTAGGGGGAGCGTACGTGTGAGGGCGCGGGTTAGTGTCAGCGTACGGGTTAGGATTAGGGGACGGCTGAGGGTCAGGCTTCGGGGAAGGGTTAGGGTTAGGCTTCGGGCTAGGGTTAGGGTTAGGGGACGGGGACGGTTCAGGGTCCAGGTGAGGGTACGACAATGCTCTAGGGGGAGCGTACGTGTGAGGGCGCGGGTTAGTGTCAGCGTACGGGTTAGGATTAGGGGACGGCTGAGGGTCAGGCTTCGGGGAAGGGTTAGGGTTAGGCTTCGGCCTAGGGTTAGGGTTAGGGGACGGGGACGGTTCACGGTCCAGGTGAGGGTACGACAACGCTCTAGGGGGAGCGTACATGTGAGGGCGCGGGTTAGTGTCAGCGTACGGGTTAGGATTAGGGGACGGCTGAGGGTCAGGCTTCGTTGAAGGGTTAGGGTTCGGGTTCGGGCTAGGGTTAGGGTTAGGGGACGGGGAAGGTTCACGGTCCAGGTGAGGGTACGACAATGCTCTAGGGGGAGCGTACGTGTGAGGGCGCGGTTAGTGTCAGCGTACGGGTTAGGATTAGGGGACGGCTGAGTGTCAGGCTTCGGGGAAGGGTTAGGGTTAGGGTTCGGGCTAGGGTTAGGGTTAGGGGACGGGGACGGTTCAGGGTCCAGGTGAGGGTACGACAACGCTCTAGGGGGAGCGTACGTGTGAGGGCGCGGGTTAGTGTCAGCGTACGGGTTAGGATTAGGGGACGGCTGAGGGTCAGGCTTCGGGGAAGGGTTAGGGTTAGGGTTCGGGCTAGGGTTAGGGTTAGGGGACGGGGACGGTTCAGGGTCCAGGTGAGGGTACGACAACGCTCTAGGGGGAGCGTACGTGTGAGGGCGCGGGTTAGTGTCAGCGTACGGGTTAGGATTAGGGGACGGCTGAGGGTCAGGCTTCGGGGAAGGGTTAGGGTTAGGCTTCAGCCTAGGGTTAGGCTTAGGGGACGGGGACGGTTCAGGGTCCAGGTGAGGGTACGACAACGCTCTAGGGGGAGCGTACGTGTGAGGGCGCGGTTAGTGTCAGTGTACGGGTTAGGATTAGGGGACGGCTGAGGGTCAGGCTTCGGGGAAGGGTTAGGGTTAGGGTTCGGCCTAGGGTTAGGGTTAGGGGACGGGGACGGTTCAGGGTCCAGGTGAGGGTACGACAACGCTCTAGGGGGAGCGTACGTGTGAGGGCGCGGGTTAGTGTCAGCGTACGGGTTAGGATTAGGGGACGGCTGAGGGTCAGGCTTCGGGGAAGGGTTAGGGTTAGGGTTCGGGCTAGGGTTAGGGTTAGGGGACAGGGACGGTTCAGGGTCCAGGTGAGCGTACGACAACGCTCTAGGGGGAGCGTACGTGTGAGGGCGCGGGTTAGTGTCAGCGTACGGGTTAGGATTAGGGGACGGCTGAGGGTCAGGCTTCGGGGAAGGGTTAGGGTTATGCTTCGGCCTAGGGTTAGGGTTAGGAGACGGGGACGGTTCAGGGTCCAGGTGAGGGTACGACAATGCTCTAGGGGGAGCGTACGTGTGAGGGCGCGGGTTAGTGTCAGCGTACGGGTTAGGATTAGGGGACGGCTGAGGGTCAGGCTTCGGGGAAGGGTTAGGGTTAGGCTTCGGCCTAGGGTTAGGGTTAGGGGACGGGGACGGTTCAGGGTCCAGGTGAGGGTACGACAACGCTCTAGGGGGAGCGTACGTGTGAGGGCACGGGTTAGTGTCAGCGTACGGGTTAGGATTAGGGGACGGCTGAGGGTCAGGCTTCGTTGAAGGGTTAGGGTTCGGGTTCGGGCTAGGGTTAGGGTTAGGGGACGGGGAAGGTTCACGGTCCAGGTGAGGGTACGACAATGCTCTAGGGGGAGCGTACGTGTGAGGGCGCGGTTAGTGTCAGCGTACGGGTTAGGATTAGGGGACGGCTGAGGGTCAGGCTTCGGGGAAGGGTTAGGGTTAGGGTTCGGGCTAGGGTTAGGGTTAGGGGACGGGGACGGTTCAGGGTCCAGGTGAGGGTACGACAACGCTCTAGGGGGAGCGTACGTGTGAGGGCGCGGGTTAGTGTCAGCGTACGGGTTAGGATTAGGGGACGGCTGAGGGTCAGGCTTCGGGGAAGGGTTAGGGTTAGTGTTCGGGCTAGGGTTAGGGTTAGGGGACGGGGACGGTTCAGGGTCCAGGTGAGGGTACGACAACGCTCTAGGGGGAGCGTACGTGTGAGGGCGCGGGTTAGTGTCAGCGTACGGGTTAGGATTAGGGGACGGCTGAGGGTCAGGCTTTGGGGAAGGGTTAGGGTTAGGCTTCAGCCTAGGGTTAGGGTTAGGGGACGGGGACGGTTCAGGGTCCAGGTGAGGGTACGACAACGCTCTAGGGGGAGCGTACGTGTGAGGGCGCGGTTAGTGTCAGTGTACGGGTTAGGATTAGGGGACGGCTGAGGGTCAGGCTTCGGGGAAGGGTTAGGGTTAGGGTTCGGCCTAGGGTTAGGGTTAGGGGACGGGGACGGTTCAGGGTCCAGGTGAGGGTACGACAACGCTCTAGGGGGAGCGTACGTGTGAGGGCGCGGGTTAGTGTCAGCGTACGGGTTAGGATTAGGGGACGGCTGAGGGTCAGGCTTCGGGGAAGGGTTAGGGTTAGGGTTCGGGCTAGGGTTAGGGTTAGGGGACGGGGACGGTTCAGGGTCCAGGTGAGCGTACGACAACGCTCTAGGGGGAGCGTACGTGTGAGGGCGGGGGTTAGTGTCAGCGTACGGGTTAGGATTAGGGGACGGCTGAGGGTCAGGCTTCGGGGAAGGGTTAGGGTTAGGCTTCGGCCTAGGGTTAGGGTTAGGGGACGGGGACGGTTCAGGGTCCAGGTGAGGGTACGACAACGCTCTAGGGGGAGCGTACGTGTGAGGGCGCGGGTTAGTGTCAGCGTACGGGTTAGGATTAGGGGACGGCTGAGGGTCAGGCTTCGGGGAAGGGTTAGGGTTAGGCTTCGGCCTAGGGTTAGGGTTAGGGGACGGGGACGGTTCAGGGTCCAGGTGAGGGTACGACAACGCTCTAGGGGGAGCGTACGTGTGAGGGCGCGGGTTAGTGTCAGCGTACGGGTTAGGATTAGGGGACGGCTGAGGGTCAGGCTTCGGGGAAGGGTTAGAGTTAGGGTTCGGCCTAGGGTTAGAGTTAGGGGACGGGGACGGTTCAGGGTCCAGGTGAGGGTACGACAACGCTCTAGGGGGAGCGTACGTGTGAGGGCGCGGGTTAGTGTCAGCGTACGGGTTAGGATTAGGGGACGGCTGAGGGTCAGGCTTCGGGGAAGGGTTAGGGTTAGGCTTCAGCCTAGGGTTAGGGTTAGGGGACGGGGACGGTTCAGGGTCCAGGTGAGGGTACGACAACGCTCTAGGGGGAGCGTACGTGTGAGGGCGCGGTTAGTGTCAGCGTACGGGTTAGGATTAGGGGACGGCTGAGGGTCAGGCTTCGGGGAAGGGTTAGGGTTAGGGTTCGGGCTAGGGTTAGGGTTAGGGGACGAGGACGGTTCAGGGTCCAGGTGAGGGTACGACAACGCTCTAGGGGGAGCGTACGTGTGAGGGCGCGGTTAGTGTCAGCGTACGGGTTAGGATTAGGGGACGGCTGAGGGTCAGGCTTCGGGGAAGGGTTAGGGTTAGGGTTCGGGCTAGGGTTAGGGTTAGGGGACGGGGACGGTTCAGGGTCCAGGTGAGGGTACGACAACGCTCTAGGGGGAGCGTACGTGTGAGGGCGCGGGTTAGTGTCAGCCTACGGGTTAGGATTAGGGGACGGCTGAGGGTCAGGCTTCGGGGAAGGGTTAGGGTTAGGGTTCGGGCTAGGGTTAGGGTTAGGGGACAGGGACGGTTCAGGGTCCAGGTGAGGGTACGACAACGCTCTAGGGGGAGCGTACGTGTGAGGGCGCAGGTTAGTGTCAGCGTACGGGTTAGGATTAGGGGACGGCTGAGGGTCAGGCTTCGGGGAAGGGTTAGGGTTAGGCTTCAGCCTAGGGTTAGGGTTAAGGGACGGGGACGGTTCATGGTCCAGGTGAGGGTACGACAACGCTCTAGGGGGAGCGTACGTGTGAGGGCGCGGGTTAGTGTCAGCGTACGGGTTAGGATTAGGGGACGGCTGAGGGTCAGGCTTCGGGGAAGGGTTAGGGTTAGGGTTCGGGCTAGGATTAGGGTTAGGGGACGGGGACGGTTCAGGGTCCAGGTGAGGGTACGACAACGCTCTAGGGGGAGCGTACGTGTGAGGGCGCGGGTTAGTGTCAGCGTACGGGTTAGGATTAGGGGACGGCTGAGGGTCAGGCTTCGGGGAAGGGTTAGGGTTAGGCTTCGGCCTAGGGTTAGGGTTAGGGGACGGGGACGGTTCAGGGTCCAGGTGAGGGTACGACAACGCTCTAGGGGGAGCGTACGTGTGAGGGCGCGGGTTAGTGTCAGCGTACGGGTTAGGATTAGGGGACTGCTGAGGGTCAGGCTTCGGGGAAGAGTTAGGGTTAGGCTTCGGCCTAGGGTTAGGGTTAGGGGACGGGGACGGTTCAGGGTAGAGGTGAGGGTACGACAACGCTCTAGGGGGAGCGTACGTGTGAGGGCGCGGGTTAGTGTCAGCGTACGGGTTAGGATTAGGGGACGGCTGAGGGTCAGGCTTCGGGGAAGGGTTAGAGTTAGGGTTCGGCCTAGGGTTAGGGTTAGGGGACGGGGACGGTTCAGGGTCCAGGTGAGGGTACGACAACGCTCTAGGGGGAGCGTACGTGTGAGGGCGCGGGTTAGTGTCAGCGTACGGGTTAGGATTAGGGGACGGCTGAGGGTCAGGCTTCGGGGAAGGGTTAGGGTTAGGGTTCGGCCTAGGGTTAGGGTTAGTGGACGGGGAAGGTTCAGGGTCCAGGTGAGGGTACGACAACGCTCTAGGGGGAGCGTACGTGTGAGGGCGCGGGTTAGTGTCAGCGTACGGGTTAGGATTAGGGGACGGCTGAGGGTCAGGCTTCGGGGAAGGGTTAGGGTTAGGGTTCGGCCTAGGGTTAGGGTTAGGGGATGGGGACGGTTCAGGGTCCAGGTGAGGGTATGACAACGCTCTAGGGGGAGCGTACGTGTGAGGGCGCGGGTTAGTGTCAGCGTACGGGTTAGGATTAGGGGACGGCTGAGGGTCAGGCTTCGGGGAAGGGTTAGGGTTAGCGTTCGGGCTAGGGTTAGGGTTAGGGGACGGGGACGGTTTAGGGTCCAGGTGAGGGTACGACAACGCTCTAGGGGGAGCGTACATGTGAGGGCGCGGGTTAGTGTCAGCGTACGGGTTAGGATTAGGGGACGGCTGAGGGTCAGGCTTCGGGGAAGGGTTAGGGTTAGGGTTCGGGCTAGGGTTAGGGTTAGGGGACGGGGACGGTTTAGGGTCCAGGTGAGGGTACGACAACGCTCCAGGGGGAGCGTACGTGTGAGGGCGCGGGTTAGTGTCAGCGTACGGGTTAGGATTAGGGGACGGCTGAGGGTCAGGCTTCGGGGAAGTGTTAGGGTTAGGGTTCGGGCTAGGGTTAGGGTTAGGGGACGGGGACGGTTTAGGGTCCAGGTGAGGGTACGACAACGCTCTAGGGGGAGCGTACGTGTGAGGGCGCGGGTTAGTGTCAGCGTACGGGTTAGGATTAGGGGACGGCTGAGGGTCAGGCTTCGGGGAAGGGTTAGGGTTAGGCCTCGGGCTAGGGTTAGGGTTAGGGGACGGGGACGGTTTAGGGTCCAGGTGAGCGTACGACAACGCTCTAGGGGGAGCGTACGTGTGAGGGCGCGGGTTAGTGTCAGCGTACGGGTTAGGATTAGGGGACGGCTGAGAGTCAGGCTTCGGGGAAGGGTTAGGGTTAGGCTTCGGGCTAGGGTTAGGGTTAGGGGACGGGGACGGTTTAGGGTCCAGGTGAGGGTACGACAACGCTCTAGGGGGAGCGTACGTGTGAGGGCGCGGGTTAGTGTCAGCGTACGGGTTAGGATTAGGGGACGGCTGAGGGTCAGGCTTCGGGGAAGGGTTAGGGTTAGGCTTCGGGCTAGGGTTAGGGTTAGGGGACGGGGACGGTTTAGGGTCCAGGTGAGGGTACGACAACGCTCTACGGGGAGCGTACGTGTGAGGGCGCGGGTTAGTGTCAGCGTACGGGTTAGGATTAGGGGACGGCTGAGGGTTAGGCTTCGGGGAAGGGTTAGGGTTAGGGTTCGGGCTAGGGTTAGGGGACGGGGACGGTTTAGGGTCCAGGTGAGGGTACGACAACGCTCTAGGGGGAGCGTACGTGTGAGGGCGCGGGTTAGTGTCAGCCTACGGGTTAGGATTAGGGGACGGCTGAGGGTCAGGCTTCGGGGAAGGGTTAGGGTTAGGGTTCGGGCTAGGGTTAGGGTTAGGGGACAGGGACGGTTCAGGGTCCAGGTGAGGGTACGACAACGCTCTAGGGGGAGCGTACGTGTGAGGGCGCAGGTTAGTGTCAGCGTACGGGTTAGGATTAGGGGACGGCTGAGGGTCAGGCTTCGGGGAAGGGTTAGGGTTAGGCTTCGGCCTAGGGTTAGGGTTAGGGGACGGGGACGTTTCAGGGTCCAGGTGAGGGTACGACAACGCTCTAGGGGGAGCGTACGTGTGAGGGCGCGGGTTAGTGTCAGCGTACGGGTTAGGATTAGGGGACTGCTGAGGGTCAGGCTTCGGGGAAGAGTTAGGGTTAGGCTTCGGCCTAGGGTTAGGGTTAGGGGACGGGGACGGTTCAGGGTAGAGGTGAGGGTACGACAACGCTCTAGGGGGAGCGTACGTGTGAGGGCGCGGGTTAGTGTCAGCGTACGGGTTAGGATTAGGGGACGGCTGAGGGTCAGGCTTCGGGGAAGGGTTAGAGTTAGGGTTCGGCCTAGGGTTAGGGTTAGGGGACGGGGACGGTTCAGGGTCCAGGTGAGGGTACGACAACGCTCTAGGGGGAGCGTACGTGTGAGGGCGCGGGTTAGTGTCAGCGTACGGGTTAGGATTAGGGGACGGCTGAGGGTCAGGCTTCGGGGAAGGGTTAGGGTTAGGGTTCGGCCTAGGGTTAGGGTTAGGGGATGGGGACGGTTCAGAGTCCAGGTGAGGGTATGACAACGCTCTAGGGGGAGCGTACGTGTGAGGGCGCGGGTTAGTGTCAGCGTACGGGTTAGGATTAGGGGACGGCTGAGGGTCAGGCTTCGGGGAAGGGTTAGGGTTAGGGTTCGGGCTAGGGTTAGGGTTAGGGGACGGGGACGGTTTAGGGTCCAGGTGAGGGTACGACAACGCTCTAGGGGGAGCGTACATGTGAGGGCGCGGGTTAGTGTCAGCGTACGGGTTAGGATTAGGGGACGGCTGAGGGTCAGGCTTCGGGGAAGGGTTAGGGTTAGGGTTCGGGCTAGGGTTAGGGTTAGGGGACGGGGACGGTTTAGGGTCCAGGTGAGGGTACGACAACGCTCCAGGGGGAGCGTACGTGTGAGGGCGCGGGTTAGTGTCAGCGTACGGGTTAGGATTAGGGGACGGCTGAGGGTCAGGCTTCGGGGAAGTGTTAGGGTTAGGGTTCGGGCTAGGGTTAGGGTTAGGGGACGGGGACGGTTTAGGGTCCAGGTGAGGGTACGACAACGCTCTAGGGGGAGCGTACGTGTGAGGGCGCGGGTTAGTGTCAGCGTACGGGTTAGGATTAGGGGACGGCTGAGGGTCAGGCTTCGGGGAAGGGTTAGGGTTAGGCCTCGGGCTAGGGTTAGGGTTAGGGGACGGGGACGGTTTAGGGTCCAGGTGAGGGTACGACAACGCTCTAGGGGGAGCGTACGTGTGAGGGCGCGGGTTAGTGTCAGCGTACGGGTTAGGATTAGGGGACGGCTGAGAGTCAGGCTTCGGGGAAGGGTTAGGGTTAGGCTTCGGGCTAGGGTTAGGGTTAGGGGACGGGGACGGTTTAGGGTCCAGGTGAGGGTACGACAACGCTCTAGGGGGAGCGTACGTGTGAGGGCGCGGGTTAGTGTCAGCGTACGGGTTAGGATTAGGGGACGGCTGAGGGTCAGGCTTCGGGGAAGGTTTAGGGTTAGGCTTCGGGCTAGGGTTAGGGTTAGGGGACGGGGACGGTTTAGGGTCCAGGTGAGGGTACGACAACGCTCTAGGGGGAGCGTACGTGTGAGGGCGCGGGTTAGTGTCAGCGTACGGGTTAGGATTAGGGGACTGCTGAGGGTCAGGCTTCGGGGAAGAGTTAGGGTTAGGCTTCGGCCTAGGGTTAGGGTTAGGGGACGGGGACGGTTCAGGGTAGAGGTGAGGGTACGACAACGCTCTAGGGGGAGCGTACGTGTGAGGGCGCGGGTTAGTGTCAGCGTACGGGTTAGGATTAGGGGACGGCTGAGGGTCAGGCTTCGGGGAAGGGTTAGAGTTAGGGTTCGGCCTAGGGTTAGGGTTAGGGGACGGGGACGGTTCAGGGTCCAGGTGAGGGTACGACAACGCTCTAGGGGGAGCGTACGTGTGAGGGCGCGGGTTAGTGTCAGCGTACGGGTTAGGATTAGGGGACGGCTGAGGGTCAGGCTTCGGGGAAGGGTTAGGGTTAGGGTTCGGCCTAGGGTTAGGTTTAGTGGACGGGGAAGGTTCAGGGTCCAGGTGAGGGTACGACAACGCTCTAGGGGGAGCGTACGTGTGAGGGCGCGGGTTAGTGTCAGCGTACGGGTTAGGATTAGGGGACGGCTGAGGGTCAGGCTTCGGGGAAGGGTTAGGGTTAGGGTTCGGCCTAGGGTTAGGGTTAGGGGATGGGGACGGTTCAGGGTCCAGGTGAGGGTATGACAACGCTCTAGGGGGAGCGTACGTGTGAGGGCGCGGGTTAGTGTCAGCGTACGGGTTAGGATTAGGGGACGGCTGAGGGTCAGGCTTCGGGGAAGGGTTAGGGTTAGGGTTCGGGCTAGGGTTAGGGTTAGGGGACGGGGACGGTTTAGGGTCCAGGTGAGGGTACGACAACGCTCTAGGGGGAGCGTACATGTGAGGGCGCGGGTTAGTGTCAGCGTACGGGTTAGGATTAGGGGACGGCTGAGGGTCAGGCTTCGGGGAAGGGTTAGGGTTAGGGTTCGGGCTAGGGTTAGGGTTAGGGGACGGGGACGGTTTAGGGTCCAGGTGAAGGTACGACAACGCTCCAGGGGGAGCGTACGTGTGAGGGCGCGGGTTAGTGTCAGCGTACGGGTTAGGATTAGGGGACGGCTGAGGGTCAGGCTTCGGGGAAGTGTTAGGGTTAGGGTTCGGGCTAGGGTTAGGGTTAGGGGACGGGGACGGTTTAGGGTCCAGGTGAGGGTACGACAACGCTCTAGGGGGAGCGTACGTGTGAGGGCGCGGGTTAGTGTCAGCGTACGGGTTAGGATTAGGGGACGGCTGAGGGTCAGGCTTCGGGGAAAGGTTAGGGTTAGGCCTCGGGCTAGGGTTAGGGTTAGGGGACGGGGACGGTTTAGGGTCCAGGTGAGGGTACGACAACGCTCTAGGGGGAGCGTACGTGTGAGGGCGCGGGTTAGTGTCAGCGTACGGGTTAGGATTAGGGGACGGCTGAGAGTCAGGCTTCGGGGAAGGGTTAGGGTTAGGCTTCGGGCTAGGGTTAGGGTTAGGGGACGGGGACGGTTTAGGGTCCAGGTGAGGGTACGACAACGCTCTAGGGGGAGCGTACGTGTGAGGGCGCGGGTTAGTGTCAGCGTACGGGTTAGGATTAGGGGACGGCTGAGGGTCAGGCTTCGGGGAAGGGTTAGGGTTAGGCTTCGGGCTAGGGTTAGGGTTAGGGGACGGGGACGGTTTAGGGTCCAGGTGAGGGTACGACAACGCTCTACGGGGAGCGTACGTGTGAGGGCGCGGGTTAGTGTCAGCGTACGGGTTAGGATTAGGGGACGGCTGAGGGTTAGGCTTCGGGGAAGGGTTAGGGTTAGGGTTCGGGCTAGGGTTAGGGGACGGGGACGGTTTAGGGTCCAGGTGAGGGTACGACAACGCTCTAGGGGGAGCGTACGTGTGAGGCCGCCGGTTAGTGTCAGCGTACGGGTTAGGATTAGGGGACGGCTGAGCGTCAGGCTTCGGGGAAGGGTTAGGGTTAGGCTTCGGGCTAGGGTTAGGGTTAGGGGACAGGGACGGTTTAGGGTCCAGGTGAGGGTACGACAACGCTCTAGGGGGAGCGTACGTGTGAGGGCGCGGGTTAGTGTCAGCGTACGGGTTAGGATTAGGGGACGGCTGAGGGTCAGGCTTCGGGGAAGGGTTAGGGTTAGGCTTCGGGCTAGGGTTAGGGTTAGGGGACGGGGACGGTTTAGGGTCCAGGTGAGGGTACGACAACGTTCTAGGGGGAGCGTACGTGTGAGGGCGCGGGTTAGTGTCAGCGTACGGGTTAGGATTAGGGGACGGCTGAGGGTCAGGCTTCGGGGAAGGGTTAGGGTTAGGGTTCGGGCCAGGGTTAGGGTTAGGGGACGGGGACGGTTTAGGGTCCAGGTGAGGGTACGACAACGCTCTAGGGGGAGCGTACGTGTGAGGGCGCGGGTTAGTGTCAGCGTACGGGTTAGGATTAGGGGACGGCTGAGGGTCAGGCTTCGGGGAAGTGTTAGGGTTAGGGTTTGGGCTAGGGTTAGGGTTAGGGGACGGGGACGGTTTAGGGTCCAGGTGAGGGTACGACAACGCTCTAGGGGGAGCGTACGTGTGAGGGCGCGGGTTAGTGTCAGCGTACGGGTTAGGATTAGGGGACGGCTGAGGGTCAGGCTTCGGGGAAGGGTTAGGGTTAGGCTTCGGGCTAGGGTTAGGGTTAGGGGACGGGGACGGTTTAGGGTCCAGGTGAGGGTACGACAACGCTCTAGGGGGAGCGTACGTGTGAGGGCGCGGGTTAGTGTCAGCGTACGGGTTAGGATTAGGGGACGGCTGAGGGTCAGGCTTCGGGGAAGGGTTAGGGTTAGGGTTCGGGCTAGGGTTAGGGTTAGGGGACGGGGACGGTTTAGGATCCAGGTGAGGGTACGACAACGCTCTAGGGGGAGCGTACGTGTGAGGGCGCGGGTTAGTGTCAGCGTACGGGTTAGGATTAGGGGACGGCTGAGGGTCAGGCTTCGGGGAAGGGTTAGGGTTAGGGTTCGGGCTAGGGTTAGGGTTAGGGGACGGGGACGGTTTAGGGTCCAGGTGAGGGTACGACAACGCTCTAGGGGGAGCGTACGTGTGAGGGCGCGGGTTAGTGTCAGCGTACGGGTTAGGATTAGGGGACGGCTGAGGGTCAGGCTTCGGGGAAGGGTTAGGGTTAGGGTTCGGCCTAGGGTTAGGGTTAGGGGACGGGGAAGGTTCAGGGTCCAGGTGAGGGTACGACAACGCTCTAGGGGGAGCGTACGTGTGAGGGCGCGGGTTAGTGTCAGCGTATGGGTTAGGATTAGGGGACGGCTGAGGGTCAGGCTTCGGGGAAGGCTTAGGGTTAGGGTTCGGCCTAGGGTTAGGGTTAGGGGACGGGGACGGTTCAGGGTCCAGGTGAGGGTACGACAACGCTGTAGGGGGAGCGTACGTGTGAGGGCGCGGGTTAGTGTCAGCGTACGGGTTAGGATTAGGGGACGGCTGAGAGTCAGGCTTCGGGGAAGGGTTAGGGTTAGGCTTCGGGCTAGGGTTAGGGTTAGGGGACGGGGACGGTTTAGGGTCCAGGTGAGGGTACGACAACGCTCTAGGGGGAGCGTACGTGTGAGGGCGCGGGTTAGTGTCAGCGTACGGGTTAGGATTAGGGGACGGCTGAGGGTCAGGCTTCGGGGAAGGGTTAGGGTTAGGCTTCGGCCTAGGGTTAGGGTTAGGGGACGGGGACGGTTCAGGGTCCAGGTGAGGGTACGACAACGCTCTAGGGGGAGCGTACGTGTGAGGGCGCGGGTTAGTGTCAGCGTACGGGTTAGGATTAGGGGACGGCTGAGGGTCAGGCTTCGGGGAAGGGTTAGAGTTAGGGTTCGGCCTAGGGTTAGGGTTAGGGGACGGGGACGGTTCAGGGTCCAGGTGAGGGTACGACAACGCTCTAGGGGGAGCGTACGTGTGAGGGCGCGGGTTAGTGTCAGCGTACGGGTTAGGATTAGGGGACGGCTGAGGGTCAGGCTTCGGGGAAGGGTTAGGGTTAGGCTTCAGCCTAGGGTTAGGGTTAGGGGACGGGGACAGTTCAGGGTCCAGGTGAGGGTACGACAACGCTCTAGGGGGAGCGTACGTGTGAGGGCGCGGTTAGTGTCAGCGTACGGGTTAGGATTAGGGGACGGCTGAGGGTCAGGCTTCGGGGAAGGGTTAGGGTTTGGGTTCGGGCTAGGGTTAGGGTTAGGGGACGAGGACGGTTCAGGGTCCAGGTGAGGGTACGACAACGCTCTAGGGGGAGCGTACGTGTGAGGGCGCGGTTAGTGTCAGCGTACGGGTTAGGATTAGGGGACGGCTGAGGGTCAGGCTTCGGGGAAGGGTTAGGGTTAGGGTTCGGGCTAGGGTTAGGGTTAGGGGACGGGGACGGTTCAGGGTCCAGGTGAGGGTACGACAACGCTCTAGGGGGAGCGTACGTGTGAGGGCGCGGGTTAGTGTCAGCCTACGGGTTAGGATTAGGGAACGGCTGAGGGTCAGGCTTCGGGGAAGGGTTAGGGTTAGGGTTCGGGCTAGGGTTAGGGTTAGGGGACAGGGACGGTTCAGGGTCCAGGTGAGGGTACGACAACGCTCTAGGGGGAGCGTACGTGTGAGGGCGCAGGTTAGTGTCAGCGTACGGGTTAGGATTAGGGGACGGCTGAGGGTCAGGCTTCGGGGAAGGGTTAGGGTTAGGCTTCAGCCTAGGGTTAGGGTTAAGGGACGGGGACGGTTCATGGTCCAGGTGAGGGTACGACAACGCTCTAGGGGGAGCGTACGTGTGAGGGCGCGGGTTAGTGTCAGCGTACGGGTTAGGATTAGGGGACGGCTGAGGGTCAGGCTTCGGGGAAGGGTTAGGGTTAGGGTTCGGGCTAGGATTAGGGTTAGGGGACGGGGACGGTTCAGGGTCCAGGTGAGGGTACGACAACGCTCTAGGGGGAGCGTACGTGTGAGGGCGCGGGTTAGTGTCAGCGTACGGGTTAGGATTAGGGGACGGCTGAGGGTCAGGCTTCGGGGAAGGGTTAGGGTTAGGCTTCGGCCTAGGGTTAGGGTTAGGGGACGGGGACGGTTCAGGGTCCAGGTGAGGGTACGACAACGCTCTAGGGGGAGCGTACGTGTGAGGGCGCGGGTTAGTGTCAGCGTACGGGTTAGGATTAGGGGACTGCTGAGGGTCAGGCTTCGGGGAAGAGTTAGGGTTAGGCTTCGGCCTAGGGTTAGGGTTAGGGGACGGGGACGGTTCAGGGTCCAGGTGAGGGTACGACAACGCTCTAGGGGGAGCGTTCGTGTGAGGGCGCGGGTTAGTGTCAGCGTACGGGTTAGGATTAGGGGACGGCTGAGGGTCAGGCTTCGGGGAAGGGTTAGAGTTAGGGTTCGGCCTAGGGTTAGGGTTAGGGGACGGGGACGGTTCAGGGTCCAGGTGAGGGTACGACAACGCTCTAGGGGGAGCGTACGTGTGAGGGCGCGGGTTAGTGTCAGCGTACGGGTTAGGATTAGGGGACGGCTGAGGGTCAGGCTTCGGGGAAGGGTTAGGGTTAGGGTTCGGCCTAGGGTTAGGGTTAGTGGACGGGGAAGGTTCAGGGTCCAGGTGAGGGTACGACAACGCTCTAGGGGGAGCGTACGTGTGAGGGCGCGGGTTAGTGTCAGCGTACGGGTTAGGATTAGGGGACGGCTGAGGGTCAGGCTTCGGGGAAGGGTTAGGGTTAGGGTTCGGCCTAGGGTTAGGGTTAGGGGATGGGGACGGTTCAGGGTCCAGGTGAGGGTATGACAACGCTCTAGGGGGAGCGTACGTGTGAGGGCGCGGGTTAGTGTCAGCGTACGGGTTAGGATTAGGGGACGGCTGAGGGTCAGGCTTCGGGGAAGGGTTAGGGTTAGGGTTCGGGCTAGGGTTAGGGTTAGGGGACGGGGACGGTTTAGGGTCCAGGTGAGGGTACGACAACGCTCTAGGGGGAGCGTACATGTGAGGGCGCGGGTTAGTGTCAGCGTACGGGTTAGGATTAGGGGACGGCTGAGGGTCAGGCTTCGGGGAAGGGTTAGGGTTAGGGTTCGGGCTAGGGTTAGGGTTAGGGGACGGGGACGGTTTAGGGTCCAGGTGAGGGTACGACAACGCTCCAGGGGGAGCGTACGTGTGAGGGCGCGGGTTAGTGTCAGCGTACGGGTTAGGATTAGGGGACGGCTGAGGGTCAGGCTTCGGGGAAGTGTTAGGGTTAGGGTTCGGGCTAGGGTTAGGGTTAGGGGACGGGGACGGTTTAGGGTCCAGGTGAGGGTACGACAACGCTCTAGGGGGAGCGTACGTGTGAGGGCGCGGGTTAGTGTCAGCGTACGGGTTAGGATTAGGGGACGGCTGAGGGTCAGGCTTCGGGGAAGGGTTAGGGTTAGGCCTCGGGCTAGGGTTAGGGTTAGGGGACGGGGACGGTTTAGGGTCCAGGTGAGCGTACGACAACGCTCTAGGGGGAGCGTACGTGTGAGGGCGCGGGTTAGTGTCAGCGTACGGGTTAGGATTAGGGGACGGCTGAGAGTCAGGCTTCGGGGAAGGGTTAGGGTTAGGCTTCGGGCTAGGGTTAGGGTTAGGGGACGGGGACGGTTTAGGGTCCAGGTGAGGGTACGACAACGCTCTAGGGGGAGCGTACGTGTGAGGGCGCGGGTTAGTGTCAGCGTACGGGTTAGGATTAGGGGACGGCTGAGGGTCAGGCTTCGGGGAAGGGTTAGGGTTAGGCTTCGGGCTAGGGTTAGGGTTAGGGGACGGGGACGGTTTAGGGTCCAGGTGAGGGTACGACAACGCTCTACGGGGAGCGTACGTGTGAGGGCGCGGGTTAGTGTCAGCGTACGGGTTAGGATTAGGGGACGGCTGAGGGTTAGGCTTCGGGGAAGGGTTAGGGTTAGGGTTCGGGCTAGGGTTAGGGGACGGGGACGGTTTAGGGTCCAGGTGAGGGTACGACAACGCTCTAGGGGGAGCGTACGTGTGAGGGCGCGGGTTAGTGTCAGCCTACGGGTTAGGATTAGGGGACGGCTGAGGGTCAGGCTTCGGGGAAGGGTTAGGGTTAGGGTTCGGGCTAGGGTTAGGGTTAGGGGACAGGGACGGTTCAGGGTCCAGGTGAGGGTACGACAACGCTCTAGGGGGAGCGTACGTGTGAGGGCGCAGGTTAGTGTCAGCGTACGGGTTAGGATTAGGGGACGGCTGAGGGTCAGGCTTCGGGGAAGGGTTAGGGTTAGGCTTCGGCCTAGGGTTAGGGTTAGGGGACGGGGACGGTTCAGGGTCCAGGTGAGGGTACGACAACGCTCTAGGGGGAGCGTACGTGTGAGGGCGCGGGTTAGTGTCAGCGTACGGGTTAGGATTAGGGGACTGCTGAGGGTCAGGCTTCGGGGAAGAGTTAGGGTTAGGCTTCGGCCTAGGGTTAGGGTTAGGGGACGGGGACGGTTCAGGGTAGAGGTGAGGGTACGACAACGCTCTAGGGGGAGCGTACGTGTGAGGGCGCGGGTTAGTGTCAGCGTACGGGTTAGGATTAGGGGACGGCTGAGGGTCAGGCTTCGGGGAAGGGTTAGAGTTAGGGTTCGGCCTAGGGTTAGGGTTAGGGGACGGGGACGGTTCAGGGTCCAGGTGAGGGTACGACAACGCTCTAGGGGGAGCGTACGTGTGAGGGCGCGGGTTAGTGTCAGCGTACGGGTTAGGATTAGGGGACGGCTGAGGGTCAGGCTTCGGGGAAGGGTTAGGGTTAGGGTTCGGCCTAGGGTTAGGGTTAGTGGACGGGGAAGGTTCAGGGTCCAGGTGAGGGTACGACAACGCTCTAGGGGGAGCGTACGTGTGAGGGCGCGGGTTAGTGTCAGCGTACGGGTTAGGATTAGGGGACGGCTGAGGGTCAGGCTTCGGGGAAGGGTTAGGGTTAGGGTTCGGCCTAGGGTTAGGGTTAGGGGATGGGGACGGTTCAGAGTCCAGGTGAGGGTATGACAACGCTCTAGGGGGAGCGTACGTGTGAGGGCGCGGGTTAGTGTCAGCGTACGGGTTAGGATTAGGGGACGGCTGAGGGTCAGGCTTCGGGGAAGGGTTAGGGTTAGGGTTCGGGCTAGGGTTAGGGTTAGGGGACGGGGACGGTTTAGGGTCCAGGTGAGGGTACGACAACGCTCTAGGGGGAGCGTACATGTGAGGGCGCGGGTTAGTGTCAGCGTACGGGTTAGGATTAGGGGACGGCTGAGGGTCAGGCTTCGGGGAAGGGTTAGGGTTAGGGTTCGGGCTAGGGTTAGGGTTAGGGGACGGGGACGGTTTAGGGTCCAGGTGAGGGTACGACAACGCTCCAGGGGGAGCGTACGTGTGAGGGCGCGGGTTAGTGTCAGCGTACGGGTTAGGATTAGGGGACGGCTGAGGGTCAGGCTTCGGGGAAGTGTTAGGGTTAGGGTTCGGGCTAGGGTTAGGGTTAGGGGACGGGGACGGTTTAGGGTCCAGGTGAGGGTACGACAACGCTCTAGGGGGAGCGTACGTGTGAGGGCGCGGGTTAGTGTCAGCGTACGGGTTAGGATTAGGGGACGGCTGAGGGTCAGGCTTCGGGGAAGGGTTAGGGTTAGGCCTCGGGCTAGGGTTAGGGTTAGGGGACGGGGACGGTTTAGGGTCCAGGTGAGGGTACGACAACGCTCTAGGGGGAGCGTACGTGTGAGGGCGCGGGTTAGTGTCAGCGTACGGGTTAGGATTAGGGGACGGCTGAGAGTCAGGCTTCGGGGAAGGGTTAGGGTTAGGCTTCGGGCTAGGGTTAGGGTTAGGGGACGGGGACGGTTTAGGGTCCAGGTGAGGGTACGACAACGCTCTAGGGGGAGCGTACGTGTGAGGGCGCGGGTTAGTGTCAGCGTACGGGTTAGGATTAGGGGACGGCTGAGGGTCAGGCTTCGGGGAAGGTTTAGGGTTAGGCTTCGGGCTAGGGTTAGGGTTAGGGGACGGGGACGGTTTAGGGTCCAGGTGAGGGTACGAAAACGCTCTAGGGGGAGCGTACGTGTGAGGGCGCGGGTTAGTGTCAGCGTACGGGTTAGGATTAGGGGACTGCTGAGGGTCAGGCTTCGGGGAAGAGTTAGGGTTAGGCTTCGGCCTAGGGTTAGGGTTAGGGGACGGGGACGGTTCAGGGTAGAGGTGAGGGTACGACAACGCTCTAGGGGGAGCGTACGTGTGAGGGCGCGGGTTAGTGTCAGCGTACGGGTTAGGATTAGGGGACGGCTGAGGGTCAGGCTTCGGGGAAGGGTTAGAGTTAGGGTTCGGCCTAGGGTTAGGGTTAGGGGACGGGGACGGTTCAGGGTCCAGGTGAGGGTACGAGAACGCTCTAGGGGGAGCGTACGTGTGAGGGCGCGGGTTAGTGTCAGCGTACGGGTTAGGATTAGGGGACGGCTGAGGGTCAGGCTTCGGGGAAGGGTTAGGGTTAGGGTTCGGCCTAGGGTTAGGGTTAGTGGACGGGGAAGGTTCAGGGTCCAGGTGAGGGTACGACAACGCTCTAGGGGGAGCGTACGTGTGAGGGCGCGGGTTAGTGTCAGCGTACGGGTTAGGATTAGGGGACGGCTGAGGGTCAGGCTTCGGGGAAGGGTTAGGGTTAGGGTTCGGCCTAGGGTTAGGGTTAGGGGATGGGGACGGTTCAGGGTCCAGGTGAGGGTATGACAACGCTCTAGGGGGAGCGTACGTGTGAGGGCGCGGGTTAGTGTCAGCGTACGGGTTAGGATTAGGGGACGGCTGAGGGTCAGGCTTCGGGGAAGGGTTAGGGTTAGGGTTCGGGCTAGGGTTAGGGTTAGGGGACGGGGACGGTTTAGGGTCCAGGTGAAGGTACGACAACGCTCCAGGGGGAGCGTACGTGTGAGGGCGCGGGTTAGTGTCAGCGTACGGGTTAGGATTAGGGGACGGCTGAGGGTCAGGCTTCGGGGAAGTGTTAGGGTTAGGGTTCGGGCTAGGGTTAGGGTTAGGGGACGGGGACGGTTTAGGGTCCAGGTGAGGGTACGACAACGCTCTAGGGGGAGCGTACGTGTGAGGGCGCGGGTTAGTGTCAGCGTACGGGTTAGGATTAGGGGACGGCTGAGGGTCAGGCTTCGGGGAAAGGTTAGGGTTAGGCCTCGGGCTAGGGTTAGGGTTAGGGGACGGGGACGGTTTAGGGTCCAGGTGAGGGTACGACAACGCTCTAGGGGGAGCGTACGTGTGAGGGCGCGGGTTAGTGTCAGCGTACGGGTTAGGATTAGGGGACGGCTGAGAGTCAGGCTTCGGGGAAGGGTTAGGGTTAGGCTTCGGGCTAGGGTTAGGGTTAGGGGACGGGGACGGTTTAGGGTCCAGGTGAGGGTACGACAACGCTCTAGGGGGAGCGTACGTGTGAGGGCGCGGGTTAGTGTCAGCGTACGGGTTAGGATTAGGGGACGGCTGAGGGTCAGGCTTCGGGGAAGGGTTAGGGTTAGGCTTCGGGCTAGGGTTAGGGTTAGGGGACGGGGACGGTTTAGGGTCCAGGTGAGGGTACGACAACGCTCTACGGGGAGCGTACGTGTGAGGGCGCGGGTTAGTGTCAGCGTACGGGTTAGGATTAGGGGACGGCTGAGGGTTAGGCTTCGGGGAAGGGTTAGGGTTAGGGTTCGGGCTAGGGTTAGGGGACGGGGACGGTTTAGGGTCCAGGTGAGGGTACGACAACGCTCTAGGGGGAGCGTACGTGTGAGGCCGCCGGTTAGTGTCAGCGTACGGGTTAGGATTAGGGGACGGCTGAGCGTCAGGCTTCGGGGAAGGGTTAGGGTTAGGCTTCGGGCTAGGGTTAGGGTTAGGGGACAGGGACGGTTTAGGGTCCAGGTGAGGGTACGACAACGCTCTAGGGGGAGCGTACGTGTGAGGGCGCGGGTTAGTGTCAGCGTACGGGTTAGGATTAGGGGACGGCTGAGGGTCAGGCTTCGGGGAAGGGTTAGGGTTAGGCTTCGGGCTAGGGTTAGGGTTAGGGGACGGGGACGGTTTAGGGTCCAGGTGAGGGTACGACAACGTTCTAGGGGGAGCGTACGTGTGAGGGCGCGGGTTAGTGTCAGCGTACGGGTTAGGATTAGGGGACGGCTGAGGGTCAGGCTTCGGGGAAGGGTTAGGGTTAGGGTTCGGGCCAGGGTTAGGGTTAGGGGACGGGGACGGTTTAGGGTCCAGGTGAGGGTACGACAACGCTCTAGGGGGAGCGTACGTGTGAGGGCGCGGGTTAGTGTCAGCGTACGGGTTAGGATTAGGGGACGGCTGAGGGTCAGGCTTCGGGGAAGTGTTAGGGTTAGGGTTTGGGCTAGGGTTAGGGTTAGGGGACGGGGACGGTTTAGGGTCCAGGTGAGGGTACGACAACGCTCTAGGGGGAGCGTACGTGTGAGGGCGCGGGTTAGTGTCAGCGTACGGGTTAGGATTAGGGGACGGCTGAGGGTCAGGCTTCGGGGAAGGGTTAGGGTTAGGCTTCGGGCTAGGGTTAGGGTTAGGGGACGGGGACGGTTTAGGGTCCAGGTGAGGGTACGACAACGCTCTAGGGGGAGCGTACGTGTGAGGGCGCGGGTTAGTGTCAGCGTACGGGTTAGGATTAGGGGACGGCTGAGGGTCAGGCTTCGGGGAAGGGTTAGGGTTAGGGTTCGGGCTAGGGTTAGGGTTAGGGGACGGGGACGGTTTAGGATCCAGGTGAGGGTACGACAACGCTCTAGGGGGAGCGTACGTGTGAGGGCGCGGGTTAGTGTCAGCGTACGGGTTAGGATTAGGGGACGGCTGAGGGTCAGGCTTCGGGGAAGGGTTAGGGTTAGGGTTCGGGCTAGGGTTAGGGTTAGGGGACGGGGACGGTTTAGGGTCCAGGTGAGGGTACGACAACGCTCTAGGGGGAGCGTACGTGTGAGGGCGCGGGTTAGTGTCAGCGTACGGGTTAGGATTAGGGGACGGCTGAGGGTCAGGCTTCGGGGAAGGGTTAGGGTTAGGGTTCGGCCTAGGGTTAGGGTTAGGGGACGGGGAAGGTTCAGGGTCCAGGTGAGGGTACGACAACGCTCTAGGGGGAGCGTACGTGTGAGGGCGCGGGTTAGTGTCAGCGTATGGGTTAGGATTAGGGGACGGCTGAGGGTCAGGCTTCGGGGAAGGCTTAGGGTTAGGGTTCGGCCTAGGGTTAGGGTTAGGGGACGGGGACGGTTCAGGGTCCAGGTGAGGGTACGACAACGCTGTAGGGGGAGCGTACGTGTGAGGGCGCGGGTTAGTGTCAGCGTACGGGTTAGGATTAGGGGACGGCTGAGAGTCAGGCTTCGGGGAAGGGTTAGGGTTAGGCTTCGGGCTAGGGTTAGGGTTAGGGGACGGGGACGGTTTAGGGTCCAGGTGAGGGTACGACAACGCTCTAGGGGGAGCGTACGTGTGAGGGCGCGGGTTAGTGTCAGCGTACGGGTTAGGATTAGGGGACGGCTGAGGGTCAGGCTTCGGGGAAGGGTTAGGGTTAGGCTTCGGCCTAGGGTTAGGGTTAGGGGACGGGGACGGTTCAGGGTCCAGGTGAGGGTACGACAACGCTCTAGGGGGAGCGTACGTGTGAGGGCGCGGGTTAGTGTCAGCGTACGGGTTAGGATTAGGGGACGGCTGAGGGTCAGGCTTCGGGGAAGGGTTAGAGTTAGGGTTCGGCCTAGGGTTAGGGTTAGGGGACGGGGACGGTTCAGGGTCCAGGTGAGGGTACGACAACGCTCTAGGGGGAGCGTACGTGTGAGGGCGCGGGTTAGTGTCAGCGTACGGGTTAGGATTAGGGGACGGCTGAGGGTCAGGCTTCGGGGAAGGGTTAGGGTTAGGCTTCAGCCTAGGGTTAGGGTTAGGGGACGGGGACGGTTCAGGGTCCAGGTGAGGGTACGACAACGCTCTAGGGGGAGCGTACGTGTGAGGGCGCGGTTAGTGTCAGCGTACGGGTTAGGATTAGGGGACGGCTGAGGGTCAGGCTTCGGGGAAGGGTTAGGGTTAGGGTTCGGGCTAGGGTTAGGGTTAGGGGACGAGGACGGTTCAGGGTCCAGGTGAGGGTACGACAACGCTCTAGGGGGAGCGTACGTGTGAGGGCGCGGTTAGTGTCAGCGTACGGGTTAGGATTAGGGGACGGCTGAGGGTCAGGCTTCGGGGAAGGGTTAGGGTTAGGGTTCGGGCTAGGGTTAGGGTTAGGGGACGGGGACGGTTCAGGGTCCAGGTGAGGGTACGACAACGCTCTAGGGGGAGCGTACGTGTGAGGGCGCGGGTTAGTGTCAGCCTACGGGTTAGGATTAGGGAACGGCTGAGGGTCAGGCTTCGGGGAAGGGTTAGGGTTAGGGTTCGGGCTAGGGTTAGGGTTAGGGGACAGGGACGGTTCAGGGTCCAGGTGAGGGTACGACAACGCTCTAGGGGGAGCGTACGTGTGAGGGCGCAGGTTAGTGTCAGCGTACGGGTTAGGATTAGGGGACGGCTGAGGGTCAGGCTTCGGGGAAGGGATAGGGTTAGGCTTCAGCCTAGGGTTAGGGTTAAGGGACGGGGACGGTTCATGGTCCAGGTGAGGGTACGACAACGCTCTAGGGGGAGCGTACGTGTGAGGGCGCGGGTTAGTGTCAGCGTACGGGTTAGGATTAGGGGACGGCTGAGGGTCAGGCTTCGGGGAAGGGTTAGGGTTAGGGTTCGGGCTAGGATTAGGGTTAGGGGACGGGGACGGTTCAGGGTCCAGGTGAGGGTACGACAACGCTCTAGGGGGAGCGTACGTGTGAGGGCGCGGGTTAGTGTCAGCGTACGGGTTAGGATTAGGGGACGGCTGAGGGTCAGGCTTCGGGGAAGGGTTAGGGTTAGGCTTCGGCCTAGGGTTAGGGTTAGGGGACGGGGACGGTTCAGGGTCCAGGTGAGGGTACGACAACGCTCTAGGGGGAGCGTACGTGTGAGGGCGCGGGTTAGTGTCAGCGTACGGGTTAGGATTAGGGGACTGCTGAGGGTCAGGCTTCGGGGAAGAGTTAGGGTTAGGCTTCGGCCTAGGGTTAGGGTTAGGGGACGGGGACGGTTCAGGGTAGAGGTGAGGGTACGACAACGCTCTAGGGGGAGCGTTCGTGTGAGGGCGCGGGTTAGTGTCAGCGTACGGGTTAGGATTAGGGGACGGCTGAGGGTCAGGCTTCGGGGAAGGGTTAGAGTTAGGGTTCGGCCTAGGGTTAGGGTTAGGGGACGGGGACGGTTCAGGGTCCAGGTGAGGGTACGACAACGCTCTAGGGGGAGCGTACGTGTGAGGGCGCGGGTTAGTGTCAGCGTACGGGTTAGGATTAGGGGACGGCTGAGGGTCAGGCTTCGGGGAAGGGTTAGGGTTAGGGTTCGGCCTAGGGTTAGGGTTAGTGGACGGGGAAGGTTCAGGGTCCAGGTGAGGGTACGACAACGCTCTAGGGGGAGCGTACGTGTGAGGGCGCGGGTTAGTGTCAGCGTACGGGTTAGGATTAGGGGACGGCTGAGGGTCAGGCTTCGGGGAAGGGTTAGGGTTAGGGTTCGGCCTAGGGTTAGGGTTAGGGGATGGGGACGGTTCAGGGTCCAGGTGAGGGTATGACAACGCTCTAGGGGGAGCGTACGTGTGAGGGCGCGGGTTAGTGTCAGCGTACGGGTTAGGATTAGGGGACGGCTGAGGGTCAGGCTTCGGGGAAGGGTTAGGGTTAGGGTTCGGGCTAGGGTTAGGGTTAGGGGACGGGGACGGTTTAGGGTCCAGGTGAGGGTACGACAACGCTCTAGGGGGAGCGTACATGTGAGGGCGCGGGTTAGTGTCAGCGTACGGGTTAGGATTAGGGGACGGCTGAGGGTCAGGCTTCGGGGAAGGGTTAGGGTTAGGGTTCGGGCTAGGGTTAGGGTTAGGGGACGGGGACGGTTTAGGGTCCAGGTGAGGGTACGACAACGCTCCAGGGGGAGCGTACGTGTGAGGGCGCGGGTTAGTGTCAGCGTACGGGTTAGGATTAGGGGACGGCTGAGGGTCAGGCTTCGGGGAAGTGTTAGGGTTAGGGTTCGGGCTAGGGTTAGGGTTAGGGGACGGGGACGGTTTAGGGTCCAGGTGAGGGTACGACAACGCTCTAGGGGGAGCGTACGTGTGAGGGCGCGGGTTAGTGTCAGCGTACGGGTTAGGATTAGGGGACGGCTGAGGGTCAGGCTTCGGGGAAGGGTTAGGGTTAGGCCTCGGGCTAGGGTTAGGGTTAGGGGACGGGGACGGTTTAGGGTCCAGGTGAGGGTACGACAACGCTCTAGGGGGAGCGTACGTGTGAGGGCGCGGGTTAGTGTCAGCGTACGGGTTAGGATTAGGGGACGGCTGAGAGTCAGGCTTCGGGGAAGGGTTAGGGTTAGGCTTCGGGCTAGGGTTAGGGTTAGGGGACGGGGACGGTTTAGGGTCCAGGTGAGGGTACGACAACGCTCTAGGGGGAGCGTACGTGTGAGGGCGCGGGTTAGTGTCAGCGTACGGGTTAGGATTAGGGGACGGCTGAGGGTCAGGCTTCGGGGAAGGGTTAGGGTTAGGCTTCGGGCTAGGGTTAGGGTTAGGGGACGGGGACGGTTTAGGGTCCAGGTGAGGGTACGACAACGCTCTACGGGGAGCGTACGTGTGAGGGCGCGGGTTAGTGTCAGCGTACGGGTTAGGATTAGGGGACGGCTGAGGGTTAGGCTTCGGGGAAGGGTTAGGGTTAGGGTTCGGGCTAGGGTTAGGGGACGGGGACGGTTTAGGGTCCAGGTGAGGGTACGACAACGCTCTAGGGGGAGCGTACGTGTGAGGGCGCGGGTTAGTGTCAGCCTACGGGTTAGGATTAGGGGACGGCTGAGGGTCAGGCTTCGGGGAAGGGTTAGGGTTAGGGTTCGGGCTAGGGTTAGGGTTAGGGGACAGGGACGGTTCAGGGTCCAGGTGAGGGTACGACAACGCTCTAGGGGGAGCGTACGTGTGAGGGCGCAGGTTAGTGTCAGCGTACGGGTTAGGATTAGGGGACGGCTGAGGGTCAGGCTTCGGGGAAGGGTTAGGGTTAGGCTTCGGCCTAGGGTTAGGGTTAGGGGACGGGGACGGTTCAGGGTCCAGGTGAGGGTACGACAACGCTCTAGGGGGAGCGTACGTGTGAGGGCGCGGGTTAGTGTCAGCGTACGGGTTAGGATTAGGGGACTGCTGAGGGTCAGGCTTCGGGGAAGAGTTAGGGTTAGGCTTCGGCCTAGGGTTAGGGTTAGGGGACGGGGACGGTTCAGGGTAGAGGTGAGGGTACGACAACGCTCTAGGGGGAGCGTACGTGTGAGGGCGCGGGTTAGTGTCAGCGTACGGGTTAGGATTAGGGGACGGCTGAGGGTCAGGCTTCGGGGAAGGGTTAGAGTTAGGGTTCGGCCTAGGGTTAGGGTTAGGGGACGGGGACGGTTCAGGGTCCAGGTGAGGGTACGACAACGCTCTAGGGGGAGCGTACGTGTGAGGGCGCGGGTTAGTGTCAGCGTACGGGTTAGGATTAGGGGACGGCTGAGGGTCAGGCTTCGGGGAAGGGTTAGGGTTAGGGTTCGGCCTAGGGTTAGGGTTAGGGGATGGGGACGGTTCAGGGTCCAGGTGAGGGTATGACAACGCTCTAGGGGGAGCGTACGTGTGAGGGCGCGGGTTAGTGTCAGCGTACGGGTTAGGATTAGGGGACGGCTGAGGGTCAGGCTTCGGGGAAGGATTAGGGTTAGGGTTCGGGCTAGGGTTAGGGTTAGGGGACGGGGACGGTTTAGGGTCCAGGTGAGGGTACGACAACGCTCTAGGGGGAGCGTACATGTGAGGGCGCGGGTTAGTGTCAGCGTACGGGTTAGGATTAGGGGACGGCTGAGGGTCAGGCTTCGGGGAAGGGTTAGGGTTAGGGTTCGGCCTAGGGTTAGGGTTAGGGGACGGGGACGGTTTAGGGTCCAGGTGAGGGTACGACAACGCTCCAGGGGGAGCGTACGTGTGAGGGCGCGGGTTAGTGTCAGCGTACGGGTTAGGATTAGGGGACGGCTGAGGGTCAGGCTTCGGGGAAGTGTTAGGGTTAGGGTTCGGGCTAGGGTTAGGGTTAGGGGACGGGGACGGTTTAGGGTCCAGGTGAGGGTACGACAACGCTCTAGGGGGAGCGTACGTGTGAGGGCGCGGGTTAGTGTCAGCGTACGGGTTAGGATTAGGGGACGGCTGAGGGTCAGGCTTCGGGGAAGGGTTAGGGTTAGGCCTCGGGCTAGGGTTAGGGTTAGGGGACGGGGACGGTTTAGGGTCCAGGTGAGGGTACGACAACGCTCTAGGGGGAGCGTACGTGTGAGGGCGCGGGTTAGTGTCAGCGTACGGGTTAGGATTAGGGGACGGCTGAGAGTCAGGCTTCGGGGAAGGGTTAGGGTTAGGCTTCGGGCTAGGGTTAGGGTTAGGGGACGGGGACGGTTTAGGGTCCAGGTGAGGGTACGACAACGCTCTAGGGGGAGCGTACGTGTGAGGGCGCGGGTTAGTGTCAGCGTACGGGTTAGGATTAGGGGACGGCTGAGGGTCAGGCTTCGGGGAAGGGTTAGGGTTAGGCTTCGGGCTAGGGTTAGGGTTAGGGGACGGGGACGGTTTAGGGTCCAGGTGAGGGTACGACAACGCTCTACGGGGAGCGTACGTGTGAGGGCGCGGGTTAGTGTCAGCGTACGGGTTAGGATTAGGGGACGGCTGAGGGTTAGGCTTCGGGGAAGGGTTAGGGTTAGGGTTCGGGCTAGGGTTAGGGGACGGGGACGGTTTAGGGTCCAGGTGAGGGTACGACAACGCTCTAGGGGGAGCGTACGTGTGAGGCCGCCGGTTAGTGTCAGCGTACGGGTTAGGATTAGGGGACGGCTGAGCGTCAGGCTTCGGGGAAGGGTTAGGGTTAGGCTTCGGGCTAGGGTTAGGGTTAGGGGACAGGGACGGTTTAGGGTCCAGGTGAGGGTACGACAACGCTCTAGGGGGAGCGTACGTGTGAGGGCGCGGGTTAGTGTCAGCGTACGGGTTAGGATTAGGGGACGGCTGAGGGTCAGGCTTCGGGGAAGGGTTAGGGTTAGGGTTCGGGCTAGGGTTAGGGTTAGGGGACGGGGACGGTTTAGGATCCAGGTGAGGGTACGACAACGCTCTAGGGGGAGCGTACGTGTGAGGGCGCGGGTTAGTGTCAGCGTACGGGTTAGGATTAGGGGACGGCTGAGGGTCAGGCTTCGGGGAAGGGTTAGGGTTAGGGTTCGGGCTAGGGTTAGGGTTAGGGGACGGGGACGGTTTAGGGTCCAGGTGAGGGTACGACAACGCTCTAGGGGGAGCGTACGTGTGAGGGCGCGGGTTAGTGTCAGCGTACGGGTTAGGATTAGGGGACGGCTGAGGGTCAGGCTTCGGGGAAGGGTTAGGGTTAGGGTTCGGCCTAGGGTTAGGGTTAGGGGACGGGGAAGGTTCAGGGTCCAGGTGAGGGTACGACAACGCTCTAGGGGGAGCGTACGTGTGAGGGCGCGGGTTAGTGTCAGCGTATGGGTTAGGATTAGGGGACGGCTGAGGGTCAGGCTTCGGGGAAGGCTTAGGGTTAGGGTTCGGCCTAGGGTTAGGGTTAGGGGACGGGGACGGTTCAGGGTCCAGGTGAGGGTACGACAACGCTGTAGGGGGAGCGTACGTGTGAGGGCGCGGGTTAGTGTCAGCGTACGGGTTAGGATTAGGGGACGGCTGAGAGTCAGGCTTCGGGGAAGGGTTAGGGTTAGGCTTCGGGCTAGGGTTAGGGTTAGGGGACGGGGACGGTTTAGGGTCCAGGTGAGGGTACGACAACGCTCTAGGGGGAGCGTACGTGTGAGGGCGCGGGTTAGTGTCAGCGTACGGGTTAGGATTAGGGGACGGCTGAGGGTCAGGCTTCGGGGAAGGGTTAGGGTTAGGCTTCGGGCTAGGGTTAGGGTTAGGGGATGGGGACGGTTTAGGGTCCAGGTGAGGGTACGACAACGCTCTACGGGGAGCGTACGTGTGAGGGCGCGGGTTAGTGTCAGCGTACGGGTTAGGATTAGGGGACGGCTGAGGGTCAGGCTTCGGGGAAGTGTTAGGGTTAGGGTTCGGGCTAGGGTTAGGGTTAGGGGACGGGGACGGTTTAGGGTCCAGGTGAGGGTACGACAACGCTCTAGGGGGAGCGTACGTGTGAGGGCGCGGGTTAGTGTCAGCGTACGGGTTAGGATTAGGGGACGGCTGAGGGTCAGGCTTCGGGGAAGGGTTAGGGTTAGGCCTCGGGCTAGGGTTAGGGTTAGGGGACGGGGACGGTTTAGGGTCCAGGTGAGGGTACGACAACGCTCTAGGGGGAGCGTACGTGTGAGGGCGCGGGTTAGTGTCAGCGTACGGGTTAGGATTAGGGGACGGCTGAGAGTCAGGCTTCGGGGAAGGGTTAGGGTTAGGCTTCGGGCTAGGGTTAGGGTTAGGGGACGGGGACGGTTTAGGGTCCAGGTGAGGGTACGACAACGCTCTAGGGGGAGCGTACGTGTGAGGGCGCGGGTTAGTGTCAGCGTACGGGTTAGGATTAGGGGACGGCTGAGGGTCAGGCTTCGGGGAAGGGTTAGGGTTAGGCTTCGGGCTAGGGTTAGGGTTAGGGGACGGGGACGGTTTAGGGTCCAGGTGAGGGTACGACAACGCTCTACGGGGAGCGTACGTGTGAGGGCGCGGGTTAGTGTCAGCGTACGGGTTAGGATTAGGGGACGGCTGAGGGTTAGGCTTCGGGGAAGGGTTAGGGTTAGGGTTCGGGCTAGGGTTAGGGGACGGGGACGGTTTAGGGTCCAGGTGAGGGTACGACAACGCTCTAGGGGGAGCGTACGTGTGAGGCCGCCGGTTAGTGTCAGCGTACGGGTTAGGATTAGGGGACGGCTGAGCGTCAGGCTTCGGGGAAGGGTTAGGGTTAGGCTTCGGGCTAGGGTTAGGGTTAGGGGACAGGGACGGTTTAGGGTCCAGGTGAGGGTACGACAACGCTCTAGGGGGAGCGTACGTGTGAGGGCGCGGGTTAGTGTCAGCGTACGGGTTAGGATTAGGGGACGGCTGAGGGTCAGGCTTCGGGGAAGGGTTAGGGTTAGGCTTCGGGCTAGGGTTAGGGTTAGGGGACGGGGACGGTTTAGGGTCCAGGTGAGGGTACGACAACGTTCTAGGGGGAGCGTACGTGTGAGGGCGCGGGTTAGTGTCAGCGTACGGGTTAGGATTAGGGGACGGCTGAGGGTCAGGCTTCGGGGAAGGGTTAGGGTTAGGGTTCGGGCCAGGGTTAGGGTTAGGGGACGGGGACGGTTTAGGGTCCAGGTGAGGGTACGACAACGCTCTAGGGGGAGCGTACGTGTGAGGGCGCGGGTTAGTGTCAGCGTACGGGTTAGGATTAGGGGACGGCTGAGGGTCAGGCTTCGGGGAAGGGTTAGGGTTAGGGTTTGGGCTAGGGTTAGGGTTAGGGGACGGGGACGGTTTAGGGTCCAGGTGAGGGTACGACAACGCTCTAGGGGGAGCGTACGTGTGAGGGCGCGGGTTAGTGTCAGCGTACGGGTTAGGATTAGGGGACGGCTGAGGGTCAGGCTTCGGGGAAGGGTTAGGGTTAGGCTTCGGGCTAGGGTTAGGGTTAGGGGACGGGGACGGTTTAGGGTCCAGGTGAGGGTACGACAACGCTCTAGGGGGAGCGTACGTGTGAGGGCGCGGGTTAGTGTCAGCGTACGGGTTAGGATTAGGGGACGGCTGAGGGTCAGGCTTCGGGGAAGGGTTAGGGTTAGGGTTCGGGCTAGGGTTAGGGTTAGGGGACGGGGACGGTTTAGGATCCAGGTGAGGGTACGAGAACGCTCTAGGGGGAGCGTACGTGTGAGGGCGCGGGTTAGTGTCAGCGTACGGGTTAGTATTAGGGGACGGCTGAGGGTCAGGCTTCGGGGAAGGGTTAGGGTTAGGGTTCGGGCTAGGGTTAGGGTTAGGGGACGGGGACGGTTTAGGGTCCAGGTGAGGGTACGACAACGCTCTAGGGGGAGCGTACGTGTGAGGGCGCGGGTTAGTGTCAGCGTACGGGTTAGGATTAGGGGACGGCTGAGGGTCAGGCTTCGGGGAAGGGTTAGGGTTAGGGTTCGGCCTAGGGTTAGGGTTAGGGGACGGGGAAGGTTCAGGGTCCAGGTGAGGGTACGACAACGCTCTAGGGGGAGCGTACGTGTGAGGGCGCGGGTTAGTGTCAGCGTATGGGTTAGGATTAGGGGACGGCTGAGGGTCAGGCTTCGGGGAAGGCTTAGGGTTAGGGTTCGGCCTAGGGTTAGGGTTAGGGGACGGGGACGGTTCAGGGTCCAGGTGAGGGTACGACAACGCTGTAGGGGGAGCGTACGTGTGAGGGCGCGGGTTAGTGTCAGCGTACGGGTTAGGATTAGGGGACGGCTGAGAGTCAGGCTTCGGGGAAGGGTTAGGGTTAGGCTTCGGGCTAGGGTTAGGGTTAGGGGACGGGGACGGTTTAGGGTCCAGGTGAGGGTACGACAACGCTCCAGGGGGAGCGTACGTGTGAGGGCGCGGGTTAGTGTCAGCGTACGGGTTAGGATTAGGGGACGGCTGAGGGTCAGGCTTCGGGGAAGTGTTAGGGTTAGGGTTCGGGCTAGGGTTAGGGTTAGGGGACGGGGACGGTTTAGGGTCCAGGTGAGGGTACGACAACGCTCTAGGGGGAGCGTACGTGTGAGGGCGCGGGTTAGTGTCAGCGTACGGGTTAGGATTAGGGGACGGCTGAGGGTCAGGCTTCGGGGAAGGGTTAGGGTTAGGCCTCGGGCTAGGGTTAGGGTTAGGGGACGGGGACGGTTTAGGGTCCAGGTGAGGGTACGACAACGCTCTAGGGGGAGCGTACGTGTGAGGGCGCGGGTTAGTGTCAGCGTACGGGTTAGGATTAGGGGACGGCTGAGAGTCAGGCTTCGGGGAAGGGTTAGGGTTAGGCTTCGGGCTAGGGTTAGGGTTAGGGGACGGGGACGGTTTAGGGTCCAGGTGAGGGTACGACAACGCTCTAGGGGGAGCGTACGTGTGAGGGCGCGGGTTAGTGTCAGCGTACGGGTTAGGATTAGGGGACGGCTGAGGGTCAGGCTTCGGGGAAGGGTTAGGGTTAGGCTTCGGGCTAGGGTTAGGGTTAGGGGACGGGGACGGTTTAGGGTCCAGGTGAGGGTACGACAACGCTCTACGGGGAGCGTACGTGTGAGGGCGCGGGTTAGTGTCAGCGTTCGGGTTAGGATTAGGGGACGGCTGAGGGTTAGGCTTCGGGGAAGGGTTAGGGTTAGGGTTCGGGCTAGGGTTAGGGGACGGGGACGGTTTAGGGTCCAGGTGAGGGTACGACAACGCTCTAGGGGGAGCGTACGTGTGAGGCCGCCGGTTAGTGTCAGCGTACGGGTTAGGATTAGGGGACGGCTGAGCGTCAGGCTTCGGGGAAGGGTTAGGGTTAGGCTTCGGGCTAGGGTTAGGGTTAGGGGACAGGGACGGTTTAGGGTCCAGGTGAGGGTACGACAACGCTCTAGGGGGAGCGTACGTGTGAGGGCGTGGGTTAGTGTCAGCGTACGGGTTAGGATTAGGGGACGGCTGAGGGTCAGGCTTCGGGGAAGGGTTAGGGTTAGGGTTCGGGCTAGGGTTAGGGTTAGGGGACGGGGACGGTTTAGGATCCAGGTGAGGGTACGACAACGCTCTAGGGGGAGCGTACGTGTGAGGGCGCGGGTTAGTGTCAGCGTACGGGTTAGGATTAGGGGACGGCTGAGGGTCAGGCTTCGGGGAAGGGTTAGGGTTAGGGTTCGGGCTAGGGTTAGGGTTAGGGGACGGGGACGGTTTAGGGTCCAGGTGAGGGTACGACAACGCTCTAGGGGGAGCGTACGTGTGAGGGCGCGGGTTAGTGTCAGCGTACGGGTTAGGATTAGGGGACGGCTGAGGGTCAGGCTTCGGGGAAGGGTTAGGGTTAGGGTTCGGCCTAGGGTTAGGGTTAGGGGACGGGGAAGGTTCAGGGTCCAGGTGAGGGTACGACAACGCTCTAGGGGGAGCGTACGTGTGAGGGCGCGGGTTAGTGTCAGCGTATGGGTTAGGATTAGGGGACGGCTGAGGGTCAGGCTTCGGGGAAGGCTTAGGGTTAGGGTTCGGCCTAGGGTTAGGGTTAGGGGACGGGGACGGTTCAGGGTCCAGGTGAGGGTACGACAACGCTGTAGGGGGAGCGTACGTGTGAGGGCGCGGGTTAGTGTCAGCGTACGGGTTAGGATTAGGGGACGGCTGAGAGTCAGGCTTCGGGGAAGGGTTAGGGTTAGGCTTCGGGCTAGGGTTAGGGTTAGGGGACGGGGACGGTTTAGGGTCCAGGTGAGGGTACGACAACGCTCTAGGGGGAGCGTACGTGTGAGGGCGCGGGTTAGTGTCAGCGTACGGGTTAGGATTAGGGGACGGCTGAGGGTCAGGCTTCGGGGAAGGGTTAGGGTTAGGCTTCGGGCTAGGGTTAGGGTTAGGGGATGGGGACGGTTTAGGGTCCAGGTGAGGGTACGACAACGCTCTACGGGGAGCGTACGTGTGAGGGCGCGGGTTAGTGTCAGCGTACGGGTTAGGATTAGGGGACGGCTGAGGGTCAGGCTTCGGGGAAGTGTTAGGGTTAGGGTTCGGGCTAGGGTTAGGGTTAGGGGACGGGGACGGTTTAGGGTCCAGGTGAGGGTACGACAACGCTCTAGGGGGAGCGTACGTGTGAGGGCGCGGGTTAGTGTCAGCGTACGGGTTAGGATTAGGGGACGGCTGAGGGTCAGGCTTCGGGGAAGGGTTAGGGTTAGGCCTCGGGCTAGGGTTAGGGTTAGGGGACGGGGACGGTTTAGGGTCCAGGTGAGGGTACGACAACGCTCTAGGGGGAGCGTACGTGTGAGGGCGCGGGTTAGTGTCAGCGTACGGGTTAGGATTAGGGGACGGCTGAGAGTCAGGCTTCGGGGAAGGGTTAGGGTTAGGCTTCGGGCTAGGGTTAGGGTTAGGGGACGGGGACGGTTTAGGGTCCAGGTGAGGGTACGACAACGCTCTAGGGGGAGCGTACGTGTGAGGGCGCGGGTTAGTGTCAGCGTACGGGTTAGGATTAGGGGACGGCTGAGGGTCAGGCTTCGGGGAAGGGTTAGGGTTAGGCTTCGGGCTAGGGTTAGGGTTAGGGGACGGGGACGGTTTAGGGTCCAGGTGAGGGTACGACAACGCTCTACGGGGAGCGTACGTGTGAGGGCGCGGGTTAGTGTCAGCGTACGGGTTAGGATTAGGGGACGGCAGAGGGTTAGGCTTCGGGGAAGGGTTAGGGTTAGGGTTCGGGCTAGGGTTAGGGGACGGGGACGGTTTAGGGTCCAGGTGAGGGTACGACAACGCTCTAGGGGGAGCGTACGTGTGAGGCCGCCGGTTAGTGTCAGCGTACGGGTTAGGATTAGGGGACGGCTGAGCGTCAGGCTTCGGGGAAGGGTTAGGGTTAGGCTTCGGGCTAGGGTTAGGGTTAGGGGACAGGGACGGTTTAGGGTCCAGGTGAGGGTACGACAACGCTCTAGGGGGAGCGTACGTGTGAGGGCGCGGGTTAGTGTCAGCGTACGGGTTAGGATTAGGGGACGGCTGAGGGTCAGGCTTCGGGGAAGGGTTAGGGTTAGGCTTCGGGCTAGGGTTAGGGTTAGGGGACGGGGACGGTTTAGGGTCCAGGTGAGGGTACGACAACGTTCTAGGGGGAGCGTACGTGTGAGGGCGCGGGTTAGTGTCAGCGTACGGGTTAGGATTAGGGGACGGCTGAGGGTCAGGCTTCGGGGAAGGGTTAGGGTTAGGGTTCGGGCCAGGGTTAGGGTTAGGGGACGGGGACGGTTTAGGGTCCAGGTGAGGGTACGACAACGCTCTAGGGGGAGCGTACGTGTGAGGGCGCGGGTTAGTGTCAGCGTACGGGTTAGGATTAGGGGACGGCTGAGGGTCAGGCTTCGGGGAAGGGTTAGGGTTAGGGTTTGGGCTAGGGTTAGGGTTAGGGGACGGGGACGGTTTAGGGTCCAGGTGAGGGTACGACAACGCTCTAGGGGGAGCGTACGTGTGAGGGCGCGGGTTAGTGTCAGCGTACGGGTTAGGATTAGGGGACGGCTGAGGGTCAGGCTTCGGGGAAGGGTTAGGGTTAGGCTTCGGGCTAGGGTTAGGGTTAGGGGACGGGGACGGTTTAGGGTCCAGGTGAGGGTACGACAACGCTCTAGGGGGAGCGTACGTGTGAGGGCGCGGGTTAGTGTCAGCGTACGGGTTAGGATTAGGGGACGGCTGAGGGTCAGGCTTCGGGGAAGGGTTAGGGTTAGGGTTCGGGCTAGGGTTAGGGTTAGGGGACGGGGACGGTTTAGGATCCAGGTGAGGGTACGAGAACGCTCTAGGGGGAGCGTACGTGTGAGGGCGCGGGTTATTGTCAGCGTACGGGTTAGGATTAGGGGACGGCTGAGGGTCAGGCTTCGGGGAAGGGTTAGGGTTAGGGTTCGGGCTAGGGTTAGGGTTAGGGGACGGGGACGGTTTAGGGTCCAGGTGAGGGTACGACAACGCTCTAGGGGGAGCGTACGTGTGAGGGCGCGGGTTAGTGTCAGCGTACGGGTTAGGATTAGGGGACGGCTGAGGGTCAGGCTTCGGGGAAGGGTTAGGGTTAGGGTTCGGCCTAGGGTTAGGGTTAGGGGACGGGGAAGGTTCAGGGTCCAGGTGAGGGTACGACAACGCTCTAGGGGGAGCGTACGTGTGAGGGCGCGGGTTAGTGTCAGCGTATGGGTTAGGATTAGGGGACGGCTGAGGGTCAGGCTTCGGGGAAGGCTTAGGGTTAGGGTTCGGCCTAGGGTTAGGGTTAGGGGACGGGGACGGTTCAGGGTCCAGGTGAGGGTACGACAACGCTGTAGGGGGAGCGTACGTGTGAGGGCGCGGGTTAGTGTCAGCGTACGGGTTAGGATTAGGGGACGGCTGAGAGTCAGGCTTCGGGGAAGGGTTAGGGTTAGGCTTCGGGCTAGGGTTAGGGTTAGGGGACGGGGACGGTTTAGGGTCCAGGTGAGGGTACGACAACGCTCCTGGGGGAGCGTACGTGTGAGGGCGCGGGTTAGTGTCAGCGTACGGGTTAGGATTAGGGGACGGCTGAGGGTCAGGCTTCGGGGAAGGGTTAGGGTTAGGCTTCGGGCTAGGGTTAGGGTTAGGGGACGGGGACGGTTTAGGGTCCAGGTGAGGGTACGACAACGCTCTACGGGGAGCGTACGTGTGAGGGCGCGGGTTAGTGTCAGCGTACGGGTTAGGATTAGGGGACGGCTGAGGGTTAGGCTTCGGGGAAGGGTTAGGGTTAGGGTTCGGGCTAGGGTTAGGGTTAGGGGACGGGGACGGTTTAGGGTCCAGGTGAGGGTACGACAACGCTCTAGGGGGAGCATACGTGTGAGGCCGCCGGTTAGTGTCAGCGTACGGGTTAGGATTAGGGGACGGCTGAGCGTCAGGCTTCGGGGAAGGGTTAGGGTTAGGGTTCGGGCTAGGGTTAGGGTTAGGGGACGGGGACGGTTTAGGGTCCAGGTGAGGGTACGACAACGCTCTAGGGGGAGCGTACGTGTGAGGGCGCGGGTTAGTGTCAGCGTACGGGTTAGGATTAGGGGACGGCTGAGGGTCAGGCTTCGGGGAAGGGTTAGGGTTAGGCTTCGGGCCAGGGTTAGGGTTAGGGGACGGGGACGGTTTAGGGTCCAGGTGAGGGTACGACAACGCTCTAGGGGGAGCGTACGTGTGAGGGCGCGGGTTAGTGTCAGCGTACGGGTTAGGATTAGGGGACGGCTGAGGGTCAGGCTTCGGGGAAGGGTTAGGGTTAGGGTTCGGGCCAGGGTTAGGGTTAGGGGACGGGGACGGTTTAGGGTCCAGGTGAGGGTACGACAACGCTCTAGGGGGAGCGTACGTGTGAGGGCGCGGGTTAGTGTCAGCGTACGGGTTAGGATTAGGGGACGGCTGAGGGTCAGGCTTCGGGGAAGGGTTAGGGTTAGGGTTTGGGCTAGGGTTAGGGTTAGGGGACGGGGACGGTTTAGGGTCCAGTTGAGGGTACGACAACGCTCTAGGGGGAGCGTACGTGTGATGGCGCGGGTTAGTGTCAGCGTACGGGTTAGGATTAGGGGACGGCTGAGGGTCAGGCTTCGGGGAAGGGTTAGGGTTAGGCTTCGGGCTAGGGTTAGGGTTAGGGGACGGGGACGGTTTAGGGTCCAGGTGAGGGTACGACAACGCTCTAAGGGGAGCGTACGTGTGAGGGCGCGGGTTAGTGTCAGCGTACGGGTTAGGATTAGGGGACGGCTGAGGGTCAGGCTTCGGGGAAGGGTTAGGGATAGGCTTCGGGCTAGGGTTAGGGTTAGGGGACGGGGACGGTTTAGGGTCCAGGTGAGGGTACGACAACGCTCTAGGGGGAGCGTACGTGTGAGGGCGCGGGTTAGTGTCAGCGTACGGGTTAGGATTAGGGGACGGCTGAGGGTCAGGCTTCGGGGAAGGGTTAGGGTTAGGCTTCGGGCTAGGGTTAGGGTTAGGGGACGGGGACGGTTTAGGGTCCAGGTGAGGGTACGACAACGCTCTACGGGGAGCGTACGTGTGAGGGCGCGGGTTAGTGTCAGCGTACGGGTTAGGATTAGGGGACGGCTGAGGGTTAGGCTTCGGGGAAGGGTTAGGGTTAGGGTTCGGGCTAGGGTTAGGGTTAGGGGACGGGGACGGTTTAGGGTCCAGGTGAGGGTACGACAACGCTCTAGGGGGAGCATACGTGTGAGGCCGCCGGTTAGTGTCAGCGTACGGGTTAGGATTAGGGGACGGCTGAGCGTCAGGCTTCGGGGAAGGGTTAGGGTTAGGGTTCGGGCTAGGGTTAGGGTTAGGGGACGGGGACGGTTTAGGGTCCAGGTGAGGGTACGACAACGCTCTAGGGGGAGCGTACGTGTGAGGGCGCGGGTTAGTGTCAGCGTACGGGTTAGGATTAGGGGACGGCTGAGGGTCAGGCTTCGGGGAAGGGTTAGGGTTAGGCTTCGGGCCAGGGTTAGGGTTAGGGGACGGGGACGGTTTAGGGTCCAGGTGAGGGTACGACAACGCTCTAGGGGGAGCGTACGTGTGAGGGCGCGGGTTAGTGTCAGCGTACGGGTTAGGATTAGGGGACGGCTGAGGGTCAGGCTTCGGGGAAGGGTTAGGGTTAGGGTTCGGGCCAGGGTTAGGGTTAGGGGACGGGGACGGTTTAGGGTCCAGGTGAGGGTACGACAACGCTCTAGGGGGAGCGTACGTGTGAGGGCGCGGGTTAGTGTCAGCGTACGGGTTAGGATTAGGGGACGGCTGAGGGTCAGGCTTCGGGGAAGGGTTAGGGTTAGGGTTTGGGCTAGGGTTAGGGTTAGGGGACGGGGACGGTTTAGGGTCCAGTTGAGGGTACGACAACGCTCTAGGGGGAGCGTACGTGTGAGGGCGCGGGTTAGTGTCAGCGTACGGGTTAGGATTAGGGGACGGCTGAGGGTCAGGCTTCGGGGAAGGGTTAGGGTTAGGCTTCGGGCTAGGGTTAGGGTTAGGGGACGGGGACGGTTTAGGGTCCAGGTGAGGGTACGACAACGCTCTAAGGGGAGCGTACGTGTGAGGGCGCGGGTTAGTGTCAGCGTACGGGTTAGGATTAGGGGACGGCTGAGGGTCAGGCTTCGGGGAAGGGTTAGGGATAGGCTTCGGGCTAGGGTTAGGGTTAGGGGACGGGGACGGTTTAGGGTCCAGGTGAGGGTACGACAACGCTCTACGGGGAGCGTACGTGTGAGGGCGCGGGTTAGTGTCAGCGTACGGGTTAGGATTAGGGGACGGCTGAGGGTTAGGCTTCGGGGAAGGGTTAGGGTTAGGGTTCGGGCTAGGGTTAGGGTTAGGGGACGGGGACGGTTTAGGGTCCAGGTGAGGGTACGACAACGCTCTAGGGGGAGCGTACGTGTGAGGCCGCCGGTTAGTGTCAGCGTACGGGTTAGGATTAGGGGACGGCTGAGGGTCAGGCTTCGGGGAAGGGTTAGGGTTAGGGTTCGGGCTAGGGTTAGGGTTAGGGGACGGGGACGGTTTAGGGTCCAGGTGAGAGTACGACAACGCTCTAGGGGGAGCGTACGTGTGAGGGCGTGGGTTAGTGTCAGCGTACGGGTTAGGATTAGGGGACGGCTGAGGGTCAGGCTTCGGGGAAGGGTTAGGGTTAGGCTTCGGCCTAGGGTTAGGGTTAGGGGACGGGGACGGTTCAGGGTCCAGGTGAGGGTACGACAACGCTCTAGGGGGAGCGTACGTGTGAGGGCGCGGGTTAGTGTCAGCGTACGGGTTAGGATTAGGGGACGGCTGAGGGTCAGGCTTCGGGGAAGGGTTAGGGTTAGGGTTTGGGCTAGGGTTAGGGTTAGGGGACGGGGACGGTTTAGGGTCCAGGTGAGGGTACGACAACGCTCTAGGGGGAGCGTACGTGTGAGGGCGCGGGTTAGTGTCAGCGTACGGGTTAGGATTAGGGGACGGCTGAGCGTCAGGCTTCGGGGAAGGGTTAGGGTTAGGGTTCGGGCTAGGGTTAGGGTTAGGGGACGGGGACGGTTTAGGGTCCAGGTGAGGGTACGACAACGCTCTAGGGGGAGCGTACGTGTGAGGGCGCGGTTTAGTGTCAGCGTACGGGTTAGGATTAGGGGACGGCTGAGGGTCAGGCTTCGGGGAAGGGTTAGGGTTAGGGTTCGGGCTAGGGTTAGGGTTAGGGGACGGGGACGGTTCAGGGTCCAGGTGAGGGTACGACAACGCTCTAGGGGGAGCGTACGTGTGAGGGCGCGGGTTAGTGTCAGCGTACGGGTTAGGATTAGGGGACGGCTGAGGGTCAGGCTTCGGGGAAATGTTAGGGTTAGGGTTCGGGCTAGGGTTAGGGTTACGGGACGGGGACGGTTCAGGGTCCAGGTGAGGGTACGACAACGCTCTAGGGGGAGCGTACGTGTGAGGGCGCGGGTTAGTGTCAGCGTACGGGTTAGGATTAGGGGACGGCTGAGGGTCAGGCTTCGGGGAAGGGTTAGGGTTAGGGTTCGGGCTAGGGTTAGGGTTAGGGGACGGGGACGGTTCAGGGTCCAGGTGAGGGTACGACAACGTTCTAGGGGGAGCGTACGTGTGAGGGCGCGGGTTAGTGTCAGCGTACGGGTTAGGATTAGGGGACGGCTGAGGGTCAGGCTTCGGGGAAGGGTTAGGGTTAGGCTTCAGCCTAGGGTTAGGGTTAGGGGACGGGGACGGTTCAGGGTCCAGGTGAGGGTACGACAACGCTCTAGGGGGAGCGTACGTGTGAGGGCGCGGGTTAGTGTCAGCGTACGGGTTAGGATTAGGGGACGGCTGAGGGTCAGGCTTCGGGGAAGGGTTAGGGTTAGGCTTCGGCCTAGGGTTAGGGTTAGGGGACGGGGACGGTTCAGGGTCCAGGTGAGGGTACGATAACGCTCTAGGGAGAGCGTACGTGTGAGGGCGCGGGTTAGTGTCCGCGTACGGGTTAGGATTAGGGGACGGCTGAGGGTCAGGCTTCGGGGAAGGGTTAGGGTTAGGGTTTGGGCTAGGGTTAGGGTTAGGGGACGGGGACGGTTCAGGGTCCAGGTGAGGGTACGACAACGCTCTAGGGGGAGCGTACGTGTGAGGGCGCGGGTTAGTGTCAGCGTACGGGTTAGGATTAGGGGACGGCTGAGGGTCAGGCTTCGGGGAAGGGTTAGGGTTAGGCTTCGGCCTAGGGTTAGGGTTAGGGGACGGGGACGGTTCAGGGTCCAGGTGAGGGTACGACAACGCTCTAGGGGGAGCGTACGTGTGAGGGCGCGGGTTAGTGTCAGCGTACGGGTTAGGATTAGGTGACGGCTGAGGGTCAGGCTTCGGGGAAGGGTTAGGGTTAGGCTTCGGCCTAGGGTTAGGGTTTGGGGACGGGGACGGTTCAGGGTCCAGGTGAGGGTACGACAACGCTCTAGGGGGAGCGTACGTGTGAGGGCGTGGGTTAGTGTCAGCGTACGGGTTAGGATTAGGGGTCGGCTGAGGGTCAGGCTTCGGGGAAGGGTTAGGGTTAGGCTTCGGCCTAGGGTTAGGGTTAGGGGACGGGGACGGTTCAGGGTCCAGGTGAGGGTACGACAACCCTCTAGGGGGAGCGTATGTGTGAGGGCGCGGGTTAGTGTCAGCGTACGGGTTAGGATTAGGGGACGGCTGAGGGTCAGGCTTCGGGGAAGGGTTAGGGTTAGGGTTTGGGCTAGGGTTAGGGTTAGGGGACGGGGACGGTTTAGGGTCCAGGTGAGGGTACGACAACGCTCTAGGGGGAGCGTACGTGTGAGGGCGCGGGTTAGTGTCAGCGTACGGGTTAGGATTAGGGGACGGCTGAGGGTCAGGCTTCGGGGAAGGGTTAGGGTTAGGGTTCGGGCTAGGGTTAGGGTTAGGGGACGGGGACGGTTTAGGGTCCAGGTGAGGGTACGACAACGCTCTAGGGGGAGCGTACGTGTGAGGGCGCGGGTTAGTGTCAGCGTACGGGTTAGGATTAGGGGACGGCTGAGGGTCAGGCTTCGGGGAAGGGTTAGGGTTAGGCTTCGGGCTAGGGTTAGGGTTAGGGGACGGGGACGGTTTAGGGTCCAGGTGAGGGTACGACAACGCTCTACGGGGAGCGTACGTGTGAGGGCGCGGGTTAGTGTCAGCGTACGGGTTAGGATTAGGGGACGGCTGAGGGTTAGGCTTCGGGGAAGGGTTAGGGTTAGGGTTCGGGCTAGGGTTAGGGTTAGGGGACGGGGACGGTTTAGGGTCCAGGTGAGGGTACGACAACGCTCTAGGGGGAGCGTACGTGTGAGGCCGCCGGTTAGTGTCAGCGTACGGGTTAGGATTAGGGGACGGCTGAGGGTCAGGCTTCGGGGAAGTGTTAGGGTTAGGGTTCGGGCTAGGGTTAGGGTTAGGGGACGGGGACGGTTTAGGGTCCAGGTGAGAGTACGACAACGCTCTAGGGGGAGCGTAAGTGTGAGGGCGCGGGTTAGTGTCAGCGTACGGGTTAGGATTAGGGGACGGCTGAGGGTCAGGCTTCGGGGAAGGGTTAGGGTTAGGCTTCGGGCTAGGGTTAGGGTTAGGGGACGGGGACGGTTTAGGGTCCAGGTGAGGGTACGACAACGCTCTACGGGGAGCGTACGTGTGAGGGCGCGGGTTAGTGTCAGCGTACGGGTTAGGATTAGGGGACGGCTGAGGGTCAGGCTTCGGGGAAGGGTTAGGGTTAGGGTTCGGCCTAGGGTTAGGGTTAGGGGACGGGGACGGTTCAGGGTCCAGGTGAGGGTACGACAACGCTCTAGGGGGAGCGTACGTGTGAGGGCGCGGGTTAGTGTCAGCGTACGGGTTAGGATTAGGTGACGGCTGAGGGTCAGGCTTCGGGGAAGGGTTAGGGTTAGGCTTCGGCCTAGGGTTAGGGTTAGGGGACGGGGACGGTTCAGGGTCCAGGTGAGGGTACGACAACGCTCTAGGGGGAGCGTACGTGTGAGGGCGTGGGTTAGTGTCAGCGTACGGGTTAGGATTAGGGGACGGCTGAGGGTCAGGCTTCGGGGAAGGGTTAGGGTTAGGCTTCGGCCTAGGTTTAGGGTTAGGGGACGGGGACGGTTCAGGGTCCAGGTGAGGGTACGACAACGCTCTAGGGGGAGCGTACGTGTGAGGGCGCGGGTTAGTGTCAGCGTACGGGTTAGGATTAGGGGACGGCTGAGGGTCAGGCTTCGGGGAAGGGTTAGGGTTAGGGTTTGGGCTAGGGTTAGGGTTAGGGGACGGGGACGGTTTAGGGTCCAGGTGAGGGTACGACAACGCTCTAGGGGGAGCGTACGTGTGAGGGCGCGGGTTAGTGTCAGCGTACGGGTTAGGATTAGGGGACGGCTGAGGGTCAGGCTTCGGGGAAGGGTTAGGGTTAGGGTTCGGGCTAGGGTTAGGGTTAGGGGACGGGGACGGTTTAGGGTCCAGGTGAGGGTATGACAACGCTCTAGGGGGAGCGTACGTGTGAGGGCGCGGGTTAGTGTCAGCGTACGGGTTAGGATTAGGGGACGGCTGAGGGTCAGGCTTCGGGGAAGGGTTAGGGTTAGGGTTCGGGCTAGGGTTAGGGTTAGGGGACGGGGACGGTTCAGGGTCCAGGTGAGGGTACGACAACGCTCTAGGGGGAGCGTACGTGTGAGGGCGCGGGTTAGTGTCAGCGTACGGGTTAGGATTAGGGGACGGCTGAGGGTCAGGCTTCGGGGAAGTGTTAGGGTTAGGGTTCGGGCTAGGGTTAGGGTTAGGGGACGGGGACGGTTCAGGGTCCAGGTGAGGGTACGACAACGTTCTAGGGGGAGCGTACGTGTGAGGGCGCGGGTTAGTGTCAGCGTACGGGTTAGGATTAGGGGACGGCTGAGGGTCAGGCTTCGGGGAAGGGTTAGGGTTAGGCTTCAGCCTAGGGTTAGGGTTAGGGGACGGGGACGGTTCAGGGTCCAGGTGAGGGTACGACAACGCTCTAGGGGGAGCGTACGTGTGAGGGCGCGGGTTAGTGTCAGCGTACGGGTTAGGATTAGGGGACGGCTGAGGGTCAGGCTTCGGGGAAGGGTTAGGGTTAGGGTTCGGGCTAGGGTTAGGGTTAGGGGACGGGGATGGTTCAGGGTCCAGGTGAGGGTACGACAACGTTCTAGGGGGAGCGTACGTGTGAGGGCGCGGGTTAGTGTCAGCGTACGGGTTAGGATTAGGGGACGGCTGAGGGTCAGGCTTCGGGGAAGGGTTAGGGTTAGGCTTCAGCCTAGGGTTAGGGTTAGGGGACGGGGACGGTTCAGGGTCCAGGTGAGGGTACGACAACGCTCTAGGGGGAGCGTACGTGTGAGGGCGCGGGTTAGTGTCAGCGTACGGGTTAGGATTAGGGGACGGCTGAGGGTCAGGCTTCGGGGAAGGGTTAGGGTTAGGCTTCGGCCTAGGGTTAGGGTTAGGGGACGGGGACGGTTCAGGGTCCAGGTGAGGGTACGACAACGCTCTAGGGAGAGCGTACGTGTGAGGGCGCGGGTTAGTGTCCGCGTACGGGTTAGGATTAGGGGACGGCTGAGGGTCAGGCTTCGGGGAAGGGTTAGGGTTAGGGTTTGGGCTAGGGTTAGGGTTAGGGGACGGGGACGGTTCAGGGTCCAGGTGAGGGTACGACAACGCTCTAGGGGGAGCGTACGTGTGAGGGCGCGGGTTAGTGTCAGCGTACGGGTTAGGATTAGGGGACGGCTGAGGGTCAGGCTTCGGGGAAGGGTTAGGGTTAGGCTTCGGCCTAGGGTTAGGGTTAGGGGACGGGGACGGTTCAGGGTCCAGGTGAGGGTACGACAACGCTCTAGGGGGAGCGTACGTGTGAGGGCGCGGGTTAGTGTCAGCGTACGGGTTAGGATTAGGGGACGGCTGAGGGTCAGGCTTCGGGGAAGGGTTAGGGTTAGGGTTCGGGCTAGGGTTAGGGTTAGGGGACGGGGACGCTTTAGGATCCAGGTGAGGGTACGACAACGCTCTAGGGGGAGCGTACGTGTGAGGGCGCGGGTTAGTGTCAGCGTACGGGTTAGGATTAGGGGACGGCTGAGGGTCAGGCTTCGGGGAAGGGTTAGGGTTAGGGTTCGGGCTAGGGTTAGGGTTAGGGGACGGGGACGGTTTAGGGTCCAGGTGAGGGTACGACAACGCTCTAGGGGGAGCGTACGTGTGAGGGCGCGGGTTAGTGTCAGCGTACGGGTTAGGATTAGGGGACGGCTGAGGGTCAGGCTTCGGGGAAGGGTTAGGGTTAGGGTTCGGCCTAGGGTTAGGGTTAGGGGACGGGGAAGGTTCAGGGTCCAGGTGAGGGTACGACAACGCTCTAGGGGGAGCGTACGTGTGAGGGCGCGGGTTAGTGTCAGCGTACGGGTTAGGATTAGGGGACGGCTGAGGGTCAGGCTTCGGGGAAGGGTTAGGGTTAGGGTTCGGCCTAGGGTTAGGGTTAGGGGACGGGGACGGTTCAGGGTCCAGGTGAGGGTACGACAACGCTCTAGGGGGAGCGTACGTGTGAGGGCGCGGGTTAGTGTCAGCGTACGGGTTAGAATTAGGGGACGGCTGAGGGTCAGGCTTCGGGGAAGGGTTAGGGTTAGGGTTCCGGCTAGGGTTAGGGGACGGGGACGGGGACGGTTTAGGGTCCAGGTGAGGGTACGACAACGCTCTAGGGGGAGCGTACGTGTGAGGGCGCGGGTTAGTGTCAGCGTACGGGTTAGGATTAGGGGACGGCTGAGGGTCAGGCTTCGGGGAAGGGTTAGGGTTAGGGTTCGGGCTAGGGTTAGGGTTAGGGGACGGGGACGGTTTAGGGTCCTGGTGTGGGTACGACAACGCTCTAGGGGGAGCGTACGTGTGAGGGCGCGGGTTAGTGTCAGCGTACGGGTTAGGATTAGGGGACGGCTGAGGGTCAGGCTTCGGGGAAGGGTTAGGGTTAGGGTTCGGGCTAGGGTTAGGGTTAGGGGACGGGGACGGTTTAGGGTCCAGGTGAGGGTACGACAACGCTCTAGGGGGAGCGTACGTGTGAGGGCGCGGGTTAGTGTCAGCGTACGGGTTAGGATTAGGGGACGGCTGAGGGTCAGGCTTCGGGGAAGGGTTAGGGTTAGGCCTCGGGCTAGGGTTAGTGTTAGGGGACGGGGACGGTTTAGGGTCCAGGTGAGGGTACGACAACGCTCTAGGGGGAGCGTACGTGTGAGGGCGCGGGTTAGTGTCAGCGTACGGGTTAGGATTAGGGGACGGCTGAGAGTCAGGCTTCGGGGAAGGGTTAGGTTTAGGCTTCGGGCTAGGGTTAGGGTTAGGGGACGGGGACGGTTTAGGGTCCAGGTGAGGGTACGACAACGCTCTAGGGGGAGCGTACGTGTGAGGGCGCGGGTTAGTGTCAGCGTACGGGTTAGGATTAGGGGACGGCTGAGGGTCAGGCTTCGGGGAAGGGTTAGGGTTAGGCTTCGGGCTAGGGTTAGGGTTAGGGGATGGGGACGGTTTAGGGTCCAGGTGAGGGTACGACAACGCTCTACGGGGAGCGTACGTGTGAGGGCGCGGGTTAGTGTCAGCGTACGGGTTAGGATTAGGGGACGGCTGAGGGTTAGGCTTCGGGGAAGGGTTAGTGTTAGGGTTCGGGCTAGGGTTAGGGTTAGGGGACGGGGACGGTTTAGGGTCCAGGTGAAGGTACGACAACGCTCTAGGGGGAGCGTACGTGTGAGGCCGCCGGTTAGTGTCAGCGTACGGGTTAGGATTAGGGGACGGCTGAGCGTCAGGCTTCGGGGAAGGGTTAGGGTTAGGGTTCGGGCTAGGGTTAGGGTTAGGGGACGGGGACGGTTTAGGGTCCAGGTGAGGGTACGACAACGCTCTAGGGGGAGCGTACGTGTGAGGGCGCGGGTTAGTGTCAGCGTACGGGTTAGGATTAGGGGACGGCTGAGGGTCAGGCTTCGGGGAAGGGTTAGGGTTAGGGTTCGGGCTAGGGTTAGGGTTAGGGGACGGGGACGGTTTAGGGTCCAGGTGAGGGTACGACAACGCTCTAGGGGGAGCGTACGTGTGAGGGCGCGGGTTAGTGTCAGCGTACGGGTTAGGATTAGTGGACCGCTGAGGGTCAGGCTTCGGGGAAGGGTTAGGGTTAGGGTTCGGGCCAGGGTTAGGGTTAGGGGACGGGGACGGTTTAGGGTCCAGGTGAGGGTACGACAACGCTCTAGGGGGAGCGTACGTGTGAGGGCGCGGGTTAGTGTCAGCGTACGGGTTAGGATTAGGGGACGGCTGAGGGTCAGGCTTCGGGGAAGGGTTAGGGTTAGGGTTTGGGCTAGGGTTAGGGTTAGGGGACGGGGACGGTTTAGGGTCCAGGTGAGGGTACGACAACGCTCTAGGGGGAGCGTACGTGTGAGGGCGCGGGTTAGTGTCAGCGTACGGGTTAGGATTAGGGGACGGCTGAGGGTCAGGCTTCGGGGAAGGGTTAGGGTTAGGCTTCGGGCTAGGGTTAGGGTTAGGGGACGGGGACGGTTTAGGGTCCAGGTGAGGGTACGACAACGCTCTAGGGGGAGCGTACGTGTGAGGGCGCGGGTTAGTGTCAGCGTACGGGTTAGGATTAGGGGACGGCTGAGGGTCAGGCTTCGGGGAAGGGTTAGGGTTAGGCTTCGGGCTAGGGTTAGGGTTAGGGGACGGGGACGGTTTAGGGTCCAGGTGAGGGTACGACAACGCTCTACGGGGAGCGTACGTGTGAGGGCGCGGGTTAGTGTCAGCGTACGGGTTAGGATTAGGGGACGGCTGAGGGTTAGGCTTCGGGGAAGGGTTAGGGTTAGGGTTCGGGCTAGGGTTAGGGTTAGGGGACGGGGACGGTTTAGGGTCCAGGTGAGGGTACGACAACGCTCTAGGGGGAGCGTACGTGTGAGGCCGCCGGTTAGTGTCAGCGTACGGGTTAGGATTAGGGGACGGCTGAGGGTCAGGCTTCGGGGAAGGGTTAGGGTTAGGGTTCGGGCTAGGGTTAGGGTTAGGGGACGGGGACGGTTTAGGGTCCAGGTGAGGGTACGACAACGCTCTAGGGGGAGCGTACGTGTGAGGGCGCGGGTTAGTGTCAGCGTACGGGTTAGGATTAGGGGACGGCTGAGGGTCAGGCTTCGGGGAAGGGTTAGGGTTAGGCTTCGGGCTAGGGTTAGGGTTAGGGGACGGGGACGGTTTAGGGTCCAGGTGAGGGTACGACAACGCTCTAGGGGGAGCGTACGTGTGAGGGCGCGGGTTAGTGTCAGCGTACGGGTTAGGATTAGGGGACGGCTGAGGGTCAGGCTTCGGGGAAGGGTTAGGGTTAGGGTTCGGGCTAGGGTTAGGGTTAGGGGACGGGGACGGTTCAGGGTCCAGGTGAGGGTACGACAACTCTCTAGGGGGAGCGTACGTGTGAGGGCGCGGGTTAGTGTCAGCGTACGGGTTAGGATTAGGGGACGGCTGAGGGTCAGGCTTCGGGGAAATGTTAGGGTTAGGGTTCGGGCTAGGGTTAGGGTTACGGGACGGGGACGGTTCAGGGTCCAGGTGAGGGTACGACAATCCTCTAGGGGGAGCGTACGTGTGAGGGCGCGGGTTAGTGTCAGCGTACGGGTTAGGATTAGGGGACGGCTGAGGGTCAGGCTTCGGGGAAGGGTTAGGGTTAGGGTTCGGGCTAGGGTTAGGGTTAGGGGACGGGGACGGTTCAGGGTCCAGGTGAGGGTACGACAACGTTCTAGGGGGAGCGTACGTGTGAGGGCGCGGGTTAGTGTCAGCGTACGGGTTAGGATTAGGGGACGGCTGAGGGTCAGGCTTCGGGGAAGGGTTAGGGTTAGGCTTCAGCCTAGGGTTAGGGTTAGGGGACGGGGACGGTTCAGGGTCCAGGTGAGGGTACGACAACGCTCTAGGGGGAGCGTACGTGTGAGGGCGCGGGTTAGTGTCAGCGTACGGGTTAGGATTAGGGGACGGCTGAGGGTCAGGCTTCGGGGAAGGGTTAGGGTTAGGCTTCGGCCTAGGGTTAGGGTTAGGGGACGGGGACGGTTCAGGGTCCAGGTGAGGGTACGACAACGCTCTAGGGAGAGCGTACGTGTGAGGGCGCGGGTTAGTGTCAGCGTACGGGTTAGGATTAGGGGACGGCTGAGGGTCAGGCTTCGGGGAAGGGTTAGGGTTAGGGTTTGGGCTAGGGTTAGGGTTAGGGGACGGGGACGGTTCAGGGTCCAGGTGAGGGTACGACAACGCTCTAGGGGGAGCGTACGTGTGAGGGCGCGGGTTAGTGTCAGCGTACGGGTTAGGATTAGGGGACGGCTGAGGGTCAGGCTTCGGGGAAGGGTTAGGGTTAGGCTTCGGCCTAGGGTTAGGGTTAGGGGACGGGGACGGTTCAGGGTCCAGGTGAGGGTACGACAACGCTCTAGGGGGAGCGTACGTGTGAGGGCGCGGGTTAGTGTCAGCGTACGGGTTAGGAATAGGGGACGGCTGAGGGTCAGGCTTCGGGGAAGGGTTAGGGTTAGGGTTCGGCCTAGGGTTAGGGTTAGGGGACGGGGACGGTTCAGGGTCCAGGTGAGGGTACGACAACGCTCTAGGGGGAGCGTACATGTGAGGGCGCGGGTTAGTGTCAGCGTACGGGTTAGGATTAGGTGACGGCTGAGGGTCAGGCTTCGGGGAAGGGTTAGGGTTAGGCTTCGGCCTAGGGTTAGGGTTAGGGGACGGGGACGGTTCAGGGTCCAGGTGAGGGTACGACAACGCTCTAGGGGGAGCGTACGTGTGAGGGCGTGGGTTAGTGTCAGCGTAAGGGTTACGATTAGGGGACGGCTGAGGGTCAGGCTTCGGGGAAGGGTTAGGGTTAGGCTTCGGCCTAGGGTTAGGGTTAGGGGACGGGGACGGTTCAGGGTCCAGGTGAGGGTACGACAACGCTCTAGGGGGAGCGTACGTGTGAGGGCGCGGGTTAGTGTCAGCGTACGGGTTAGGATTAGGGGACGGCTGAGGGTCAGGCTTCGGGGAAGGGTTAGGGTTAGGGTTTGGGCTAGGGTTAGGGTTAGGGGACGGGGACGGTTTAGGGTCCAGGTGAGGGTACGACAACGCTCTAGGGGGAGCGTACGTGTGAGGGCGCGGGTTAGTGTCAGCGTACGGGTTAGGATTAGGGGACGGCTGAGGGTCAGGCTTCGGGGAAGGGTTAGGGTTAGGGTTCGGGCTAGGGTTAGGGTTAGGGGACGGGGACGGTTTAGGGTCCAGGTGAGGGTACGACAACGCTCTAGGGGGAGCGTACGTGTGAGGGCGCGGGTTAGTGTCAGCGTACGGGTTAGGATTAGGGGACGGCTGAGGGTCAGGCTTCGGGGAAGGGTTAGGGTTAGGGTTCGGGCTAGGGTTAGGGTTAGGGGACGGGGACGGTTTAGGGTCCAGGTGAGGGTACGACAACGCTCTAGGGGGAACGTACGTGTGAGGGCGCGGGTTAGTGTCAGCGTACGGGTTAGGATTAGGGGACGGCTGAGGGTCAGGCTTCGGGGAAGGGTTAGGGTTAGGGTTCGGGCTAGGGTTAGGGTTAGGGGACGGGGACGGTTTAGGGTCCAGGTGAGGGTACGACAACGCTCTAGGGGGAGCGTACGTGTGAGGGCGCGGGTTAGTGTCAGCGTACGGGTTAGGATTAGGGGACGGCTGAGGGTCAGGCTTCGGGGAAGGGTTAGGGTTAGGTTTCGGGCCAGGGTTAGGGTTAGGGGACGGGGACGGTTTAGGGTCCAGGTGAGGGTACGACAACGCTCTAGGGGGAGCGTACGTGTGAGGGCGCGGGTTAGTGTCAGCGTACGGGTTAGGATTAGGGGACGGCTGAGGGTCAGGCTTCGGGGAAGGGTTAGGGTTAGGGTTCGGGCTAGGGTTAGGGTTAGGGGACGGGGACGGTTTAGGGTCCAGGTGAGGGTACGACAACGCTCTAGGGGGAGCGTACGTGTGAGGGCGCGGGTTAGTGTCAGCGTACGGGTTAGGATTAGGGGACGGCTGAGGGTCAGGCTTCGGGGAAGGGTTAGGGTTAGGGTTCGGGCTAGGGTTAGGTTTAGGGGACGGGGACGGTTTAGGGTCCAGGTGAGGGTACGACAACGCTCTAGGGGGAGCGTACGTGTGAGGGCGCGGGTTAGTGTCAGCGTACGGGTTAGGATTAGGGGACGGCTGAGGGTCAGGCTTCGGGGAAGGGTTAGGGTTAGGGTTCGGGCTAGGGTTAGGGTTAGGGGACGGGGACGGTTCAGGGTCCAGGTGAGGGTACGACAACGCTCTAGGGGGAGCGTACGTGTGAGGGCGCGGGTTAGTGTCAGCGTACGGGTTAGGATTAGGGGACGGCTGAGGGTCAGGCTTCGGGGAAGGGTTAGGGTTAGGGTTCGGGCTAGGGTTAGGGTTAGGGGACGGGGACGGTTCAGGGTCCAGGTGAGGGTACGACAACGCTCTAGGGGGAGCATACGTGTGAGGGCGCGGGTTAGTGTCAGCGTACGGGTTAGGATTAGGGGACGGCTGAGGGTCAGGCTTCGGGGAAGGGTTAGGGTTAGGGTTCGGGCTAGGGTTAGGGTTAGGGGACGGGGACGGTTCAGGGTCCAGGTGAGGGTACGACAACGTTCTAGGGGGAGCGTACGTGTGAGGGCGCGGGTTAGTGTCAGCGTACGGGTTAGGATTAGGGGACGGCTGAGGGTCAGGCTTCGGGGAAGGGTTAGGGTTAGGCTTCAGCCTAGGGTTAGGGTTAGGGGACGGGGACGGTTCAGGGTCCAGGTGAGGGTACGACAACGCTCTAGGGGGAGCGTACGTGTGAGGGCGCGGGTTAGTGTCAGCGTACGGGTTAGGATTAGGGGACGGCTGAGGGTCAGGCTTCGGGGAAGGGTTAGGGTTAGGCTTCGGCCTAGGGTTAGGGTTAGGGGACGGGGACGGTTCAGGGTCCAGGTGAGGGTACGACAACGCTCTAGGGAGAGCGTACGTGTGAGGGCGCGGGTTAGTGTCAGCGTACGGGTTAGGATTAGGGGACGGCTGAGGGTCAGGCTTCGGGGAAGGGTTAGGGTTAGGGTTTGGGCTAGGGTTAGGGTTAGGGGACGGGGACGGTTCAGGGTCCAGGTGAGGGTACGACAACGCTCTAGGGGGAGCGTACGTGTGAGGGCGCGGGTTAGTGTCAGCGTACGGGTTAGTATTAGGGGACGGCTGAGGGTCAGGCTTCGGGGAAGGGTTAGGGTTAGGCTTCGGCCTAGGGTTAGGGTTAGGGGACGGGGACGGTTCAGGGTCCAGGTGAGGGTACGACAACGCTCTAGGGGGAGCGTACGTGTGAGGGCGCGGGTTAGTGTCAGCGTACGGGTTAGGATTAGGGGACGGCTGAGGGTCAGGCTTCGGGGAAGGGTTAGGGTTAGGGTTCGGCCTAGGGTTAGGGTTAGGGGACGGGGACGGTTCAGGGTCCAGGTGAGTGTACGACAACGCTCTAGGGGGAGCGTACATGTGAGGGCGCGGGTTAGTGTCAGCGTACGGGTTAGGATTAGGTGACGGCTGAGGGTCAGGCTTCGGGGAAGGGTTAGGGTTAGGCTTCGGCCTAGGGTTAGGGTTAGGGGACGGGGACGGTTCAGGGTCCAGGTGAGGGTACGACAACGCTCTAGGGGGAGCGTACGTGTGAGGGCGTGGGTTAGTGTCAGCGTACGGGTTAGGATTAGGGGACGGCTGAGGGTCAGGCTTCGGGGAAGGGTTAGGGTTAGGCTTCGGCCTAGGGTTAGGGTTAGGGGACGGGGACGGTTCAGGGTCCAGGTGAGGGTACGACAACGCTCTAGGGGGAGCGTACGTGTGAGGGCGCGGGTTAGTGTCAGCGTACGGGTTAGGATTAGGGGACGGCTGAGGGTCAGGCTTCGGGGAAGGGTTAGGGTTAGGGTTTGGGCTAGGGTTAGGGTTAGGGGACGGGGACGGTTTAGGGTCCAGGTGAGGGTACGACAACGCTCTAGGGGGAGCGTACGTGTGAGGGCGCGGGTTAGTGTCAGCGTACGGGTTAGGATTAGGGGACGGCTGAGGGTCAGGCTTCGGGGAAGGGTTAGGGTTAGGGTTCGGGCTAGGGTTAGGCTTAGGGGACGGGGACGGTTTAGGGTCCAGGTGAGGGTACGACAACGCTCTAGGGGGAGCGTACGTGTGAGGGCGCGGGTTAGTGTCAGCGTACGGGTTAGGATTAGGGGACGGCTGAGGGTCAGGCTTCGGGGAAGGGTTAGGGTTAGGGTTCGGGCTAGGGTTAGGGTTAGGGGACGGGGACGGTTTAGGGTCCAGGTGAGGGTACGACAACGCTCTAGGGGGAACGTACGTGTGAGGGCGCGGGTTAGTGTCAGCGTACGGGTTAGGATTAGGGGACGGCTGAGGGTCAGGCTTCGGGGAAGGGTTAGGGTTAGGGTTCGGGCTAGGGTTAGGGTTAGGGGACGGGGACGGTTTAGGGTCCAGGTGAGGGTACGACAACGCTCTAGGGGGAGCGTACGTGTGAGGGCGCGGGTTAGTGTCAGCGTACGGGTTAGGATTAGGGGACGGCTGAGGGTCAGGCTTCGGGGAAGGGTTAGGGTTAGGTTTCGGGCCAGGGTTAGGGTTAGGGGACGGGGACGGTTTAGGGTCCAGGTGAGGGTACGACAACGCTCTAGGGGGAGCGTACGTGTGAGGGCGCGGGTTAGTGTCAGCGTACGGGTTAGGATTAGGGGACGGCTGAGGGTCAGGCTTCGGGGAAGGGTTAGGGTTAGGGTTCGGGCTAGGGTTAGGGTTAGGGGACGGGGACGGTTTAGGGTCCAGGTGAGGGTACGACAACGCTCTAGGGGGAGCGTACGTGTGAGGGCGCGGGTTAGTGTCAGCGTACGGGTTAGGATTAGGGGACGGCTGAGGGTCAGGCTTCGGGGAAGGGTTAGGGTTAGGGTTCGGGCTAGGGTTAGGGTTAGGGGACGGGGACGGTTCAGGGTCCAGGTGAGGGTACGACAACGCTCTAGGGGGAGCGTACGTGTGAGGGCGCGGGTTAGTGTCAGCGTACGGGTTAGGATTAGGGGACGGCTGAGGGTCAGGCTTCGGGGAAGGGTTAGGGTTAGGGTTCGGGCTAGGGTTAGGGTTAGGGGACGGGGACGGTTCAGGGTCCAGGTGAGGGTACGACAACGTTCTAGGGGGAGCGTACGTGTGAGGGCGCGGGTTAGTGTCAGCGTACGGGTTAGGATTAGGGGACGGCTGAGGGTCAGGCTTCGGGGAAGGGTTAGGGTTAGGCTTCAGCCTAGGGTTAGGGTTAGGGGACGGGGACGGTTCAGGGTCCAGGTGAGGGTACGACAACGCTCTAGGGGGAGCGTACGTGTGAGGGCGCGGGTTAGTGTCAGCGTACGGGTTAGGATTAGGGGACGGCTTAGGGTCAGGCTTCGGGGAAGGGTTAGGGTTAGGCTTCGGCCTAGGGTTAGGGTTAGGGGACGGGGACGGTTCAGGGTCCAGGTGAGGGTACGACAACGCTCTAGGGAGAGCGTACGTGTGAGGGCGCGGGTTAGTGTCCGCGTACGGGTTAGGATTAGGGGACGGCTGAGGGTCAGGCTTCGGGGAAGGGTTAGGGTTAGGGTTTGGGCTAGGGTTAGGGTTAGGGGACGGGGACGGTTCAGGGTCCAGGTGAGGGTACGACAACGCTCTAGGGGGAGCGTACGTGTGAGGGCGCGGGTTAGTGTCAGCGTACGGGTTAGGATTAGGGGACGGCTGAGGGTCAGGCTTCGGGGAAGGGTTAGGGTTAGGCTTCGGCCTAGGGTTAGGGTTAGGGGACGGGGACGGTTCAGGGTCCAGGTGAGGGTACGACAACGCTCTAGGGGGAGCGTACGTGTGAGGGCGCGGGTTAGTGTCAGCGTACGGGTTAGGATTAGGGGACGGCTGAGGGTTAGGCTTCGGGGAAGGGTTAGGGTTAGGGTTCGGCCTAGGGTTAGGGTTAGGGGACGGGGACGGTTCAGGGTCCAGGTGAGGGTACGACAACGCTCTAGGGGGAGCGTACGTGTGAGGGCGCGGGTTAGTGTCAGCGTACGGGTTAGGATTAGGTGACGGCTGAGGGTCAGGCTTCGGGGAAGGGTTAGGGTTAGGCTTCGGCCTAGGGTTACGGTTAGGGGACGGGGACGGTTCAGGGTCCAGGTGAGGGTACGACAACGCTCTAGGGGGAGCGTACGTGTGAGGGCGTGGGTTAGTGTCAGCGTACGGGTTAGGATTATGGGTCGGCTGAGGGTCAGGCTTCGGGGAAGGGTTAGGGTTAGGCTTCGGCCTAGGGTTAGGGTTAGGGGACGGGGACGGTTCTGGGTCCAGGTGAGGGTACGACAACGCTCTAGGGGGAGCGTACGTGTGAGGGCGCGGGTTAGTGTCAGCGTACGGGTTAGGATTAGGGGACGGCTGAGGGTCAGGCTTCGGGGAAGGGTTAGGGTTAGGGTTTGGGCTAGGGTTAGGGTTAGGGGACGGGGACGGTTTAGGGTCCAGGTGAGGGTATGACAACGCTCTAGGGGGAGCGTACGTGTGAGGGCGCGGGTTAGTGTCAGCGTACGGGTTAGGATTAGGGGACGGCTGAGGGTCAGGCTTCGGGGAAGGGTTAGGGTTAGGGTTCGGGCTAGGGTTAGGGTTAGGGGACGGGGACGGTTTAGGGTCCAGGTGAGGGTACGACAACGCTCTAGGGGGAGCGTACGTGTGAGGGCGCGGGTTAGTGTCAGCGTACGGGTTAGGATTAGGGGACGGCTGAGGATCAGGCTTCGGGGAAGGGTTAGGGTTAGGCTTCGGGCTAGGGTTAGGGTTAGGGGACGGGGACGGTTTAGGGTCCAGGTGAGGGTACGACAACGCTCTAGGGGGAGCGTACGTGTGAGGGCGCGGGTTAGTGTCAGCGTACGGGTTAGGATTAGGGGACGGCTGAGGGTCAGGCTTCGGGGAAGGGTTAGGGTTAGGGTTCGGGCTAGGGTTAGGGTTAGGGGACGGGGACGGTTTAGGATCCTGGTGTGGGTACGACAACGCTCTAGGGGGAGCGTACGTGTGAGGGCGCGGGTTAGTGTCAGCGTACGGGTTAGGATTAGGGGACGGCTGAGGGTCAGGCTTCGGGGAAGGGTTAGGGTTAGGGTTCGGGCTAGGGTTAGGGTTAGGGGACGGGGACGGTTTAGGGTCCAGGTGAGGGTACGACAACGCTCTAGGGGGAGCGTACGTGTGAGGGCGCGGGTTAGTGTCAGTGTACGGGTTAGGATTAGGGGACGGCTGAGGGTCAGGCTTCGGGGAAGGGTTAGGGTTAGGCCTCGGGCTAGGGTTAGGGTTAGGGGACGGGGACGGTTTAGGGTCCAGGTGAGGGTACGACAACGCTCTAGGGGGAGCGTACGTGTGAGGGCGCGGGTTAGTGGCAGCGTACGGGTTAGGATTAGGGGACGGCTGAGAGTCAGGCTTCGGGGAAGGGTTAGAGTTAGGCTTCGGGCTAGTGTTAGGGTTAGGGGACGGGGACGGTTTAGGGTCCAGGTGAGGGTACGACAACGCTCTAGGGGGAGCGTACGTGTGAGGGCGCGGGTTAGTGTCAGCGTACGGGTTAGGATTAGGGGACGGCTGAGGGTCAGGCTTCGGGGAAGGGTTAGGGTTAGGCTTCGGGCTAGGGTTAGGGTTAGGGGATGGGGACGGTTTAGGGTCCAGGTGAGGGTACGACAACGCTCTACGGGGAGCGTACGTGTGAGGGCGCGGGTTAGTGTCAGCGTACGGGTTAGGATTAGGGGACGGCTGAGGGTTAGGCTTCGGGGAAGGGTTAGGGTTAGGGTTCGGGCTAGGGTTAGGGTTAGGGGACGGGGACGGTTTAGGGTCCAGGTGAAGGTACGACAACGCTCTAGGGGGAGCGTACGTGTGAGGCCGCCGGTTAGTGTCAGCGTACGGGTTAGGATTAGGGGACGGCTGAGCGTCAGGCTTCGGGGAAGGGTTAGGGTTAGGGTTCGGGCTAGGGTTAGGGTTAGGGGACGGGGACGGTTTAGGGTCCAGGTGAGGGTACGACAACGCTCTAGGGGGAGCGTACGTGTGAGGGCGCGGGTTAGTGTCAGCGTACGGGTTAGGATTAGTGGACGGCTGAGGGTCAGGCTTCGGGGAAGTGTTAGGGTTAGGGTTCGGGCCAGGGTAAGGGTTAGGGGACGGGGACGGTTTAGGGTCCAGGTGAGGGTACGACAACGATCTAGGGGGAGCGTACGTGTGAGGGCGCGGGTTAGTGTCAGCGTACGGGTTAGGATTAGGGGACGGCTGAGGGTCAGGCTTCGGGGAAGGGTTAGGGTTAGGGTTTGGGCTAGGGTTAGGGTTAGGGGACGGGGACGGTTTAGGGTCCAGGTGAGGGTACGACAACGCTCTAGGGGGAGCGTACGTGTGAGGGCGCGGGTTAGTGTCAGCGTACGGGTTAGGATTAGGGGACGGCTGAGGGTCAGGCTTCGGGGAAGGGTTAGGGTTAGGCTTCGGGCTAGGGTTAGGGTTAGGGTTAGGGTTAGGGTTAGGGCACGGGGACGGTTCAGGGTCCAGGTGAGGGTACGACAACGCTCTAGGGGGAGCGTACGTGTGAGGGCGCGGGTTAGTGTCAGCGTACGGGTTAGTATTAGGGGACGGCTGAGGGTCAGGCTTCGGGGAAGGGTTAGGGTTAGGCTTCGGCCTAGGGTTAGGGTTAGGGGACGGGGACGGTTCAGGGTCCAGGTGAGGGTACGACAACGCTCTAGGGGGAGCGTACGTGTGAGGGCGCGGGTTAGTGTCAGCGTACGGGTTAGGATTAGGGGACGGCTGAGGGTCAGGCTTCGGGGAAGGGTTAGGGTTAGGGTTCGGCCTAGGGTTAGGGTTAGGGGACGGGGACGGTTCAGGGTCCAGGTGAGTGTACGACAACGCTCTAGGGGGAGCGTACATGTGAGGGCGCGGGTTAGTGTCAGCGTACGGGTTAGGATTAGGTGACGGCTGAGGGTCAGGCTTCGGGGAAGGGTTAGGGTTAGGCTTCGGCCTAGGGTTAGGGTTAGGGGACGGGGACGGTTCAGGGTCCAGGTGAGGGTACGACAACGCTCTAGGGGGAGCGTACGTGTGAGGGCGTGGGTTAGTGTCAGCGTACGGGTTAGGATTAGGGGACGGCTGAGGGTCAGGCTTCGGGGAAGGGTTAGGGTTAGGCTTCGGCCTAGGGTTAGGGTTAGGGGACGGGGACGGTTCAGGGTCCAGGTGAGGGTACGACAACGCTCTAGGGGGAGCGTACGTGTGAGGGCGCGGGTTAGTGTCAGCGTACGGGTTAGGATTAGGGGACGGCTGAGGGTCAGGCTTCGGGGAAGGGTTAGGGTTAGGGTTTGGGCTAGGGTTAGGGTTAGGGGACGGGGACGGTTTAGGGTCCAGGTGAGGGTACGACAACGCTCTAGGGGGAGCGTACGTGTGAGGGCGCGGGTTAGTGTCAGCGTACGGGTTAGGATTAGGGGACGGCTGAGGGTCAGGCTTCGGGGAAGGGTTAGGGTTAGGGTTCGGGCTAGGGTTAGGGTTAGGGGACGGGGACGGTTTAGGGTCCAGGTGAGGGTACGACAACGCTCTAGGGGGAGCGTACGTGTGAGGGCGCGGGTTAGTGTCAGCGTACGGGTTAGGATTAGGGGACGGCTGAGGGTCAGGCTTCGGGGAAGGGTTAGGGTTAGGGTTCGGGCTAGGGTTAGGGTTAGGGGACGGGGACGGTTTAGGGTCCAGGTGAGGGTACGACAACGCTCTAGGGGGAACGTACGTGTGAGGGCGCGGGTTAGTGTCAGCGTACGGGTTAGGATTAGGGGACGGCTGAGGGTCAGGCTTCGGGGAAGGGTTAGGGTTAGGGTTCGGGCTAGGGTTAGGGTTAGGGGACGGGGACGGTTTAGGGTCCAGGTGAGGGTACGACAACGCTCTAGGGGGAGCGTACGTGTGAGGGCGCGGGTTAGTGTCAGCGTACGGGTTAGGATTAGGGGACGGCTGAGGGTCAGGCTTCGGGGAAGGGTTAGGGTTAGGTTTCGGGCCAGGGTTAGGGTTAGGGGACGGGGACGGTTTAGGGTCCAGGTGAGGGTACGACAACGCTCTAGGGGGAGCGTACGTGTGAGGGCGCGGGTTAGTGTCAGCGTACGGGTTAGGATTAGGGGACGGCTGAGGGTCAGGCTTCGGGGAAGGGTTAGGGTTAGGGTTCGGGCTAGGGTTAGGGTTAGGGGACGGGGACGGTTTAGGGTCCAGGTGAGGGTACGACAACGCTCTAGGGGGAGCGTACGTGTGAGGGCGCGGGTTAGTGTCAGCGTACGGGTTAGGATTAGGGGACGGCTGAGGGTCAGGCTTCGGGGAAGGGTTAGGGTTAGGGTTCGGGCTAGGGTTAGGGTTAGGGGACGGGGACGGTTCAGGGTCCAGGTGAGGGTACGACAACGCTCTAGGGGGAACGTACGTGTGAGGGCGCGGGTTAGTGTCAGCGTACGGGTTAGGATTAGGGGACGGCTGAGGGTCAGGCTTCGGGGAAGGGTTAGGGTTAGGGTTCGGGCTAGGGTTAGGGTTAGGGGACGGGGACGGTTCAGGGTCCAGGTGAGGGTACGACAACGCTCTAGGGGGAGCGTACGTGTGAGGGCGCGGGTTAGTGTCAGCGTACGGGTTAGGATTAGGGGACGGCTGAGGGTCAGGCTTCGGGGAAGGGTTAGGGTTAGGTTTCGGGCCAGGGTTAGGGTTAGGGGACGGGGACGGTTTAGGGTCCAGGTGAGGGTACGACAACGCTCTAGGGGGAGCGTACGTGTGAGGGCGCGGGTTAGTGTCAGCGTACGGGTTAGGATTAGGGGACGGCTGAGGGTCAGGCTTCGGGGAAGGGTTAGGGTTAGGGTTCGGGCTAGGGTTAGGGTTAGGGGACGGGGACGGTTTAGGGTCCAGGTGAGGGTACGACAACGCTCTAGGGGGAGCGTACGTGTGAGGGCGCGGGTTAGTGTCAGCGTACGGGTTAGGATTAGGGGACGGCTGAGGGTCAGGCTTCGGGGAAGGGTTAGGGTTAGGGTTCGGGCTAGGGTTAGGGTTAGGGGACGGGGACGGTTCAGGGTCCAGGTGAGGGTACGACAACGCTCTAGGGGGAGCGTACGTGTGAGGGCGCGGGTTAGTGTCCGCGTACGGGTTAGGATTAGGGGACGGCTGAGGGTCAGGCTTCGGGGAAGGGTTAGGGTTAGGGTTTGGGCTAGGGTTAGGGTTAGGGGACGGGGACGGTTCAGGGTCCAGGTGAGGGTACGACAACGCTCTAGGGGGAGCGTACGTGTGAGGGCGCGGGTTAGTGTCAGCGTACGGGTTAGGATTAGGGGACGGCTGAGGGTCAGGCTTCGGGGAAGGGTTAGGGTTAGGCTTCGGCCTAGGGTTAGGGTTAGGGGACGGGGACGGTTCAGGGTCCAGGTGAGGGTACGACAACGCTCTAGGGGGAGCGTACGTGTGAGGGCGCGGGTTAGTGTCAGCGTACGGGTTAGGATTAGGGGACGGCTGAGGGTTAGGCTTCGGGGAAGGGTTAGGGTTAGGGTTCGGCCTAGGGTTAGGGTTAGGGGACGGGGACGGTTCAGGGTCCAGGTGAGGGTACGACAACGCTCTAGGGGGAGCGTACGTGTGAGGGCGCGGGTTAGTGTCAGCGTACGGGTTAGGATTAGGTGACGGCTGAGGGTCAGGCTTCGGGGAAGGGTTAGGGTTAGGCTTCGGCCTAGGGTTACGGTTAGGGGACGGGGACGGTTCAGGGTCCAGGTGAGGGTACGACAACGCTCTAGGGGGAGCGTACGTGTGAGGGCGTGGGTTAGTGTCAGCGTACGGGTTAGGATTATGGGTCGGCTGAGGGTCAGGCTTCGGGGAAGGGTTAGGGTTAGGCTTCGGCCTAGGGTTAGGGTTAGGGGACGGGGACGGTTCTGGGTCCAGGTGAGGGTACGACAACGCTCTAGGGGGAGCGTACGTGTGAGGGCGCGGGTTAGTGTCAGCGTACGGGTTAGGATTAGGGGACGGCTGAGGGTCAGGCTTCGGGGAAGGGTTAGGGTTAGGGTTTGGGCTAGGGTTAGGGTTAGGGGACGGGGACGGTTTAGGGTCCAGGTGAGGGTATGACAACGCTCTAGGGGGAGCGTACGTGTGAGGGCGCGGGTTAGTGTCAGCGTACGGGTTAGGATTAGGGGACGGCTGAGGGTCAGGCTTCGGGGAAGGGTTAGGGTTAGGGTTCGGGCTAGGGTTAGGGTTAGGGGACGGGGACGGTTTAGGGTCCAGGTGAGGGTACGACAACGCTCTAGGGGGAGCGTACGTGTGAGGGCGCGGGTTAGTGTCAGCGTACGGGTTAGGATTAGGGGACGGCTGAGGATCAGGCTTCGGGGAAGGGTTAGGGTTAGGCTTCGGCCTAGGGTTAGGGTTAGGGGACGGGGACGGTTTAGGGTCCAGGTGAGGGTACGACAACGCTCTAGGGGGAGCGTACGTGTGAGGGCGCGGGTTAGTGTCAGCGTACGGGTTAGGATTAGGGGACGGCTGAGGGTCAGGCTTCGGGGAAGGGTTAGGGTTAGGGTTCGGGCTAGGGTTAGGGTTAGGGGACGGGGACGGTTTAGGATCCTGGTGTGGGTACGACAACGCTCTAGGGGGAGCGTACGTGTGAGGGCGCGGGTTAGTGTCAGCGTACGGGTTAGGATTAGGGGACGGCTGAGGGTCAGGCTTCGGGGAAGGGTTAGGGTTAGGGTTCGGGCTAGGGTTAGGGTTAGGGGACGGGGACGGTTTAGGGTCCAGGTGAGGGTACGACAACGCTCTAGGGGGAGCGTACGTGTGAGGGCGCGGGTTAGTGTCAGCGTACGGGTTAGGATTAGGGGACGGCTGAGGGTCAGGCTTCGGGGAAGGGTTAGGGTTAGGCCTCGGGCTAGGGTTAGGGTTAGGGGACGGGGACGGTTTAGGGTCCAGGTGAGGGTACGACAACGCTCTAGGGGGAGCGTACGTGTGAGGGCGCGGGTTAGTGGCAGCGTACGGGTTAGGATTAGGGGACGGCTGAGAGTCAGGCTTCGGGGAAGGGTTAGAGTTAGGCTTCGGGCTAGTGTTAGGGTTAGGGGACGGGGACGGTTTAGGGTCCAGGTGAGGGTACGACAACGCTCTAGGGGGAGCGTACGTGTGAGGGCGCGGGTTAGTGTCAGCGTACGGGTTAGGATTAGGGGACGGCTGAGGGTCAGGCTTCGGGGAAGGGTTAGGGTTAGGCTTCGGGCTAGGGTTAGGGTTAGGGGATGGGGACGGTTTAGGGTCCAGGTGAGGGTACGACAACGCTCTACGGGGAGCGTACGTGTGAGGGCGCGGGTTAGTGTCAGCGTACGGGTTAGGATTAGGGGACGGCTAAGGGTTAGGCTTCGGGGAAGGGTTAGGGTTAGGGTTCGGGCTAGGGTTAGGGTTAGGGGACGGGGACGGTTTAGGGTCCAGGTGAAGGTACGACAACGCTCTAGGGGGAGCGTACGTGTGAGGCCGCCGGTTAGTGTCAGCGTACGGGTTAGGATTAGGGGACGGCTGAGCGTCAGGCTTCGGGGAAGGGTTAGGGTTAGGGTTCGGGCTAGGGTTAGGGTTAGGGGACGGGGACGGTTTAGGGTCCAGGTGAGGGTACGACAACGCTCTAGGGGGAGCGTACGTGTGAGGGCGCGGGTTAGTGTCAGCGTACGGGTTAGGATTAGTGGACGGCTGAGGGTCAGGCTTCGGGGAAGTGTTAGGGTTAGGGTTCGGGCCAGGGTAAGGGTTAGGGGACGGGGACGGTTTAGGGTCCAGGTGAGGGTACGACAACGATCTAGGGGGAGCGTACGTGTGAGGGCGCGGGTTAGTGTCAGCGTACGGGTTAGGATTAGGGGACGGCTGAGGGTCAGGCTTCGGGGAAGGGTTAGGGTTAGGGTTTGGGCTAGGGTTAGGGTTAGGGGACGGGGACGGTTTAGGGTCCAGGTGAGGGTACGACAACGCTCTAGGGGGAGCGTACGTGTGAGGGCGCGGGTTAGTGTCAGCGTACGGGTTAGGATTAGGGGACGGCTGAGGGTCAGGCTTCGGGGAAGGGTTAGGGTTAGGCTTCGGGCTAGGGTTAGGGTTAGGGGACGGGGACGGTTTAGGGTCCAGGTGAGGGTACGACAACGCTCTAGGGGGAGCGTACGTGTGAGGGCGCGGGTTAGTGTCAGCGTACGGGTTAGGATTAGGGGACGGCTGAGGGTCAGGCTTCGGGGAAGGTTTAGGGTTAGGCTTCGGGCTAGGGTTAGGGTTAGGGGACGGGGACGGTTTAGGGTCCAGGTGAGGGTACGACAACGCTCTACGGGGAGCGTACGTGTGAGGGCGCGGGTTAGTGTCAGCGTACGGGTTAGGATTAGGGGACGGCTGAGGGTTAGGCTTCGGGGAAGGGTTAGGGTTAGGCTTCGGGCTAGGGTTAGGGTTAGGGGACGGGGACGGTTTAGGGTCCAGGTGAGGGTACGACAACGCTCTAGGGGGAGCGTACGTGTGAGGCCGCCGGTTAGTGTCAGCGTACGGGTTAGGATTAGGGGACGGCTGAGGGTCAGGCTTCGGGGAAGGGTTAGGGTTAGGGTTCGGGCTAGGGTTAGGGTTAGGGGATGGGGACGGTTTAGGGTCCAGGTGAGGGTACGACAACGCTCTAGGGGGAGCGTACGTGTGAGGGCGCGGGTTAGTGTCAGCGTACGGGTTAGGATTAGGGGACGGCTGAGGGTCAGGCTTCGGGGAAGGGTTAGGGTTAGGCTTCGGGCTAGGGTTAGGGTTAGGGGACGGGGACGGTTTAGGGTCCAGGTGAGGGTACGACAACGCTCTAGGGGGAGCGTACGTGTGAGGGCGCGGGTTAGTGTCAGCGTACGGGTTAGGATTAGGGGACGGCTGAGGGTCAGGCTTCGGGGAAGGGTTAGGGTTAGGGTTCGGGCTAGGGTTAGGGTTAGGGGACGGGGACGGTTCAGGGTCCAGTTGAGGGTACGACAACGCTCTAGGGGGAGCGTACGTGTGAGGGCGCGGGTTAGTGTCAGCGTACGGGTTAGGATTAGGGGACGGCTGAGGGTCAGGCTTCGGGGAAATGTTAGGGTTAGGGTTCGGGCTAGGGTTAGGGTTACGGGACGGGGACGGTTCAGGGTCCAGGTGAGGGTACGACAACCCTCTAGGGGGAGCGTACGTGTGAGGGCGCGGGTTAGTGTCAGCGTACGGGTTAGGATTAGGGGACGGCTGAGGGTCAGGCTTCGGGGAAGGGTTAGGGTTAGGGTTCGGGCTAGGGTTAGGGTTAGGGGACGGGGACGGTTCAGGGTCCAGGTGAGGGTGCGACAACGTTCTAGGGGGAGCGTACGTGTGAGGGCGCGGGTTAGTGTCAGCGTACGGGTTAGGATTAGGGGACGGCTGAGGGTCAGGCTTCGGGGAAGGGTTAGGGTTAGGCTTCAGCCTAGGGTTAGGGTTAGGGGACGGGGACGGTTCAGGGTCCAGGTGAGGGTACGACAACGCTCTAGGGGGAGCGTACGTGTGAGGGCGCGGGTTAGTGTCAGCGTACGGGTTAGGATTAGGGGACGGCTGAGGGTCAGGCTTCGGGGAAGGGTTAGGGTTAGGCTTCGGCCTAGGGTTAGGGTTAGGGGACGGGGACGGTTCAGGGTCCAGGTGAGGGTACGACAACGCTCTAGGGAGAGCGTACGTGTGAGGGCGCGGGTTAGTGTCAGCGTACGGGTTAGGATTAGGGGACGGCTGAGGGTCAGGCTTCGGGGAAGGGTTAGGGTTAGGGTTTGGGCTAGGGTTAGGGTTAGGGGACGGGGACGGTTCAGGGTCCAGGTGAGGGTACGACAACGCTCTAGGGGGAGCGTACGTGTGAGGGCGCGGGTTAGTGTCAGCGTACGGGTTAGGATTAGGGGACGGCTGAGGGTCAGGCTTCGGGGAAGGGTTAGGGTTAGGCTTCGGCCTAGGGTTAGGGTTAGGGGACGGGGACGGTTCAGGGTCCAGGTGAGGGTACGACAACGCTCTAGGGGGAGCGTACGTGTGAGGGCGCGGGTTAGTGTCAGCGTACGGGTTAGGATTAGGGGACGGCTGAGGGTCAGGCTTCGGGGAAGGGTTAGGGTTAGGGTTCGGCCTAGGGTTAGGGTTAGGGGACGGGGACGGTTCAGGGTCCAGGTGAGGGTACGACAACGCTCTAGGGGGAGCGTACATGTGAGGGCGCGGGTTAGTGTCAGCGTACGGGTTAGGATTAGGTGACGGCTGAGGGTCAGGCTTCGGGGAAGGGTTAGGGTTAAGCTTCGGCCTAGGGTTAGGGTTAGGGGACGGGGACGGTTCAGGGTCCAGGTGAGGGTACGACAACGCTCTAGGGGGAGCGTACGTGTGAGGGCGTGGGTTAGTGTCAGCGTACGGGTTAGAATTAGGGGACGGCTGAGGGTCAGGCTTCGGGGAAGGGTTAGGGTTAGGCTTCGGCCTAGGGTTAGGGTTAGGGGACGGGGACGGTTCAGGGTCCAGGTGAGGGTACGACAACGCTCTAGGGGGAGCGTACGTGTGAGGGCGCGGGTTAGTGGCAGCGTACGGGTTAGGATTAGGGGACGGCTGAGGGTCAGGCTTCGGGGAAGGGTTAGGGTTAGGGTTTGGGCTAGGGTCAGGGTTAGGGTTAGGGTTAGGGTTAGGGTTAGGGTTAGGGTTAGGGTTTGGGCTAGGGTTAGGGTTAGGGTTAGGGTTAGGGTTAGGGTTAGGGTTAGGGTTAGGGTTAGGGGTTAGGGTTAGGGTTAGGGTTAGGGTTAGGGTTAGGGTTAGGGTTAGGGTTAGGGTTAGGGTTAGGGTTCGGGCCAGGGTAAGGGTTAGGGGACGGGGACGGTTTAGGGTCCAGGTGAGGGTACGACAACGATCTAGGGGGAGCGTACGTGTGAGGGCGCGGGTTAGTGTCAGCGTACGGGTTAGGATTAGGGGACGGCTGAGGGTCAGGCTTCGGGGAAGGGTTAGGGTTAGGGTTTGGGCTAGGGTTACGGTTAGGGGACGGGGACGGTTTAGGGTCCAGGTGAGGGTACGACAACGCTCTAGGCGGAGCGTACGTGTGAGGGCGCGGGTTAGTGTCAGCGTACGGGTTAGGATTAGGGGACGGCTGAGGGTCAGGCTTCGGGGAAGGGTTAGGGTTAGGCTTCGGGCTAGGGTTAGGGTTAGGGGACGGGGACGGTTTAGGGTCCAGGTGAGGGTACGACAACGCTCTAGGGGGAGCGTACGTGTGAGGGCGCGGGTTAGTGTCAGCGTACGGGTTAGGATTAGGGGACGGCTGAGGGTCAGGCTTCGGGGAAGGGTTAGGGTTAGGCTTCGGGCTAGGGTTAGGGTTAGGGGACGGGGACGGTTTAGGGTCCAGGTGAGGGTACGACAACGCTCTACGGGGAGCGTACGTGTGAGGGCGCGGGTTAGTGTCAGCGTACGGGTTAGGATTAGGGGACGGCTGAGGGTTAGGCTTCGGGGAAGGGTTAGGGTTAGGGTTCGGGCTAGGGTTAGGGTTAGGGGACGGGGACGGTTTAGGGTCCAGGTGAGGGTACGACAACGCTCTAGGGGGAGCGTACGTGTGAGGCCGCCGGTTAGTGTCAGCGTACGGGTTAGGATTAGGGGACGGCTGAGGGTCAGGCTTCGGGGAAGGGTTAGGGTTAGGGTTCGGGCTAGGGTTAGGGTTAGGGGACGGGGACGGTTTAGGGTCCAGGTGAGGGTACGACAACGCTCTAGGGGGAGCGTACGTGTGAGGCCGCCGGTTAGTGTCAGCGTACGGGTTAGGATTAGGGGACGGCTGAGGGTCAGGCTTCGGGGAAGGGTTAGGGTTAGGGTTCGGGCTAGGGTTAGGGTTAGGGGATGGGGACGGTTTAGGGTCCAGGTGAGGGTACGACAACGCTCTAGGGGGAGCGTACGTGTGAGGGCGCGGGTTAGTGTCAGCGTACGGGTTAGGATTAGGGGACGGCTGAGGGTCAGGCTTCGGGGAAGGGTTAGGGTTAGGCTTCGGGCTAGGGTTAGGGTTAGGGGACGGGGACGGTTTAGGGTCCAGGTGAGGGTACGACAACGCTCTAGGGGGAGCGTACGTGTGAGGGCGCGGGTTAGTGTCAGCGTACGGGTTAGGATTAGGGGACGGCTGAGGGTCAGGCTTCGGGGAAGGGTTAGGGTTAGGGTTCGGGCTAGGGTTAGGGTTAGGGGACGGGGACGGTTCAGGGTCCAGGTGAGGGTACGACAACGCTCTAGGGGGAGCGTACGTGTGAGGGCGCGGGTTAGTGTCAGCGTACGGGTTAGGATTAGGGGACGGCTGAGGGTCAGGCTTCGGGGTAATGTTAGGGTTAGGGTTCGGGCTAGGGTTAGGGTTACGGGACGGGGACGGTTCAGGGTCCAGGTGAGGGTACGACAACCCTCTAGGGGGAGCGTACGTGTGAGGGCGCGGGTTAGTGTCAGCGTACGGGTTAGGATTAGGGGACGGCTGAGGGTCAGGCTTCGGGGAAGGGTTAGGGTTAGGGTTCGGGCTAGGGTTAGGGTTAGGGGACGGGGACGGTTCAGGGTCCAGGTGAGGGTGCGACAACGTTGTAGGGGGAGCGTACGTGTGAGGGCGCGGGTTAGTGTCAGCGTACGGGTTAGGATTAGGGGACGGCTGAGGGTCAGGCTTCGGGGAAGGGTTAGGGTTAGGCTTCAGCCTAGGGTTAGGGTTAGGGGACGGGGACGGTTCAGGGTCCAGGTGAGGGTACGACAACGCTCTAGGGGGAGCGTACGTGTGAGGGCGCGGGTTAGTGTCAGCGTACGGGTTAGGATTAGGGGACGGCTGAGGGTCAGGCTTCGGGGAAGGGTTAGGGTTAGGCTTCGGCCTAGGGTTAGGGTTAGGGGACGGGGACGGTTCAGGGTCCAGGTGAGGGTACGACAACGCTCTAGGGAGAGCGTACGTGTGAGGGCGCGGGTTAGTGTCAGCGTACGGGTTAGGATTAGGGGACGGCTGAGGGTCAGGCTTCGGGGAAGGGTTAGGGTTAGGGTTTGGGCTAGGGTTAGGGTTAGGGGACGGGGACGGTTCAGGGTAGAGGTGAGGGTACGACAACGCTCTAGGGGGAGCGTACGTGTGAGGGCGCGGGTTAGTGTCAGCGTACGGGTTAGGATTAGGGGACGGCTGAGGGTCAGGCTTCGGGGAAGGGTTAGGGTTAGGCTTCGGCCTAGGGTTAGGGGACGGGGACGGTTCAGGGTCCAGGTGAGGGTACGACAACGCTCTAGGGGGAGCGTACGTGTGAGGGCGCGGGTTAGTGTCAGCGTACGGGTTAGGATTAGGGGACGGCTGAGGGTCAGGCTTCGGGGAAGGGTTAGGGTTAGGGTTCGGCCTAGGGTTAGGGTTAGGGGACGGGGACGGTTCAGGGTCCAGGTGAGGGTACGACAACGCTCTAGGGGGAGCGTACGTGTGAGGGCGCGGGTTAGTGTCAGCGTACGGGTTAGGATTAGGTGACGGCTGAGGGTCAGGCTTCGGGGAAGGGTTAGGGTTAAGCTTCGGCCTAGGGTTAGGGTTAGGGGACGGGGACGGTTCAGGGTCCAGGTGAGGGTACGACAACGCTCTAGGGGGAGCGTACGTGTGAGGGCGTGGGTTAGTGTCAGCGTACGGGTTAGAATTAGGGGACGGCTGAGGGTCAGGCTTCGGGGAAGGGTTAGGGTTAGGCTTCGGCCTAGGGTTAGGGTTAGGGGACGGGGACGGTTCAGGGTCCAGGTGAGGGTACGACAACGCTCTAGGGGGAGCGTACGTGTGAGGGTGCGGGTTAGTGGCAGCGTACGGGTTAGGATTAGGGGACGGCTGAGGGTCAGGCTTCGGGGAAGGGTTAGGGTTAGGGTTTGGGCTAGGGTCAGGGTTAGGGTTAGGGTTAGGGTTAGGGTTAGGGTTAGGGTTAGGGTTTGGGCTAGGGTTAGGGTTAGGGTTAGGGTTAGGGTTAGGGTTAGGGTTAGGGTTAGGGGTTAGGGTTAGGGTTAGGGTTAGGGTTAGGGTTAGGGTTAGGGTTAGGGTTAGGGTTAGGGTTCGGGCCAGGGTAAGGGTTAGGGGACGGGGACGGTTTAGGGTCCAGGTGAGGGTACGACAACGATCTAGGGGGAGCGTACGTGTGAGGGCGCGGGTTAGTGTCAGCGTACGGGTTAGGATTAGGGGACGGCTGAGGGTCAGGCTTCGGGGAAGGGTTAGGGTTAGGGTTTGGGCTAGGGTTAGGGTTAGGGGACGGGGACGGTTTAGGGTCCAGGTGAGGGTACGACAACGCTCTAGGGGGAGCGTACGTGTGAGGGCGCGGGTTAGTGTCAGCGTACGGGTTAGGATTAGGGGACGGCTGAGGGTCAGGCTTCGGGGAAGGGTTAGGGTTAGGCTTCGGGCTAGGGTTAGGGTTAGGGGACGGGGACGGTTTAGGGTCCAGGTGAGGGTACGACAACGCTCTAGGGGGAGCGTACGTGTGAGGGCGCGGGTTAGTGTCAGCGTACGGGTTAGGATTAGGGGACGGCTGAGGGTCAGGCTTCGGGGAAGGGTTAGGGTTAGGCTTCGGGCTAGGGTTAGGGTTAGGGGACGGGGACGGTTTAGGGTCCAGGTGAGGGTACGACAACGCTCTACGGGGAGCGTACGTGTGAGGGCGCGGGTTAGTGTCAGCGTACGGGTTAGGATTAGGGGACGGCTGAGGGTTAGGCTTCGGGGAAGGGTTAGGGTTAGGGTTCGGGCTAGGGTTAGGGTTAGGGGACGGGGACGGTTTAGGGTCCAGGTGAGGGTACGACAACGCTCTAGGGGGAGCGTACGTGTGAGGCCGCCGGTTAGTGTCAGCGTACGGGTTAGGATTAGGGGACGGCTGAGGGTCAGGCTTCGGGGAAGGGTTAGGGTTAGGGTTCGGGCTAGGGTTAGGGTTAGGGGACGGGGACGGTTTAGGGTCCAGGTGAGGGTACGACAACGCTCTAGGGGGAGCGTACGTGTGAGGGCGCGGGTTAGTGTCAGCGTACGGGTTAGGATTAGGGGACGGCTGAGGGTCAGGCTTCGGGGAAGGGTTAGGGTTAGGCTTCGGGCTAGGGTTAGGGTTAGGGGACGGGGACGGTTTAGGGTCCAGGTGAGGGTACGACAACGCTCTAGGGGGAGCGTATGTGTGAGGGCGCGGGTTAGTGTCAGCGTACGGGTTAGGATTAGGGGACGGCTGAGGGTCAGGCTTCGGGGAAGGGTTAGGGTTAGGGTTCGGGCTAGGGTTAGGGTTAGGGGACGGGGACGGTTCAGGGTCCAGGTGAGGGTACGACAACGCTCTAGGGGGAGCGTACGTGTGAGGGCGCGGGTTAGTGTCAGCGTACGGGTTAGGATTAGGGGACGGCTGAGGGTCAGGCTTCGGGGAAATGTTAGGGTTAGGGTTCGGGCTAGGGTTAGGGTTACGGGACGGGGACGGTTCAGGGTCCAGGTGAGGGTACGACAACCCTCTAGGGGGAGCGTACGTGTGAGGGCGCGGGTTAGTGTCAGCGTACGGGTTAGGATTAGGGGACGGCTGAGGGTCAGGCTTCGGGGAAGGGTTAGGGTTAGGGTTCGGGCTAGGGTTAGGGTTAGGGGACGGGGACGGTTCAGGGTCCAGGTGAGGGTACGACAACGTTCTAGGGGGAGCGTACGTGTGAGGGCGCGGGTTAGTGTCAGCGTACGGGTTAGGATTAGGGGACGGCTGAGGGTCAGGCTTCGGGGAAGGGTTAGGGTTAGGCTTCAGCCTAGGGTTAGGGTTAGGGGACGGGGACGGTTCAGGGTCCAGGTGAGGGTACGACAACGCTCTAGGGGGAGCGTACGTGTGAGGGCGCGGGTTAGTGTCAGCGTACGGGTTAGGATTAGGGGACGGCTGAGGGTCAGGCTTCGGGGAAGGGTTAGGGTTAGGCTTCGGCCTAGGGTTAGGGTTAGGGGACGGGGACGGTTCAGGGTCCAGGTGAGGGTACGACAACGCTCTAGGGAGAGCGTACGTGTGAGGGCGCGGGTTAGTGTCAGCGTACGGGTTAGGATTAGGGGACGGCTGAGGGTCAGGCTTCGGGGAAGGGTTAGGGTTAGGGTTTGGGCTAGGGTTAGGGTTAGGGGACGGGGACGGTTCAGGGTCCAGGTGAGGGTACGACAACGCTCTAGGGGGAGCGTACGTGTGAGGGCGCGGGTTAGTGTCAGCGTACGGGTTAGGATTAGGGGACGGCTGAGGGTCAGGCTTCGGGGAAGAGTTAGGGTTAGGCTTCGGCCTAGGGTTAGGGTTAGGGGACGGGGACGGTTCAGGGTCCAGGTGAGGGTACGACAACGCTCTAGGGGGAGCGTACGTGTGAGGGCGCGGGTTAGTGTCAGCGTACGGGTTAGGATTAGGGGACGGCTGAGGGTCAGGCTTCGGGGAAGGGTTAGGGTTAGGGTTCGGCCTAGGGTTAGGGTTAGGGGACGGGGACGGTTCAGGGTCCAGGTGAGGGTACGACAACGCTCTAGGGGGAGCGTACGTGTGAGGGCGCGGGTTAGTGTCAGCGTACGGGTTAGGATTAGGTGACGGCTGAGGGTCAGGCTTCGGGGAAGGGTTAGGGTTAAGCTTCGGCCTAGGGTTAGGGTTAGGGGACGGGGACGGTTCAGGGTCCAGGTGAGGGTACGACAATGCTCTAGGGGGAGCGTACGTGTGAGGGCGTGGGTTAGTGTCAGCGTACGGGTTAGGATTAGGGGACGGCTGAGGGTCAGGCTTCGGGGAAGGGTTAGGGTTAGGCTTCGGCCTAGGGTTAGGGTTAGGGGACGGGGACGGTTCAGGGTCCAGGTGAGGGTACGACAACGCTCTAGGGGGAGCGTACGTGTGAGGGCGCGGGTTAGTGTCAGCGTACGGGTTAGGATTAGGGGACGGCTGAGGGTCAGGCTTCGGGGAAGGGTTAGGGTTAGGGTTTGGGCTAGGGTCAGGGTTAGGGTTAGGGTTAGGGTTAGGGTTAGGGTTAGGGTTAGGGTTAGGGGTTAGGGTTAGGTTTAGGGTTAGGGTTAGGGTTAGGGTTAGGGTTAGGGTTAGGGTTAGGGTTAGGGTTTAGGGTTAGGGTTAGGGTTAGGGTTAGGGTTAGGGTTAGGGTTAGGGTTAGGGTTAGGGTTAGGGGACGGGGACGGTTCAGGGTCCAGGTGAGGGTACGACAACGCTCTAGGGGGAGCGTACGTGTGAGGGCGCGGGTTAGTGTCAGCGTTCGGGTTAGGATTAGGGGACGGCTGAGGGTCAGGCTTCGGGGAAGGGTTAGGGTTAGGGTTCGGGCTAGGGTTAGGGTTAAGGGACGGGGACGGTTTAGGGTCCAGGTGAGGGTACGACAACGCTCTAGGGGGAGCGTACGTGTGAGGGCGCGGGTTAGTGTCAGCGTACGGGTTAGGATTAGGGGACGGCTGAGGGTCAGGCTTCGGGGAAGGGTTAGGGTTAGGCTTCGGCCTAGGGTTAGGGTTAGGGGACGGGGACGGTTCAGGGTCCAGGTGAGGGTACGACAACGCTCTAGGGGGAGCGTACGTGTGAGGGCGCGGGTTAGTGTCAGCGTACGGGTTAGGATTAGGGGACGCCTGAGGGTCAGGCTTCGGGGAAGGGTTAGGGTTAGGGTTCGGGCTAGGGTTAGGGTTAGGGGACGGGGACGGTTCAGGGTCCAGGTGAGGGTACGACAACGCTCTAGGGGGAGCGTACGTGTGAGGGCGCGGGTTAGTGTCAGCGTACGGGTTAGGATTAGGGGACGGCTGAGTGTCAGGCTTCGGGGAAGGGTTAGGGTTAGGGTTCGGGCTAGGGTTAGGGTTAGGGGACGGGGACGGTTTAGGGTCCAGGTGAGGGTACGACAACGCTCTACGGGGAGCCTACGTGTGAGGGCGCGGGTTAGAGTCAGCGTACGGGTTAGGATTAGGGGACGGCTGAGGGTCAGGATTCGGGGAAGGGTTAGGGTTAGGCTTCGGGCTAGGGTTAGGGTTAGGGGACGGGGACGGTTTAGGGTCCAGGTGAGGGTACGACAACGCTCTAGGGGGAGCGTACGTGTGAGGGCGCGGGTTAGTGTCAGCGTACGGGTTAGGATTAGGGGACGGCTGAGGGTCAGGCTTCGGGGAAGGGTTAGGGTTAGGCTTCGGGCTACGGTTAGGGTTAGGGGACGGGGACGGTTTAGGGTCCAGGTGAGGGTACGACAACGCTCTACGGGGAGCGTAGCTGTGAGGGCGCGGGTTAGTGTCAGCGTACGGGTTAGGATTTGGGGACGGCTGAGGGTCAGGCTTCGGGGAAGGGTTAGGGTTAGGCTTCGGGCTAGGGTTAGGGTTCGGGTTAGGGTTCGGGTTAGGGTTAGGGTTCGGGTTAGGGTTAGGGTTCGGGTTAGGGTTAGGGTTAGGGTTAGGGTTAGGGTTAGGGTTAGGGTTAGGGTTAGGGTTAGGGTTAGGGTTAGGGTTAGGGTTAGGGTTAGGGTTAGGGTTAGGGTTAGGGTTAGGGTTAGGGTTAGGGTTAGGGTTAGGGTTAGGGTTAGGGTTAGGGTTAGGGTTAGGGTTAGGGTTAGGGTTAGGGTTAGGGTTAGGGTTAGGGTTAGGGTTAGGGTTAGGGTTAGGGTTAGGGTTAGGGTTAGGGTTAGGGTTAGGGTTAGGGTTAGGGTTAGGGTTAGGGTTAGGGTTAGGGTTAGGGTTAGGGTTAGGGTTAGGGTTAGGGTTAGGGTTAGGGTTAGGGTTAGGGTTAGGGTTAGGGTTAGGGTTAGGGTTAGGGTTAGGGTTAGGGTTAGGGTTAGGGTTAGGGTTAGGGTTAGGGTTAGGGTTAGGGTTAGGGTTAGGGTTAGGGTTAGGGTTAGGGTTAGGGTTAGGGTTAGGGTTAGGGTTAGGGTTAGGGTTAGGGTTAGGGTTAGGGTTAGGGTTAGGGTTAGGGTTAGGGTTAGGGTTAGGGTTAGGGTTAGGGTTAGGGTTAGGGTTAGGGTTAGGGTTAGGGTTAGGGTTAGGGTTAGGGTTAGGGTTAGGGTTAGGGTTAGGGTTAGGGTTAGGGTTAGGGTTAGGGTTAGGGTTAGGGTTAGGGTTAGGGTTAGGGTTAGGGTTAGGGTTAGGGTTAGGGTTAGGGTTAGGGTTAGGGTTAGGGTTAGGGTTAGGGTTAGGGTTAGGGTTAGGGTTAGGGTTAGGGTTAGGGTTAGGGTTAGGGTTAGGGTTAGGGTTAGGGTTAGGGTTAGGGTTAGGGTTAGGGTTAGGGTTAGGGTTAGGGTTAGGGTTAGGGTTAGGGTTAGGGTTAGGGTTAGGGTTAGGGTTAGGGTTAGGGTTAGGGTTAGGGTTAGGGTTAGGGTTAGGGTTAGGGTTAGGGTTAGGGTTAGGGTTAGGGTTAGGGTTAGGGTTAGGGTTAGGGTTAGGGTTAGGGTTAGGGTTAGGGTTAGGGTTAGGGTTAGGGTTAGGGTTAGGGTTAGGGTTAGGGTTAGGGTTAGGGTTAGGGTTAGGGTTAGGGTTAGGGTTAGGGTTAGGGTTAGGGTTAGGGTTAGGGTTAGGGTTAGGGTTAGGGTTAGGGTTAGGGTTAGGGTTAGGGTTAGGGTTAGGGTTAGGGTTAGGGTTAGGGTTAGGGTTAGGGTTAGGGTTAGGGTTAGGGTTAGGGTTAGGGTTAGGGTTAGGGTTAGGGTTAGGGTTAGGGTTAGGGTTAGGGTTAGGGTTAGGGTTAGGGTTAGGGTTAGGGTTAGGGTTAGGGTTAGGGTTAGGGTTAGGGTTAGGGTTAGGGTTAGGGTTAGGGTTAGGGTTAGGGTTAGGGTTAGGGTTAGGGTTAGGGTTAGGGTTAGGGTTAGGGTTAGGGTTAGGGTTAGGGTTAGGGTTAGGGTTAGGGTTAGGGTTAGGGTTAGGGTTAGGGTTAGGGTTAGGGTTAGGGTTAGGGTTAGGGTTAGGGTTAGGGTTAGGGTTAGGGTTAGGGTTAGGGTTAGGGTTAGGGTTAGGGTTAGGGTTAGGGTTAGGGTTAGGGTTAGGGTTAGGGTTAGGGTTAGGGTTAGGGTTAGGGTTAGGGTTAGGGTTAGGGTTAGGGTTAGGGTTAGGGTTAGGGTTAGGGTTAGGGTTAGGGTTAGGGTTAGGGTTAGGGTTAGGGTTAGGGTTAGGGTTAGGGTTAGGGTTAGGGTTAGGGTTAGGGTTAGGGTTAGGGTTAGGGTTAGGGTTAGGGTTAGGGTTAGGGTTAGGGTTAGGGTTAGGGTTAGGGTTAGGGTTAGGGTTAGGGTTAGGGTTAGGGTTAGGGTTAGGGTTAGGGTTAGGGTTAGGGTTAGGGTTAGGGTTAGGGTTAGGGTTAGGGTTAGGGTTAGGGTTAGGGTTAGGGTTAGGGTTAGGGTTAGGGTTAGGGTTAGGGTTAGGGTTAGGGTTAGGGTTAGGGTTAGGGTTAGGGTTAGGGTTAGGGTTAGGGTTAGGGTTAGGGTTAGGGTTAGGGTTAGGGTTAGGGTTAGGGTTAGGGTTAGGGTTAGGGTTAGGGTTAGGGTTAGGGTTAGGGTTAGGGTTAGGGTTAGGGTTAGGGTTAGGGTTAGGGTTAGGGTTAGGGTTAGGGTTAGGGTTAGGGTTAGGGTTAGGGTTAGGGTTAGGGTTAGGGTTAGGGTTAGGGTTAGGGTTAGGGTTAGGGTTAGGGTTAGGGTTAGGGTTAGGGTTAGGGTTAGGGTTAGGGTTAGGGTTAGGGTTAGGGTTAGGGTTAGGGTTAGGGTTAGGGTTAGGGTTAGGGTTAGGGTTAGGGTTAGGGTTAGGGTTAGGGTTAGGGTTAGGGTTAGGGTTAGGGTTAGGGTTAGGGTTAGGGTTAGGGTTAGGGTTAGGGTTAGGGTTAGGGTTAGGGTTAGGGTTAGGGTTAGGGTTAGGGTTAGGGTTAGGGTTAGGGTTAGGGTTAGGGTTAGGGTTAGGGTTAGGGTTAGGGTTAGGGTTAGGGTTAGGGTTAGGGTTAGGGTTAGGGTTAGGGTTAGGGTTAGGGTTAGGGTTAGGGTTAGGGTTAGGGTTAGGGTTAGGGTTAGGGTTAGGGTTAGGGTTAGGGTTAGGGTTAGGGTTAGGGTTAGGGTTAGGGTTAGGGTTAGGGTTAGGGTTAGGGTTAGGGTTAGGGTTAGGGTTAGGGTTAGGGTTAGGGTTAGGGTTAGGGTTAGGGTTAGGGTTAGGGTTAGGGTTAGGGTTAGGGTTAGGGTTAGGGTTAGGGTTAGGGTTAGGGTTAGGGTTAGGGTTAGGGTTAGGGTTAGGGTTAGGGTTAGG